>NC_138867.1:169473502-170043171 GCF_965194805.1 Balaenoptera borealis
TGAAACTGTGATTTAAAAACTTCCAAGAAACAAACGTCCAGGACCAGATGGCTTCACAGGCCAATTCTATGAAACATTTAGAAAAGAGTTAACACTTATCCTTCTCAAACTCTTCCAAAATATAGCAGAGGGAGGAACACTTCCTAACTCATTCTACAAGGCCACCATCACCCTGATACCAAAACCACACAAAGGTATCACACACAAAAAAAGGAAAATTACATGCCTATATCACTGATGAACATAGATGCAAAATTCCTCAACAAAATACTAGCAAACCGAATCCAACAACATATTAAAAGTATCATACACCATGATCAAGTGAGATTTATCTCAGGTATGCAAGGATTCTTCACTATACACAAATGAATCAATGTGACACACTGCATAATAAACTGAATAATAAAAACCATACGATCATCTCAATAGATGCAGAAAAGCTTTTGACAAAATTCAACACCCATTTATGATAAAAACTCTCCAGAAAATGGACACAGAGGGAACCTACCTCAACATAATAAAGGCCATATACGACAAACCCATAGCAAACATCTTTCTCAATGGTGGAAAACTGAAAGCATTTCCTCTAAGATCAGGAACAGAACAAGGATCTCCACTCTCTCCACTTTTATTCAACATAGTTTTGGAAGTCTTAGTCACAGGAATCACAGAAGGAAAAGGAATTACAGGAATCCAAATTGGAAAAGAAGAAGTAAAACTGTCATTGTTTGCAGTTGACATGATACTATACATAGAAAATCCTAAAGATGCTACCAGAAAACTACTAGAGCTCATGAATGAATTCGGTAAAGTTGAAGGATACAAAATTAATACAGAAAAATCTCTTGCATTCCTATACAATAACAATGAAAGATCAGAAAGAGAAATTAAGGAAACAGTCTCATTTATCATTTCATCAAAAAGAATAAAATACCTAGGAATAAACCTACCTAAGGAGGCAAAAGACCTGTACTCTAAAAACTATAAGATGCTGATGATAGGAATTGACGATGACACAAACAGATAGAGAGATATACTGTGTTCCTGGATTAGAAGAATCAATATTGTGAAAATGACTATACTACCCAAAGCAATCTACAGATTCAATGCAATACATATAAAATTATCAATGGCATTTTTCGCAGAACTAGAACAAAAAGTCTTGTAATTTGTATGGAGACACAAATGACTGTGAATAGCCAAAGCAATCATGAGAAAGAAAAAATGAGCTGGAAGAATCAGGCTGCCTGACTTCAGACTATACTACAAAGCTACAGCCATGAAAATAGTATGGTACTGGCACAAAAACAGAAATATAGATCAATGGAACAGGAGAGAAAGCCCAGAGATAAACTCACACACCTATGGTCACCTAGTCTATGATAAAGGAGGCAAGAGTATACAATGGGAAAAAGAGTCTCTTCAATATGTGGTGCTGGGAAAACTGGACAGCTACATGTAAAAGAATGAAGTTAGAACATTCTCTAACACTATACAGAAAAATAAACTCAAAATGGATTAAAGAACTAAATGTAAGACCAGATACTATAAATCTTTTAGAGGAAAACAGGCAGGATGCTATCTGACATAAATCTCAGCAAAATCTTTTTAAATCTGTCTCCTAGAGTAATGAAAATAAAAACAAAAATAAGCAAATGGGACCTAATTAAACTCAAAATTTTTTGCACAGCAAAGGAAACCATAGCAAAACAAAAAGACAACCCACAGAATGGGAGAAAATATTTGCAAACAAAGTGACCAATTAGGGATTAATCTAAAAATATACAAACAGTTCATGTAGCTCAATATCAAAAAACAAGAACCCAATGAAAAAAATGAGCAGAAGATCTAAATAGTCACTTCTCCAAAGAAGACATAAAGATGGCCAAGAGGCACATGAAAAGATGCTCAACATCACTAATTATTAGAGAAATGCAAATCAAAATTACAATGAGGTATCTCCTCACACCAGTCAGAATGGCCATCATCAAAATATCTACAAACAATAAATGATGGAGAGGGTGTGGAGAAAAGGGAACCCTCTTGCACTGTTGGTGGGAATGTAAATTGGTACAGCCACTATGGAGAATAGTGTAGAGGTTCCTTAAAAAAAATAAAGTGCCATATGATCCAGCAATCCCTCTCCTGGGCATATATCTGGAAAAGATGAAAACTCTAATTAGAAAAGATACATGCACTCCAATGTTCATAGCAATGCTATTTACAATAGCCAAGACATGGAAGAAACCTAAATGTTTATCGACAGGTGAATGAATAAATAAGATGTGGTATATATATATATATATATATATATATATATATATATATATATATATATATATACACACACACAATGGAATACTACTTAGCCACAAAAAAAGAATGAAATAATGCCATTTGCAGCAGCATGAATGGACCTAGAGATTATCATACTAAGTGAAGTCAGACAGAGAAAGACAAATACCACATGATATCACTTACATGTGGAATCTAAAATATGATAAAACGAGCTTATTTACAAAACAGAAACAGGCTCACAGACATATACAATAAACTTATGGTTGCCAAAGCATATGAAAAATTATCAATGAAAATATCTGAATCACTTTGCTGTATACCAGAAACTAACACAATATTGTAAATCAACAATACTTCAATAAAAACTTTTTTTAAAAAGAGTACGTTTTTCTTGCCTTTGATGTGCACTATTTTCACCAATAACCAGTGATAATTCAATTAACGTTTGTTTTTTTTTTGTCACAGTATAGTCTGGACTACCTGTTCCATCTTCCACTGGCAATTATTGTACCATTCTATTGTCATCTGATCAGATTAGGAGATCAATTTCCAATTCCTATTTTTGAATTTCTATCTCCTAGCACATTTTTTGGCAAAAAAAAAAAAAAAATGCTGTGTATAAAGCATTTGTATTATATTGTAAATAGAATTCACTCATTATTTTCCAGGTATAATTGATTTTACCATAGGAAATTAGATGCTTGTTTATATTTTAGAAGGGCTGGAAGAATGAAGGCAATTTTGGGGTGGTCTTAGAAACTCACTTGGAGGGTGCTACAAATCTCAGGATTTGTGTGATGCTCCTACAGATGGTCTCAGTCTCTAGCACCTATGTAGTATATTTCCTAGAAGCTCACCAGGAAGCTAATTAAAACTCATGTCTGCTTATACATCTGCCTTCCTCAGATAATAACGCCTTTTATTCTCTTCTATTTTTCAAATCATGTGTCAATTCCTCTCATTTGTAAATGTTAGCCATGAACCATACAGGTAATGGTATTCTGGGAAACATGGGTCGAGTGGATGACAACCTAATAACAGAGAGCCTGGTATATGAAGATTGTTACTCATGTTAGAAGTAGTGTGATTTTTTGGACTTTATGCTTCTTTAATAGAAAGGAGATCTTACTGAATAGTCCTTATATTCCCAATTATTTTCATTGATAACAAAACTAGATTAAAACTTTGAGTTATCTTTAAAAAATTCTAAAGTATTATTGTGCATATGCTATTTTAAAGCCCAAAGGAAACTTTAAAAAAAGACTGAATTTAAGAGAAAAAAATATATATTAATTCCAAAATTGTTTTTACACTTTGCCCTTTTTAGTAATTATAATGCTAATAATTGGGGTTTTTTACCCTTTTTCTGAATATTTTGGTAACTTTTGCACAAATGAGCACAGTTGTGAAAGGAGAGATGGGCTTTCTAATTACATGGCTGTTGTAATGATTTTGAGGTGTGTTGAAGTCCCTCTCAAATGCTGATTTCTGTTGAATTTAGATTTTCACACTATATTTAAAATTTTTCTGAGTAAAAAATTCGAAATCAAAACTTTAGTGATATTAAAGTTGTGTGGATGTAAAACATGGTGGCTATGATCACAGGCACTGAAGCAGTGTTATTCACAGTGCCTTACTGGCAGGGACATTAGCAGGCCTGAGGATTTAATATAAAGGTAAAGTACTTAGAATTCTGGTTGACACATAGAAAGTAATCAATAAATAATAACACAAGTTTGATATACAAATACACATTAGAAAAATCCAATGGCTAACACTACAACCAATACTACATCAAACGAATCTCACCATGTGACCTAACCTAACTAACCTCACAGTGTAACCTAATTATCTCCCCAGTAACTAAAATTCAGCTAGATGTATCATTCCCAAATTAAGCTCAACTTCTGAGAAACATTATATATGCCTCTCTATATATAGAAAAATGAGAATAATTTTGCAATTAGAGTGCTCAGGGTTACTTTAATAAGATATGTGCAATAGTATCACAAATGTACAAAATTCACAAAGGTAGATGCATATTTCTAGTTGAAAAAGACCCAGAAACTTAATGTACATGGGTGATATAATATTAAGGAAATAGAGTCACACATGTAGTTCATTAAAAATATATGTTGGCTGTTACATAAGTCTCTAGTTTGTGTGTGTGATATGACCAGAAGGTAAAACAAAACTATATAGATCAATTCATAGTCCTAATTATATTTAGTCATAAAATTCAAGCTCAACTCCACATTGTGAAACTTTTATTCTCTCCTGTGCATCTTTCACTGTCCTAAGAAATTTGCAATAATTAATTAACATTATCCTCACAAAACCCTATACATGCATCCTCTTATTATCCCATTTTATACATGAAAAACCAAAGGTCAAGTAACATATCTGAGGTCACTAAACAATGGTGAAGTCAGGAAAGAAGTACACTTGCTCTGGATCTTAAATGACAGATATTCTATAGTCACATCTATTAAATTCTGAACTGGGATATTGACATGGCAATTTTTGAACTGTCAAGGTGGAGAAATCTTGTGCCGATAAACAAACGATTATGAAGTTGACTGATATTATTGTTTGTTTCTAAGGGGACAGACTTATTTATTTGGGTATTTGAAGGACAACAGAATGATTATGCTACTGTCTACCTAAAGGAGGAGAGAGGCAAACAAGGGACATTTTCTCTGAGGACAGTACAGGTGGAATTATAAGTTGTCACAACTCATTATGGTAGAGAGATTTTTGTGGGCTATTTAACCTCCTTAGTTCATTGATAATGTATGGACCTGACATCAAGAGAAGATGAGTCACTCTGGATATTTCTATGTGCAATGCTTCCGTCTACATAAAGAAATTTCTGGTGATATTTTGAGGGAAAAAATTACAATTTATAGCTAGTATTTCTGAAAAAAAAATTGGATTTATTTGATGCCAAATAATTAGTTGAAAGGCTTGATGTTGACCAGGCACTTTTCTTTACAAGACACAACATCAGCCTTGTTTTGCAATACAGGTAAAAATAAAATTACAGAATAATTTATTCAAAATTGTAATTCAATATAAATAATAAGTGAAATAGAGCAATACTTTTAAATACCAGATTTATGTACTTACCACATGTATCTGATGTGATATATCCTTCCATTAAAAAACAGAAAAGAGGGCTTCCGGTGGCATAGAGGGAGCTATGGCTAAACATCACCCGGACTTGATCTTTTGCCGCAAGCAGGCTGGTGTTGCCATTGGAAGACTGTGTGAAAAACGTGATGGCAAGTGTGTGATCTGTGACTCCTATGTGCGTCCCTGCACCCTGGTGCACATATGTGATGAATGTTAACTATGGCTCTTACCAGGGACGCTGTGGGATCTGTGGAGGCCCCGGGGTTTCGGATCCCTATTATTGTAAGGAGTGCACCATCCAGGAGAAAGATAGAGATGGTTGCCCAAAGATTGTCAATTTGGGGAGCTCTAAGACAGATCTCTTTTGTGAACGCAAAAAATATGGCTTCAAGAAGAGGTGATTGGTGGGCTGCCTCTTCCTCCCCCCGTCAAGCTGCTGCAGCTGCCAAAAGAAACGCCTACAGAAAGGAAATGGAGCACACAGCGTCACCTGAATTGCCTATAGTACACTGGCACCTTTCCACCCTTTCCTCTCCTCTCACCCAGCCATGGTAGGAATGGAAAAAAAAGATTCTTCGCAGAGCACTCTGGCAGACTGTACCACAGACAAATTAATAGATTGGTTCATGGCATTCCTTAAATTCAAGAAGCAGGTCTGTGTTAATCCACATCGAGAAGTTCTGTACACCAAAAGCTGCTAAAACAGGAATGATATATCATTTCAGTCTTCTGTTTGAGGAGCTGGCTGTGAGGCCGGCTGCAGTGAGAAGCATGGCCCTGCAGCAGCTCTGACGGCAGCTGTCCTTGAGGAAACATCTGCAGCGCGGTGGGGGCTCTCAGAACAGTCAGTGTGGGCATTTCATCTTGTAACACCCACCAGGTGGCGCTGCATCGTGTGATGTTTCTTCTAAAAATTGGAAACCCTTTCTGTTGCTATTGTATTCATAAAGTAGGCGTTTATTTTCTGGTAGTCAGCCCCTTCCCGATTTAATTTTAACTCTAGGAATTTTAATCATCCAGGAATTTGTGATTCAAAATAAAGGTATTGGGATTCATTTAAAAAAAAGAAAACAGAAACTTGGCTCAATTTTTGAATTCCAAAATATACATACCCAGAATGTATAGCCATTGAATATCTTTTAACATGGACAGTGGGATTTATCTATTTGCTTACTTACTTACTTATGGATTTATTTGCCTCTGAAGATTCAAATTAGGAATCTTTTTAAAATTTGTAAGTGTAAAACTTTTGACTTTATCAAAATAAATGTAACAATTTAATATATTTTGTTGAAAAAAGATACATTAGGGAAAATGCATCTTTTACTCCTAGTCTTAATTAAGCACAAAGGACTGCATATTTGATATGCTTGTTATTCATAATACTTAAACAGTGTAAAAGGTAAGTACTTGAGTTAAAACTGGTTAAACTTTGAGCCGTTTGGATTTTAAGATCCTACTAGTTATTTCAGTTGAATAAATTGACTCTTCATGTAAAAAAAATCTATGCAGTTTCTTAATAAGTTGTCAGTCACATCTGTAAATGTGTTTTTAAAAAGTCTTCAGTACTTAAAATATTGAAAATATAATTGACATATATACACTAATATGTATAAAATGGATAACTAATAAGAATCTGCTGCATAAAAAATTAATAAAATAAAATTTTAAATTAAAAAAATTTTTAATTAATTTTAAAAAAAGAAAATATAATTTTCACCAAATTATGGACTATAATATAAACTATCATTTGTGGAAATCATTTGAACAACATGAGGTAAAATAACATTTTATATTAATACTAAAACAACAGTCTATGACTATGTCTACTTTCTTGCATGTTAATTTTCACTTTGGAGTGGGTAAACGGAACCAAATACTCACTTCATGTGGTCTTGGACTTCAAGAAATCACATACCAAGTTGTTTGGTTGTAAACAAGAAGAGCAGCCAATTGGAAGTAACTCAAAATTTCAAAATTCTTACTGAGTGTCTAAAGTCTTTATGGCGCTGTAATAACACTATCTGTTCGAGGGAGAACATCACACTAAGAGAGGATCACCTCCATACTCCTATGAAATTTCTTCTCAGTTAACTTTCTTTGATGGACCTCTTGTATATCTCTACTCTTGTCTGGAAGAAACAACATTTCCTATACTAATTGTGTAACTCAGCTCTTCCTGTTCATGACTCTTGTGGGAGCAGAGTGCCTTCTCCTGGCAGTCATGGCTTACGACCGCTATGTGGCAATATTCCATCCCCTCCACTACTCAGTTCTCATGTGCCCTACAGTTTGTATTTTCATGGTGGCTGGCACCTGGCTGGATGCACTTCTCAATGCCTTCATCCATGTTGTCTATGTTTTGAATCTTCCTTATTGTGGCTCCCGGGAAATCCATCATTTCTTTTGTGAGATCCCAGCTCTCCTGAAACTTGTTTGTGCTGACACTTCTCTTTATGAAAATGGTCTTTTTGTCAGTGGTGTTGTATTTCTCCTCTTTCCAATATCTGCCATCATGGCTTCATATGGGCAGATTCTCTACACTGTTTTGAGATTAGGATTAAACATGGGGATGAGGAGGACTTTGGCAACGTGTTCTTCCCATATGATTGTGGTGACTCTCTTCTATGGAATAGTCATCATCAAGTATTTTCTCCTCAAAGCCTATCACACTGCTGAGCAGGACAAAGTGGTCTCTATCTTTTACACCATCCTCAATGCTCAATCCCCTCATCTACAGTCTGAGAAACAGAGATGGCTGGAGCCCTCAGGAAAGTCTTCAGAAGACAAGTAACCTTACAAAGTTGATATCTATTGAGAATAGGAGAAGAAAGGATAGACCTTAGTTACAGAAGGATTTCACTGTAACAGAGATGAGCAATATACAGCCAGCAAATGGTACTTTTCTGTAGACATCTCATGGCCAAACCACTTCACCCTATCCCCTGTGGACTACTAATGAAACAGAGCCTGGCTTCCTGCTATGCCTCATAAGATCTTCACAAATTTATTAAGAAAAATGCCATGTCAGAAATCTGCCAGTCGACAATCAATATAAAAAACAACTCTTTTTTTTTTTTAATTAGGGAAGAGAAAAAATGTGAATCCTAAGTATTATTGACTCTATACTACATTTTAAACTAATTTTCCCTAAACCACTGTATTGTAACAATATTTGTCAATACTTATAATACATTGCTCAGAACTTTGTTTTCCAATTCTTATGACAACATATTTAATTTTGAACATATTATTCAAGTGTGGCTCACAAACACAAAATTTTCTTCTTGTTCTTACCACTTTATATTGGAAGTGATGTTGTATGTTTGTTTTGTTTTGTTTTGTTTTACTAATTTCTAGAACCACAATAGTATAGCTTTGATAATATTTATCTAATCATCTATAGTAGTTTGACTTTAATTATAGCAGTTTATTTAACTATTTTTTAAATTTATCATACCATTTCCTTCCAATTTATAAACTTCTTTCTATGAAAGGCCCCACTTTGTGAAAAATACTTTTTTCTTGCTAAATCTTCAAAAGTGAAAATAATGGGTCCAAGGGAATAATTATTTTTTGATGTTTTTTTCTTATCAAATTGATGAGTCATGTACATTTATAACATAACAAATAGATATGTATATGTGTGTGCATAGTTTATGTGTATACAAACCAATTCATAAAATTGGTATATATGATTTTATGCTTTTTATTTTATTGAGTTAGTAAATGATGAGTCCTCAATGTAATTGCAATATATATTTATTCATTTAGTTTCAATTGATTTTGAAAATTTTTCTTGTGTGTGTGCTATATTAACATTCTTTTTTTTTTTTTTAATTAATTAATTTATTTATTTATTTTTGGCTGTGTTGGGTCTTCGTTTCTGTGAGAGGGCTTTCTCCAGTTGCGGCGAGCGGGGGCCACTCTTCATCACAGTGCGCGGGCCTCTCACTGTCGCAGCCTCTCCCATTGCGGAGCACAGGCTCCAGACACGGAGCACAGGCTCCAGACGTGTAGGCTCAGTAGTTGTGGCTCACGGGCCTAGTTGCTCCGTGGCATGTGGGATCCTCCCGGACCGGGGCACGAACCCGTGTCCCCTGCATTGGCAGGCGGATTCTCAACCACTGCGCCACCAGGGAAGCCCTATATTAACATTCTTGTTTTGGATTTTTTCATGCTACACTTACCCATTTATTATTTCTGATTTATATTTTTTACATATTTGACTTATTGACATATTTGACCTTTAACAATTTATTTTTAAAAATCCATTAATTCTCTTATAGTTCAATGCTGTGGCCATAAATTACACATTTGAATTTATACAGCTTTCACTGAGTAATTTTGGTTATTAAGAAATATTATCACTCCACATAATTTGTTTTGTACTTTCATTTATCTTTTTACTGGTTGTTTTTGTCTTTTAAATGTAACTTAGAATTACATCTTCAACTAGATTAAAAATATTTTATCCTTGTGTCTACATATAGTCCTGCAGCTGTATTTAATAAGCAATAAATTGTCTCTCATTCTGAAAAGATACTTAATTAGATATTATGTTCTCAGCTAGACCTGATTCACCACAGTAATGAAAGTAAATATAATTGTTTTCCAGAGATAACAACTGTTCTCATTCTTATAGTTTTATAATATACTCTAATATTTGATATTTTTTTATCCCTGCTTATATTTTTAATAAACACACTCTATTAATTGCATGATAATGGGTCCTATGGAGATTTTCAGGCGTAAGTAATGATTCTTCAATAGAGAAAATCTGACAGGAGATGTTTAATAAATAGAGCAAAAATAAACTGAAATGAATGTAAAAAGTGTGCATGTAAAAATTATTTCTTTGTATTAGGTGACCATCTTTGTTCACTTACTTATTTAAAAGAGAATTATTTCTCTTTTCTCACTTTTCTAGATAGCCAATATTTTCAAACTGTGATTTTTTCAGGTAACAAAGCACCAGAATTTCATAAACTAATATACATTAAATTGTCCCAGTATTTCAGTCACCCTATAGATAAATGTTTTACCTCTCCCATAGGTTTAACCTACCCCATAGCATATCTGGACTCTCTACTTCAGGAAAATGAACTATACAAATTGGGTATATTGAACAGATAACCCCTTGTTGCAATATTTCTGGTAACCACACATCTGTATATTCAGAAAATACATCTCCTTCATTTTCATTGTCAGGGTCTTGACTTGTCTGTCCATCACAGTATCCTAACCCTTAGTGATATGTACAAACATGTAATTCAGGCCCAGACAATATTGCTCCATCTCTCTGGCCACAAATACTGACCCAGCAATGTGCATACATTCAAATCAGGATCACCCATTCTCTTCCTTTCGATTTTTGGAAGTTAATCTAGTTGGCAAATCAAGAAGCCACAAATTTCTCTTTCAGGTGAAATATTCAATTTAGCAAAGACTTCTGTTACTCTTCATAGTGTTTGAAAACCCATTGAATCTATATTTAAAATTACTTGTCACATACAAATATTAATACTAATAGAAAAATCCCTAGATTTTGAAATAACAAACATACATTTTCCCATGGATTATCAGATGGAGCTGAGCCACTCCTGTGTTTCTCACCCAGGAATGGCTTTCTACCATTGGCCACCCTTCTCAACTGTACATTTTCATTTATGTGCATTAGCAGACAGGTCTCTGTGAATACTGAATTTGCTATTCTTTTAAAGAGAAGACTTTACTATGTCCTTAGTAACCATTCATATAGTTTAACTAGGGAGTGTTACTATATGTATAATGTTAAGATTTTTGATACCTATGTACAAGAAGACTGAAATTGTATATGGATTTATAATCCATTTACCAATGTACAAGAATGTGCATTCTCCTTCCTGCTTTGCTAACATTGTCCAGTTAGTTAACTTAAAAAATATTTTACTTACCTTGTACCAATGATGAGAAATTTTTAAATGCATTTTTCTACATTTTAGCATTGTGTTCTTGAACTTAATCAGTCTTTATATTAGAGTGTTTGTATCTTTTTTGACAGATTATTTTTTTAACATTGAACATATTAAATTATTTCATATGCATATGAGAAATTGTGTTTATTTTTTCTGCTACCTCATAGTATTTCATGTGTCAGAATTTGGAAGTAGCAGAGATAAAAGCACTGGATTACAAAAATAGTAAGTTGTGTTTATTATGCATATAAAAATGGTTTATTACCTAGGAGATTTTAAACTAACAATGGAACGAGGCTCAGAGGAATATTGTTATAAGACAGCCTATAGAGTGTGAGCACAGAGGCTGTTTATTATTTACAGTGATTGGTTATAAAATTAGAGCTTTCCAAGAGGTAGATAGAGGATTGGTTAAAGTGGTTACCTCATAGCTATTTGGGGGAACAGTTTGTTTTGGTTATGATTTCCAGAGGCATTTAAAAGAAGTGGTCTATGATAAGTTTTCCTTGCTGTGCAGAATAAGCTAAGTTAGGTTTTGCTTGTATGTCTTAATTGGTTTTGCCTGCTCAGGTAATTTTCAAGTCTGGTATCTATTTGTACTTGATTTTAACACTTGGTTTGACTTCAGATATGGGCAAAAGGCCACCAAAAATATATTTACAAGTTATTACAAAGAAATAGCTTAAGAAATAAATAAATGTGAGCTTAAGAGATTCTCTTTTTACCCATAACTTAGATATAAAGAAAGAAGAAAATATCAAATCTTAAGAAGAGATTGCTGAATCTTAACTATCATTTTACAATGCCACCACTAAGTGAACACAAAAAAATTATATGCATTCATGCTTAACAGTGCGGGCACTTAATTGTATTTAAAACGTTAACATTTAATCACACTCTGAGTCATATCATGTAGGATGACCAGTGTTCAACATATGTTCAAACTAAGATTTATCTCTCTGGAGAGTATTTTGTTCCATTTAGTTTTGAGTATCTTATTGTTAATTTATTTGGGTATGTTTTGAAATTTCTCTTCTCTAATTTGGATGTTGACACATCTGCTTTTGCTATTATTTATTTTTGTTTTATAAAAGGCTATTTACCTAGGTACAGCTTAACTGTGACCCTTTCATTTTTATATATTGCTTTGAATTAACTCCTTAGTCCATAGATATGTAACTATGCCATTAAAAGTTATTACTCTTTTACTAGAAAACTTTTACAGAGAGTGTTTTTAATTTTTAAGATGTTGACAACTTTAAACTTCAAATTTTTACTTGGGAGAAATGTTCACCATGTTTCTGTCTATTCATGCAGTTTATAACTTTATAGTAAAATAATGTGACATGAATTATAATAATTTGTTGAGAATTTGGAAAAAATAAACAATTCATTTTTGGTGAATATTTCTTAGATGTTAGAAAATATACAACTCCCATTATTTTACAAAATGCTTATGATTTATTATTCATTTTGTGTATCACTTAAAACAAACTTAATAATTAGATAATTTAAGAATTTTTCATTTATTTTGCCTTATTTTTCTGCCAAACACAATTTGGTTTAACTCAATGTCTCCCACTTGAATAAGCAGTTTTTACTGTGCACATTTAATATGTTACATGAATTATTATTTACAGATAAATATTTTTCCAAACTGATAAAAATAATATAACACCATGGAATCACAATTCACATCAAGCATTAGAATTATATTGATACACATAATACTTTGTATATTTATTCTTAGTGGGAACACCTCCCCTTTCCCATACATGTAATGGTTACACTAAATCTTATGTAATTATTTTCTTTCTTTACAAAAATTATCAGTATTATTTACAATGCTAAAATGTTCACCACTTTTATTTACCATTGTATTGGCAGTCCTAGACAGAACAGCTAGGAAAGAAAAAGAATAAAAGGCATCTTAATTAAAAAGGAAGAAATAGAACTATCATTATTTGCATATGACATGATTTTATATATAGAAAACCTTAAAGACTCCACCAAATACTATTAGAAATAATAAACAAATACAGTAAAGTTGCAGAGTACAAAATGAACAAAAATCTGTTGCATTTATATACACTGATGATGGTATAGCAAAAAGAGAAAGTAAAATCCCATTTACAATCACAACAAAAAGTATAAAATACCTAGGAATAAATTTAGCCAAGGAGGTGAAAAACTTGGTCACTGAAAACTATGACATTGCTGAAAGAGATTTAAGAAGACACAAATAAATGGAAAGATATTCTATGCTCGTGGATTGGGAGAAGTAATATTGTTAAAATGCCCATAGTATCTACAGATTCAATGCAATTCTTATCAAAATTCCGAGAATATTTTTCAGAAAAACAGAAGCAAAAATTCTAAAATTTATATGGATTCACAAAACACCCTGAATATACAAAGTAATCCTGAAAATAAAAAGAACAAAGCTGTAAGTATCACACTCCCTGATTTTAAGCATATTACAAAGCTATAGGAATCAAAATAGCATGATATTGGCCAAAAAAACAGATATACAAATTAATAAAACAGAATTGAGGGCTCAGAAATCAACCCACACATATATGGACAATTATTTTATGATGAAGGAGCCAAGAACATAACAATGAAGACAGGATAGTCTCTTTAATAAATGATGTTAGGAAAACTGGACAGCCACATACTAAAAAATAAAACTAGACAACTATCTCACACCATATACAAAAATCAACTCAAAATGGATTAAAGACTTGAATATAAAACGTAAATTTTAATTTTTAACCAAATATAAATTGAAAATATATGTATCTATTCTGTCTTGTTTCCTTCTATTTAACATTTTGCTTGTGAAATTTTCCCCAAAGTTTTTATTTTAATTATAATTTATTTTTACCTTTATAAAGCTTTATAGCATTAATATACATAAATTATTCAACTTTCAAATGTATTGGACTTTGGAGTGTTTTCTGTTCTTAACTACTGTGAACAACTTCACTATCAATACTCGTATACATATATCTTGGTACAAATAAACATGAATTTTAAAAAATTATGCCTGTGAGTAGAATTGCTAGGGAGAAGGTATGCACATCTTAAAATTTATGATGTGTATTAAATTTCTAAGGTTACCATAAAAAATCAACACACACTTTGGTGAATTAAAACAATAGAAATTTATTCTCTCACAGTTCTGTAGGCCAGACATTCTATTTCAAGTTTTTTGACAGGGCCAGGCTACATGTAAAAGTTCTAAGTGTCTATCCTTCTTAGACTCTTTCAGCTTCTGATTGTTCCTCATGTTCCTTGGCTTGTGCAGCATAACTCCAATCCGTCTTTTTCTTCACATGGTCTTCATTCCTCTGTACATTTTAATTTGCTTTTTTCTCTTATGAAAACATTACTCATTTGATTTAGAACCCACTCTAAATCCAAGATGATTTCCTCTTAAGATCCCAAAGTAAGTACATATGCTAAGCCCTACTTCCAAAGGTCCCTTTCTCATGTTCTGAGAGAACATGAATTTTGGGGGGACGTATTTCAACCCACTATACTAGGTAATATCAAACTAGTTTTCTAAATTGTTTTACTAGTTCAACACATTCTAGCATGAGTTCCTTTTATTTCACAACCTTAAAACATGCATGATTTTTAAAATAATATATTTCTGCCTATATAGTGAGTGTATTTGTATGATATTGTTGCTATTTATTTTGCCTATTTTTGATTACTAGTGAAGTTGTGCAATTCCTCACATGTTTACTGTACGTTTTTATTTCATTGTTTCAGAGTTGCATTTTAAACAGTTTGCCTTTTTTTATTTTTTAATTCTTTTTTAAGTTTTTAATTAATTTTTATTGGAGTATACTTACTTTACAAAGTTGTGTTAGTTTCTTGCTGTACAGCAAAGTGAATCAGTCATACATGTACATATATCCACTCTTTTTTAGATTTCCTTCCCATTTAGGTCACCACAGAGCACTGAGTAGAGTTCCCTGTGCTATACAGTAGATTCCCATTAGTTAAATATTTTATACATAGTAGTGTATATATGTCAGTCCCAATCTCCCAGTTCATCCCACCCCCTTCCCCCCTTGGTAACCATAAATTTGTTCTCTACATGTGTGACTTTATTTCTGCTTTGCAAATAAGTTCATTTCTACCATTTTTCTAGATTTCACATATAAGTCATATTATATATATTTTTTCTCTTTCTGACTTACTTCACTCTGTATGACAATGTCTAGGTCCATCAAGTCTCTGCAAATGGCACTATTTCATTCCTTTTTATGGCTGAGTAATATTCCATTCTATATATGTACCACATCTTCTTTATCCATTCCTCTGTCAGCTGCTTCCATGACCTGGCTATTGTAAATAGTGCTGCAATAAATATCAGGGTGCATGCATCCTTTTGAATTATGGTTTTCTCAGGATATATGCCTAGGAATGGGATTGCTGGGTCATATGGTAACTCTATTTTTAGTTTTTTTTAAAAGAACCTCCCTACTGTTCTCCATAGTGGCTGTACCAATTTACATTCCCACCAACAGTGTTGGAAAGTTCCCTTTTCTCCACACCCTCTTGTTTGTACATTTTTTGATGATGACCATTCTGACTTGTGTGAAGTGATACCTCACTGTAGTTTTGATTTACATTTCTCTAATAGTTAGTGATGTTGACAATTTTTTCATGTGTTTGTTGGCCATCTGTATGTCTTCTTTGGAGAAATGTCTGTTTAGGTCTTCTGCCCATTTTTGGATTGGGTTGCTTGTTTTTCTTTTGATATTGAGCTGCATGGGTTGTTTGTATATGTTGGAGATTAATCCCTTGTCAGTCACTTCATTTGCAAATATTTTCTCCCATTCTGAGGGTTGTCTTTTTATTTTGTTTATGGTTTCCTTTGCTGCGCAAAAGCTTTTGTTTCATTAGGTCCCATTTGTTTATTTTTGTTTTTATTTTCATTACTGTAGGCAGCGGGTCAAAAAAGATCTTGCTGTGATTTATGTTAAAGATTGCTCTGCCTATATTTTCCTCTAAGAGCTTTATAGTATCCAGCCTTACATAAAAGTCTTTAATCCATCTTGAGTTTATTTTTGTGTATGGTGTTAGGGAGTGTTCTAATTTCATTCTTTTATATGTAGCCGTCCAGTTTTCCCAGCACCACTTATTGAAGAGTCTGTCTTTCTCTAGTTTATATTCTTGTCTCTTTTGTCATAGATTAGGTGGCCATAGGTGTGTGGGTTTACCTCTGGATTTTCTATCCTGTTCCATTGATCTATATCCCTGTTTTTGTGCCAGTACCATACTGTTTTGATGACTGTAGCTTTGTAGTATAGTCTGAAGTCTGGGAGCCTGAGCTAATCTCCCTTAACATGTATGTGCCTATCTATGTGTGGCAAATACTGATAAAACTGCAAGGAGAAATATGTGAATCCACTATCATAGTTGGAGGTTTTAACATGCCTGTCTCAGAAAGGGAAAGGTCCAGCAGGCAGCAAATCAGTAAGGACTTAGTTGAACTCAATAACAGCATCAGTCAACTGGATATAATGGATATCTACTGATTACTTCATACAACAACAGCAGAACACACTTTTTTACAAGCTCATATGGAACATGAAGCAAGATAGACCACATTCTGCAGTGTAAAACACACATAAGCTAAAGAAAAACTGCATATTAAATCCAAAGTAAGCAGAAGAAAATAAATAATTAGAATCAGAGCAGAAGTCAATAAAATTGAAAATAGAAGATCAGTAGGAAAGGTCAATGTAACCAAAAGCTGGTTCTTTGGAAAAAATCAATAAAACTGATAAGCCTCTACTTAGGCCAACTAAGAAAACATAGTGATACAGACATTATTAATATCAGAAATGAAAGAGCATAGGGCACTGCTATAGAGCCTATGTACTTTAAAAGAAGAATAAAAGAATACTATGAACAACTCTATGTCCACAAACTTAATAACTTAGATGAAACGGGCCAATTCACTAAAAGTCACAATTTGTCAAAACTCATAAAAAAAAGAAATCAACAGTCTGAATAGACTTATCTTTGTTACAGAAATTGAATCAATAATAAATAACCTTTCGAACTGCAAAGCAGCAGACCTAGACAGGTCCGCTGTTGAAGTCTCCCAAACATTTAAGGAATAAATTAGACAGGTTCTCTACAATCTCTTTTAGAAGGTAGAAGCAGAGATGATACTTCCGGGGACTTCCCTGGTGGTGCAGTGGTTAGAAATCCTCCTGCCAATGCAGGGGACATGGGTTCGATCCCTGGTCCGGGAAAATCCCACGTGTAGTGGAGCAACTAAGTCCATGTGCCACAACTACTGAGCCTGTGCTCTAGAGCCCTTGAGCTACAACTACTGAGCTCACATGCCACAGCTACTGAAGCCCACATGCCTAGGGTCTGTGCTCCACAACAAAAGAAGCCACCACAATGAGAAGCACACGCACTGCAATGAAGAGTAGCCCTTGCTCGCCGCAACTAAAGTCCACATACAGAAATGAAGACCCAATGCAGCCATAAATAAATAAAATAAAATAAATAAATAAATAAAAAGTGATGATACTTCCTACCTCATTCTATGAAGCCAGCATTACCCTAATACCAAAACCAAAGATGCTACAAGAAAAGAAAACTTCATATCTCATGAATATAAATGCAAAAATCCTCAAGAAAATATTAGCAAATTAAATCCAACAATGTATAAAAAGAATTATACACCATATCCAAGTGAGATTTTCCCAATTTATGTAAGGCAAGTTCAACTTTTAAAACATAGTTAATGTAATCCATCATACCAACAGGCTAAAAAAGAAAATCACATGATCATATCAATAGATGTGGGAAAAGTATTTGACAAAATCTAACACACATTCATGATAAAAACTCTCAGTAACTAGGAATACCTTGGCTTACAGAATACCCACAAAAACCTACAGCTAAAATCATACTTTATGGTGAGAAACTTGAAGCTTTCCCAGTAAGATCAGGTATTAGAAAAATGATGTCCCCTTTCACAACTTCTTTTCAGCATTATACTGGAATTTCTGCTTAATGCAATAAGACAAGATAAGAAAATAAAACGTATCGGGGAAGGAATAAATAAAAATACATTTGCTACAGATGGCATGACTGTCTCTGTAGAAAATCTGAAAGGATTGACAAAAAAACCTTTTGGGATGAAGAAAGGTTTTTAGCATGGTTACAGGATAGAAGATTGATATAAAATGTGGATTGCTTTTTATATACCAGCAGTCAGCAAGTAAAAATTTAAAACACAGAACCATTTACATAAGTACCCAAAATGATATACATAGGTATACATCTAACAAAATATGAACAGGATCTGTAATAAGGAAGCCTACAAAACTCTAATGATTAAATCAATGAAGAACTAAATAAATGGAGTTATTCCACGTTCGTGGGTAGGAATACTCAATATTGTCTTGATATTAGTTTCTTTCAACTTATTTTCTAGATTCAGTTAAATTTCGATCAAAATCCCACCAAGTAATTTTGTAGATGTCAACAAACTAATTCTAAAGTGTATGAGGAGTGACAACAACTTGATGGCAGTGTAACACATTCATCCTTTTTGTTCCCCCTAATAAACAAGTAATTCGACATCTACCTGCAAAAGAACGTGCTCCTGTGGGAATTATGGAATCCAGCACCATATGCCAAGGAACCCAGGAGGAGTCTTGCCCACCTGTGCATCCAATAATAGGCAGACAGAACTCAGTACAGGCTGTAGAACCAGTGGAGTCAGAAAACACCTCAACCACTCTCATTCACAGTTGGGAAAAATTTGGAGAATGCTGACTTGGGAAGATACCTATGGATGAGTGAGGCTTTGTGGAAGTCCAACCTTACTGAACGGATATTCCAGCACAATATGGAGCAAAACATGTATAAGTATATTATACATTTGTATATGTATATATACATATACATAAATATATATATATTTGAATGCAATGGAGAGGGTAAAAATGAGCTTTGCCAGTAAAAGTGAGCACTTACTATAAGCCAGGCAATCTTCTATGCTTTTTACATTTATTTACTCACCAACTCTAAAAAGAATGATTTGAAGTTGGCACTCTTATTATCCCTGACTTACAGAAAAGGACAATGAGGCAGATGTATGTTAAGTAAATCATCGTATTCTAGGAGTAGAACTAATTTTGAAACCCAGGAAATGGGGCTTAGAGTCTTTATCCTTCACTGCTGATACTGCCTCTAATTCCAATGACAGGAAAGATAAATCACAACCCAACTACTGATTCTTCTCAAGACACAAGTTCTTAAGCTCCTGCTAAAACCTTAAAGGCCCCAAATGAACTCCACGAATAACCATTCCATAGTATTTATATGCAGAATACTTATCTACTCTTTATCTCAAACACACACTTCACTCATTTGATCATTATTCTTGAGGTAATTTTAAAGTATCTGAGTAGATAAGTAATGTATGGGAAGATAAAATATTACTAAAGCAATGTGCACATAAAGTTAATCTCTCCCCCCACCCTCTCTCTCCCTCTGTCTCTGTCTCTCTGTCTCTGTCTGTCTGTCTGTCTGCATGTGTGTGTCTCTCTCTCAGATAGGTCTGGTACAAAAGAAAAAACTTTTTTTTCTTCCAAAATACTATATACTGCTTGAGGGGAAAAAATCATAAAATTTTATAATGGATAATACAACCTGAATGCAATAATTCACATATATGTTCAGAAACCTCTATTAAATTGCAATTCCAAGAACATATCACATCCAAAGCAAATTATGTTTGAGGACACAAACCACAAGTCTTACAGGCAGATACAGAGGAGTAGATTGAAAACATCTTGGGCTACAGTCCCAATCTCCCCTGTCACAATCCCGTAGCCAACAAGATACAATCACAAGATCTTAGAAAGCTCACTTACCTTTACATAGTTTTCTTATCTAAAATGATAATACTCAAACTACTTTACAGATATGTTTTAATATTTTATTAATATGAAAGAAAGTTGGTAAATATAAAAGTTTATATGTATGTTACATAAAACTTATATGACATACAAATGGAATGGGAAAATAAGCCCATGAGACTAGGCAGGAAAATTCTGAAGGAAAAAAAAAAAAGTCTAATGAGAAGAAATTATCCTTAACATATATCCAAACATACACTAAAACTTTAATAATTAAAACATAACCATTGACAAGGCATTTGGGGTTGGGGAGTGTGGATCCCTAAACTACTCCATTCACCAAAACTAATTACAAATCAAATACTTAAAAACGTTAAAAAATACAGCCACTATAAGAAAGCATGATCATTGTTCAATACATCTCTCTCTCTCTTTCTCTCTCTCTCTTTTTCTTCCTGATCATCTTGGATTTAGGTAGATCTCACTAGGCAAGTTGCAATTTTTGAAAGCTATGATGCAAAATATAAATGAATTTGATTCCATATTGTTTTTCAAATCTATACTATAGAAAGATGACGAACAAAGTCGAAAGACTAATGTCAGTACTAGAGAAATTCAACATGAAAATTGAAAGGCTACCTTGTTTAATATTTTTTTCAAAAATGGAAAGAAAAGATGTAACAAAATAAAAGAAGGTAATGCTTGAAGAGCAGTTCACAGAAAAACAATTATTTACAACAATGTGACTTAAAAACATCAGAATTGTTCTCACTTATGATTGAGTATATAAAATTAAAATGTAAATATATATGTTCTTTTCTTCTAGATTATTTATTTATTTATTTATTTTTGGCTGTGTTGGGTCTTCGTTTCTGTGCGAGGGCTTTCTCTAGTTGCGGCAAGCAGGGGCCACTCTTCATCGCGGTGCGCGGGCCTCTC
The DNA here is from genome assembly GCF_965194805.1 of Balaenoptera borealis. NCBI lineage: Eukaryota > Metazoa > Chordata > Mammalia > Artiodactyla > Balaenopteridae > Balaenoptera > Balaenoptera borealis. The sequence goes on from NC_138867.1 coordinate 169,494,747, forward strand.
ACTATCGCGGCCTCTCTTGTTGGGAGCACAGGCTCCAGACGCGCAGGCTCAGTAGTTGTGGCACACGGGTCTAGTTACTCCGCGGCATGTGGGATCTTCCCAGACCAGGGCTCGAACCCGTGTCCCCTGCATTGGCAGGCAGACTCTCAACCACTGCGCCACCAGGGAAGCCCAAAATGTAAATATAAAGATATTTGCTTTTTTAGATATGTAAGTATTTAAAGGTATGATATATACAGAGCTGGGAAACGTGTGGGGAAGTGAGCTCATTAATTCTTGATAGGAATTTAAATTGGTATAGTATCTTTCACAGGATCTTAGAAAAGAAAATGTATTTAAAGGTATGATATATACAGAGCTGGGAAACGTGTGGGGAAGTGAGCTCATTAATTCTTGATAGGAATTTAAATTGGTATAGTATCTTTCACAGGATCTTAGAAAAGAAAATTAATAGCAAATAACATATATTTTGACATTCTTCATGTTATTTTAACAAAAGAAACATCTATCTTCCATAAAATTACATGTTTAAATTACATGTTTAAATTACATGGGTTTTTTGACCCATTAATTCTGCATATTGAACTCTTTCCTGCATTTATTATTGCACATGTAATATAAATCCTCCATAATCTTCATTATAGCATTGATTGAAATGGATAATACTCAGAAACAATGTATATGTTCAAAGTTATTGAAATGATTTTATAAACGATTTAATAAATAAACCTTATGAGCTGGAAACAAACAATTACTAAATGAAAATAGTATATGTTATGTGGCTTCACTTGGAAATTTTTCCCAAAGTCTTATTAATTTCAAACAAGGAGAAGGCAAAATATAATATACAGTGAGATTTTATGTAGTGTGATAAAAACATGATAACCCATGTTTTTGGTCACAGAATCTCTCTCTATATGAATACTTATATTAAAATAGAAACAATATCTAGAAGTATATAGACTGAACTGTCAAAAAGACTCACTTCTAGAGCATGAGATGGAGTTTAAGGGAGACTTTAATGTGTACCTATCCTTCGTTTATAAAATAGTAATCAATAATCATGAGTCATTAAGAAATTAGAAAAGAATACATATACATGTATGCATATGAGATAATATTTAGGAAATTTCCCTATGAATGATTTTCTGTCTTTTTAAAAAATCTCTTAATATATCTTTTTAATTTTGTTATTCCTTCTTTACAGAAATCATTGCCTCATCCCCCTTATTTTTTAATTTTATTTATTTTTTGGTAATTATCAAACTGAAAGGGAGAAAAGTAGGAAGAAAGACAGGAAGTTAGGAAGGAAAAAAGACTGAAAGGAATTTTCAATCTCCATTGTAACACCAGTGTTTTAAAACAAACTGCTGCACAATTTCACAGTCTTAAAACTGTAAATCCCGTGAAAGACGAGAAAATTGAGAATGTGGAGCTGAAAATGAGCCAAATGCAGTGGAAGGGCATGAGTTTGGTTTTCAAAAGAACTGGAGTTCCAATCTCCTGAATCGTTTTCACGACTTTGATGTGGAGGTGAGAAGGGCTTCTTCACGGGAAGGTTTGAGACAATTGAAAGAAAACGTTCTTGCTAATAATTCACAGCTTGCCAGGTTTTAACCAAGGTGTTGCCCCTTTTCTCCTCTTGGAAGAAGACTGGAGCACTTGTCTTAACCACTGGGGATCTGGGACGGAGTGTCCTCAAGCCATGCTTCCAGCACACACCTCTGTCCATGGAAGAAACCCGTCTCTCAGATGGGATACAGAGTACCTTCACTTTCTAAATGGCTCTGGGAAGGGACAAATAGTTTCTCCCCTTAAATTAAAACTTTGGAAGGAATATAATCAGTTTTCTTTTCTCTGTTTGAGGTCCTTCTCAGCATGCTGTTCCAGTATTAACCCTTTCCACTTCTCCACCTGCAGTTTACACTTCATAAGTACCTTCTATAGCCCCGTGAATATCTTCATATTTAATTTAATTGTGCACTTGTTCTTGCACACAATGAATTTTACTGTATGTCATGTGGATCTGTCATCACTCTCTTGGTGAGGGGAGAGATTGGGCAATAACCATTCTTTCATCTTATATACATGGGCACAGCTTGGAAGCTCAAAGAATGAACAATTAGGGAACTTCCCTGGTGGTCCAGTGGTAAAGAATCTGCCTTACAATGCAGGGGACGTGGGTTCGATCCCTGGTCGGGGAACTGGGATCCCACATGCCACAGGGCAGCTAGGCCTGCACACCACAACTACTGAGCTCGTGCACCTCAACTAGAGCCCGCATGCCGCAAACTACAGAGCCCATGCGCTCTGGAGCCCGTGCGGCACAACTGCAGAGCCCACGCGCCCTGGAGGCTGCGTGCCACAACTAGAGAGAAGCCTGCGCGCTGCAACTAAAGAGAAAACCATGTACCACAATGAAGAGCCCGCGCACCCCAGTGAAAGATCCTGCATGCCTCAACGAAGATCCCGCGTGCTGCAACTAAGACCCGACACAGCCAAAAATAAATAAATTAAATAAATAATAAATAAATCTTTTTTAAAAAAGAATGAACAATTAATTGCTTAATGTGGTAGTACAAGTCTTCTCAACCTTGGGGAAACACTTCCTCTTCATTGCTCAAAGTTAGAAAAACTGAAAGGCGGTAACAAGTGCTAAACTGGAGAGATCTGAGCTCTCCCCACACACATGGGCAATGACTCATGGAAAGGTCAGGAAATGAATCCAATGACTGACAACTCACAGTTTTTCAGATATGATTTTGCATGAGTTGGAGACAGCAGAGCAGATCACCTGCATGAAGACTATTGATTTGTAAAACATTTAATTTGTGTATTTCGGAAAGTGTGTGCTAACAGTGTATCAAAAGGTAAACTTTATTTTCCCTGTAGATGCTGGTCAGAGTGTGAGCACTGTTGTCCCCAAATGCACCATTCCACCTCAGAAATGCCCACACTCAAACAACAAATCAAAGAAATTATTTTGCATTGGTAAATTTATTGCTTTCTTGTGATTAAAAATATGAGTTTTATGTATGTATTTGTCTATAGATTTGTGTCTTGGTATATCAGTCATAATCCATAAACTTTCCAAGAGCAAGGAGGATGTTTCTCATTTTCTATTTTTCTATTTCTTTGATGCATTTCCTATTTTTTTTTAAACTTAACAAAGCAACAAAGAAGTGCAGACTTATGAGTAGAGCTCCTTTTTTGGAGGTTCTGAGACCCAGTTTCCAACATGGTGGATGGGGAGGGTCCCCACAGCAACAAACCTTGGACAGCAGCAGTGTGTCTAAGAGTGCAACTCAATTCTGACACTAACTACCCAGAGAAAGTATCAGATTCCGCAGGTTAAGTGTTCAGTCCTATAAGATTTCCTCAACCCCCTAACCACTTCAGAAGCCAGTTGCAAGCCCAAGCTGTTACCTGTGCTTCTGACCAACTGGCTACAGGCTGGAGGTTCCATCAATCCCCTCCTTGGACTTCAGATTCCAGCCACAAGTCCAGGTTGTTACCTGTGCTTCTGAGCAGCTGGCTATAAATCAGAAGTTCCCACGACCCCCCTCCTCAGGTTGGATTAATTTGTTAGAGTGACTCATAGAACACGGAAAAAGATTTTACTTACTAGGCCACCAGTATATTTTAAAAGGATGTAACTCAGGAACGGCCAAGTGAAAGAGGTGCATAGGGCAAGGCATGTTGGAAGGGCATTCTCCCTGTATCTCTATGTGTTCACCGACCCGGAAGCTCTCCCAACCCTGTCCTTTTGGGGTTTTATGGAGGCTTCATTCATAGGTATGATTGATTGATTACATCATTGTCTATTGGCTATTGATTCAACCTCTATCCCCTCTCCCCTCCCCAGAGGTCTAGAGGTGAGACTGAAAATTCCAACCCTCTAATCACATGGCTGTCCATTGGCAACAGTCCCCATCCTTAGGTGCTTTCCAAACTCACCTTGTTAATATAACAAAAGACATCTTTATCACTCTCAACACTTAGGAAATTCCAAGGGTTTGGGAGCTGTGAGCCAGGAACTGTGGACGAAGACCAACATATGTGAGAAATATATGTTTGGTCATCTGAATGACCAAACATATATTTCTTACAAGTCACAATATCACAGCTCCTAAATCCAGAAATCTACTCACCATTTTTACTTGTATGCCACCAGGTATGATTAAAAATCAGAAGTCAAAATGTGTGGATCTAATGGGAGGATTTCTGCAGGATTGTGTGATCTCTTCTTCCCTCCTGTGTGCACACAGGTGGTCCAGCCAGGTGCAATTCCAGATGCGGGAGGAAATGAAGGCACTTCTCCTGGTCTTGGCCCATTCCTCTATAAATGAAAGGGACCATGATATTTGTGCAGAGGAGCATATGACCATGACAGTAAAATGCATCTCTCCTGAGGAAAGACTGAGAGGGACCCTGATGGTGGTCTGGGTTTCTCAACAGCCCCAAGCTCTGGTGAAACTTCTAAACCCACAGGGGTCATTAGTACATACACTGAGGTGTGCTGTAGGTATACATCACAGCAAACTCTATAATCTCCCATAGGGTCCAGACAGAAAATGAGACCCATGAAAATTTGTCCCTTGATATGGAAAGAATTTATTACTTCATGTAAGTAAAATCAGGGACTCAATCCATTTTTGTTCTATAAACATAAATACTGATGGATCATCTGCTTCCTTCCTCTGTTCCCAAGAATTATTATGTAATTAAAAAACAACTGAGGTATAATCAGTCCCATCCCACTTGGAAAGAATCACTTTTTTTCCCCTCAGACCTACTGAAAACGGGGCAAAAGTATTCAGACATTGTTTTATTAAGAATTTTATGTATGAAAAAGAAAGAACCCATTGTCCTAGATAGTTGGAAAATTGTTTAGGTGCATTGATCAATTGAAAGTTTATTACAAATTTAAGAAACTGACAAGGAGAAAAATTTTGCTTTATTTAGTTAGTTAGGATTTATACTTTAGTTTCAAAACCTAACTAGGGGGAAATTGAGCAAGTATCATGAACTCCTAATTTATTAGACTGTATATATGACTGTGTTTTTAATGCTCTTACAGAGGCATGCCAAGGCTGAAACAGAAAACTAATAATAATAGATAAATGAATACAAATTGAGTCCCTGCAATCAGCCACGCAATATCAGAGAAAAACAGGCTAGCTTGAATCAATTGGCTAAGAGATTTATCAAAATAATTACTGGGTTCTTTGGAATACACACAGTTACAGAGTCAAGGAGTAAAGGAGTAAAAATTTACCATATAGGTAAATGTTTAGAACTTGTAGATTTGTAGAATATGTTTTTTATACAGACATATATACATACATGTGTTTATATGCTGACCACCTCCATCCTTCCCTGTTATAATAAAAGAGTAGATCCACAGAAGACCCCAGAAGCACACAGAAAACATGCATGGAGGGGTCGGTTCTCGGAGAGCAGACAGATTGAATAAATCCCAGTGTTCCTAATTTCTCTGCCCTTTGGGACAATAAGTGCCAAATCACCACTGTAAATTAGCTCAGTTCCTTCTGCCTGCTGATGAAGCTATTTTACTTCCTGTTCCCAGCCAGCCCCACATATCACCTTCCTCCTAGTCCCCTTCCTTCAGGGCCTTTCCATCATGCTAGGATAACTAGTTTAGTTAGTTAATTCACTTGACAAATCAGTCACATGATTGGGTGGTGGGGAAAATGATCAAATTAGTTATTTGAATAAATCAGCCAGTCTTTTGGTAAACTATAAACATAGCTCTGGAGAGTTACAGCTTCAGAAAAACTAATGTTTGAGAATGACTTTTTAATCATTCTTTATGATTTTAGTCATTCTTTATAATGATTTGTGCTAGAAAAAAGTCCAGCTGTAACAGAGGGATGCCTGGAAGAAGGGGAGCGATGGTGGGGAGAGCAGACCAAAGACATCCTGTAGGGAGAGGAGGTAGCTCTACCTTGCAGTTAAGATGAAGAGGGGTTCATAAAGCATGAAAGAGTCAATTTCTATAAATTTTTTATTCCATAGAGTTTTATATAACGTTCCCCACATTCTTAGTGAGTATGAGAATTTGCATATGGAGCGCATACAAGGCAATGCATGAGTCAAAGGTGTCGTATTGTCATAGGGAATCAAAGCTACAGGAGGCTCAGTGGAACCATGCCTGGGCACAGCAATTCATCATGCCACGAGAATCATTACCTCTATTCAAATTTCCTCTATTCAAATTTAGCCTTCTATTCAAATTTCCTCTACACTTAAGCATTGATTTTACTCATTTAGAACTTGACATTAAGCTTTATGTCAGTAGTTGTCTAGTTATAAATTAATAATAATAATAATACCACTATATTACATTTCACAAAATATTTTCAGACCCAGAATTTAATTCTGTCCACCAAAAGTTAATCATTTATTTATTCAACAAATATGCATTGAGTAATAACCACATACAAACCAGTACTTGAGGTGTTTGAGATATGTCAGATATATCATTATCAATAGACAATGATCCCTCCCCTCAGGATGCTTACATTCTATCCAGAAAAGGCAAAAGCACAAATAAATAAATAAATAAAAATAAACCCAATAAATAGGATAACAATAAAATATAGTAGAAGCTGATAAGTACTATATTGAAGAAAAGAGCCTCCATTGGGCCCAGTGAAGGGGAGTGGGAGGGTAAGCTCTGGGTGGGTTCTGGGGTAGGTCAGGTTGTATGGTTCTCAGTGAGAAGCTGGATTTGAGCAGGCTTAAAGAAAGAAAGGGAATGAATTAAAGAGGCATCTGGGAAAAGGAAATTGCAGGTAGAAGGCACAGCTGGGAGAAAGGCCCAATAGTAGGAAGTGCCTGGTGGTGTAAACCCAGCCAGGAGGCCAGAATAGATGGAGAAGAATAAAAGGGGAAGTAAGGGGAGGGAGTCAGAATCAGAGCAGGAACTTGTGCTCAGATCTTCTAGGGTCTGAGGGTTTGTTGCAAAGATTTTGGCTATAACTATAAGTTGAATGGAAGGTAACTGCAATGGTACTACAATCTTGGGTGCTAAAAGGATCAGCCTGGCTGCGCATTGAGAAAGGACACAGAAGTGGCTGAGGTAAAGCCAGGATTACTGTTAGGAAACTAATGTAATAACCCAGAGGGAGAGAATGGATGTTAAGATGATGATTATAGCAGCAGAGTGGTTAGGTTAGCTCTGGCTGAACTCTAGATATATACTGAAGGTAGAGCCAGCAGGGCTTACTGATGGACTAGATATGAGAAAGTAAAATCAAGAAAGGAGTTAGTCAGATTGTTGGCCTGAGTAACTGAAAAAATGGAGTCTTTATCCACTGGAAAAGATTCTGTGTATTGTGTATGAGTGAATGTGTGTGAGTGAGTGTGTGTGTATGTGTGTGTGTGTGTGTGTGTGTATGGAATTGGGAAGGGAAGGAGTATGGATTATAATAGGAGATGCACAAAGCTTTGTGAAACTTGGAATGCAAGGGATGAAGAAAGATTTAAGTTGGTTTAGTAACTAACATACATCATGATAAGATGCACATTGAGATAACAGGATTAAAGGGTGACAGTGGAGACTAGGATGTTAGTTTTCTTGGTAGGGAGGAGGCATTCTTGGGATTCCCTTTTCACCCCTTGAAGAGGGTAGCAGGCCTGAGGCCATGAGGCTTCCTTGTCCTGGTGAATGGGTGGAGCCCCCAGGGGTGACATGATCTTAGACCAGTGATCCTCTTGATCTCTATGGGGAAGGGGCTCTACTGCTCTGAGTGTATGTTCTCTGTCATGACTCCTGTCATAATTGCTGGCCCTATAGTGATACGAATACTCAGGTGTTACAATAAGTTGTCATGCCTCATTTAAGCCCTGATGATGGGGAAGCATGAACTGAGACCCACTGCATGAGCCAGTTTCTACTTAGATCATGAATAGAAAAGGCCTAGAGAATTCATGGTATATAAAATATCAACAAGAGGGATGTAAGGGTACATTATTATTACCTCTGTTTCCAAAAGAGACAAAGAGGGGAATTGTTTGTTCAGGATCAAACATACATGTATCAAATATGAATATACAGAAATCTTTGTTTAATACAAGGCCCCTTCAATAAAATATGTAGAGTCATCTGGAAATACAGTTTGATAAAATTTTGCTATTTCTAAAATTATTATACTCCATAATGTTCCTCCAAATGTAAAAAGTCTGAAAAGAAATATATTAAAAAATATAGAAAGAAAACTATATTAGTAATGTTATTGCAAAGTATGTGAAAGATTTTAGTCAAAGAAATCTCTCTAGATGAGAAAAGCTCCTTAAAAGTCAAGGTAGAGGGCTTCCCTGGTGGCACAGTGGTTAAGAATCTGCCTGCCAATGCAGGGGACAAGGGTTCAAGCCCTGGTCTGGGAAGATCCCACATGCCACGGAGCAACTAAGCCCGTGAGCCACAAGTACTGAGCCTGCGTGTCTGGAGCCTGTGCTCCGCAACGGGAGAGGCCGCGACAGTGAGAGGCCCGCGCACGGCGACGAAGAGTGGCCCCCGCTCACCACAACTGGAGAAAGCCCTCGCACAGAAACGAAGTCTCAACACAGCCAAAAATAAATAAATAAATTAATTAATTAAAAAAAAAAAGTCAAGGTAGAGTTAAAGTCGAGGATTAAAGTCTTGGTGGATTATTATCAGGATAAGGTTATCTAAATTTTCTATTAATTAATAATTATTTAGCATTTAAGCATTTTAGCATTTGGTTAGCAATTATTTATTAGACATAGATATAGAGAAAGATGGTAGCAGAGTTAGCTTTCAATAATTTTTAAGAATTTTGTTGGAAATGTACAGAATATACTTTAAAAATAAGTCAAATATTATTATCATTTCATCATTCTGGTCATTTTTACATTGTATTTAAGTAGTAAAGTTGAATTTAAACCAATCATATAAATCACAACCTTACTTATTTCCCAAAACATTGGGAGGTCAATATCATTGTTCCATGTACAGGAATCATACTAAGTAGCTGAGACTGAGAGAGAGAGGTTGCTTGTTTGAAGTCTTACAACTAGTAAATGACTAGGTCAAAGAATTAGTTGAATCAGAATTCTGAGAAATTTCTACTCTAAAAAAATGTATCGATGCTGTACACCTGAAACTAACACAATATTGTAAATCAACTATGCTTCAACTAAAAAAAAATGTATCCAAAGATAAAGGAAAAAGTTGTAAGGGATAAGGCATGGGGCTCAGTGATATTAGAATAAGAGGAATGAATTTCATCATTCTCAAAAATTGACCCCTGAGTGAAGAGGATTTAAAGAGTAATTGAATAGTCATAGGAATCATGAATATATAAAGAGATGGTTCTGAATATATTAATCTAGAAGGAAATGGAAGGTTAAGCAATAAGAGGTATAAAGCAAGAAAAGAAGAAGCAATAAAGAGCAAAAGTGAGAGAGACAGAGACAGAAAGATGCAGAGGCAGAGAGACAGAGATAGAGGAGAGAATAAGAGAAGGAAAATAAGGAGGAGGAAAAAGAATTACGGAGCTGATGCTAGAACAATATTGGACTGTTCTGAACCAATTTAAGAATTGCCATTTCTAATTTTTAATATATGGAAGATTGGAATGAAGAGATTTTAAAAGGAATGAGACATTAAAATAAATGTATAGATATCTTTAATACGAGGTCCATTCATTTGAAGAAAACACATCAAGAAAGTATGTGGAGCCATTTGGGAAAAAGAGTGGTAAGACTGCTCCATTTCTAAAATTACTATTCTATACAATCCTTGTCCAAACACAAATATTTTATATTTTCTCTTTTGCCCCATGGGAAAATGTCCATAGTGACAAGGAATGAAGTGCTGACCTAAATGGGGCCATCTGTTGAGCCTTCACATATGTATACCCTCCATTCTACTCCAGGAAACTTTGCTAGGCTTGGGGTGTATCTTAGCAACAGAATTTTAGGAAGGATCGTCTGTAATGTTAGAAGCAGGGTGAAAATGACCCCTGGATGCCCAATTTTCTAACTCCACTTCTGTCATTGGTGGTAAGATAAGAGGAGTCGTGTCACAAATGAAAAAATAAGGTCGAAGAAAACCAGAGAAAAGGTGATTGAACGTGTAAATATAAGACCCATTTGTGATGTTGTAAAAGGAGATTTCACCTGCTTCATAGTCCAAGAAAATTCCAATGCAGCGAGGCCGTTCCAGGTGGAGGAGAGGAACTGATGGAGAGGCAAGGACCATGTACTCACTCCCTTTCAGTAGCCACATGGCCCAGACCCCGTTCTCAGGAGATGGTGTGGTTTCCCCCTTTCTTGACACTGTGTCTTGACAGACACCTAACCCCCATTCTGCTCTTTCTCCCACCACGACTTCCCAGTAATGCCTCCCTGAAGAGAAGTTCTGCAAACCCAGGATACAAGGCCATGTGTCAAATCGCTCAGGGTTGTTGGGGACATCCCTCCATAGTTCTCCATCCTGCACACTGCGCAGGTCAGCCGTCAAGAGGAGGCTAGGATGTGCTGTGGCGGGATCCAGTTTTATGTCAACTGCAGAAAGAATTTTGTGGAACATGTAAAAGAACAGAAAAGACTGGTGAAAACTTAGGAAGCCATGATATTGAGAACTGTCACGCCATGCCTCATTCTCCCTCTAATCACTCCTGGAGATAACAAAATATGTGTTTCACCTTGCAGGTCGATGAGTATATGCTTTATTGCTTTTGAGTGTATTCCACTGCTATGTCTGCATAACCCAGGACTCATTACTGCCCCAATTAAAACATAACCATTGATGATAAGACAAACCATGTGCATAACCATTTAGATTCCTTTTATCTCTATCCAGAGAACTTTGGAAGATCTTTGGTGCTCTTTGGAAAATCTGCATTTAAAATAAAATTTACAACTCCCTTGGGATTTTTTTTCTCCTCAAAGCCTATAGGAAAAATTCATTGGTATAAAATCCACCACTTTCAAAGCTATGTTACTATGGTAGGAAGAATTCTAAGATGAGCCTCATGACCTTCAGACCCTGCTGGTACTCTCATGATTCTGTTAATATAACAGAATGTGACAAGAGGGAGATTATCTGAGTGGGTCTAATAAAATCACCTTTTAAAATCAGAGAGGTTTCTTTGGCTATCAGGCTGCCACCAGAAGTGAAAATCAGAGAGATTTGGGTTTGATGTGTCATTGCTGCCTTTGAAGATGGAGTGGGCCACAGCTGAGGAGAAGGGGGAGTGACCTCCAACTGATAGATTTCCATCTCCTCCAGCAAGGAGATGGAAATCTCAGTCCCACAACTGCAAGGAACTGCTTTATGTCAACACACTGAATAAGCTTGCAAGTGGACTCTTCCCTGGACCCTTTAGAGAAGCCCAGCCTGGTCAACACCTTGATTTTTCATCTTATGAAACCTTAAGCAGAGATGCCAGCTGATCCCATGTGGTTATCTGATCTGAAGAACTGTGAGCCAATAAATGGATGTGGTTTTGGGTAGCTAAGTTTGTGGTAATTTGCTATGCAGCAATAGAAAACTACTGCTGATACTGTGAAGGCCCAGTGAGATTGATATGAAATTTTATTTGTACATATAATTAATAAATAAATCTACAAATGAAATGACCTCAGTGAAGAAGGGAGGATGTAAAATATTCAGTGTCCTTTTTTTTTGGTAAACATTCAAAAATAGTAAATTTCATTAATCATATATTAATTTTTAATATACTAATAACAAATACTAATATGCTGACTGTTATTCTTATTTGTCTCTAAACCACTTCTAGCTATCTTTTGTTGATACTCAAACCTGAATGGGTCACATAAGTAGTACATCATCTATACTATCCCATGGAACCACCCTCAAGGGTGCCATTATCATCCTCATATTGTAGATGAGGAGACTCAGAGTCCAACAAGAGATTATGTGATTTTCCCAAATTGTATGATTTTCCTGTCATAAATAATGGGGATTGAAAAGTGGGTCTCCGTGGAACTGTGTTAGGCCTGTTTAACAGATGTCATGTCATCATGCATCATTCCCACTCCAGCACACTTATTTGCTCCATTTATAAGAAAATAAATCTGTGAAATAGTTATTAATACATCTATCTCCAGTTCCTCTCCCTACCTCTTCTTTCTTAAACTCAGTTGCTCACCAAGATGGAATAATATCTTAAGCAAACTATTCCTTCTTCCCAGTGCTCCATGCATTGATAAATGATCAGTCCTTAAAGTTCACCTTAAATGACTTTTCTGTAGCACTCAACACTGTTGAGAATCCTTTTGTCCTGGGAAACGTCACTTCCCTTTCCCAAAGACACCAGTCATCATGCTTTCCCTCCCTCTCCACTGGCCTCCCCTTCTTGCTCTCCTTTGCTGTTTTCTCCTCTTCTCCTCCATCACTGCTATTCGAGAAGCCAATGGTCTCAGGATTGGGACCTCTTGCCTCTTTCTCAGATCACTTCTGATGTGTTCTGGGGCTGGCAGGCACATTGCATTAATTAAATTCCATTCATACGCTTACTAAGTCCAAATATATATATCTAGCCTAGACTTTTCTCCTGGAACTCCATATTTGTAAATTCATCTGTGTACCTGACATCAACATTTGGATATTTAACATTCATCACAACATTGATGTGTCTAAAACCCATTTCCCTTTTTCTGCCTCGCCTGCAGCTTTACCTGTCAATGTAAACAGCAATTTCATTACCCAATTCTGGAGATTTAAACCTTGGAATCATTCACCACTTTTCTCCTTCTCTGACACCTCATATCTAATCCAGATCTTGCCAGCTTTGCCTTCAAAATACCAAGATTCTGTCCATTTCTCTGCACCTCCAGTACTACTACCCTTGTCCAATGGACAATCGTCTCTGATTGAATTATTACAAAGGATCCTAACTGGCTTTCCCACATCAAGACTTGCCTCTCTGTAATTTATTCTCAATAAAGCACACAGAGTGATCGCCACAAAACATTAATCTAATCATCCTATTCCTCCATTTACAACTTTTAACTGATGTTCTATTTCACTTGGAGGTAAAGCATTGCTCACAGTGGCCTGCCTGTTGGGTCCTGTGCTACTTGGACTTTTTTTGGCCTCTCCAGCTCTCCCCTCACTCACTCCACCACAGCCGCACAGAACTCCTCATAGCTCCTGGAATGCATCTTCCATACTTCCATCTCAGGCCTTGACACTCATTTCTGATGCCTGGAATGTTTTCCTCCAGATCAGATATTTGCTGAGTTATCCCCTACTGAGTGACGTCTTCCTTGATGATCAAATTCCAAATTAGATGCTCTAACCCCAGAACTTCTGGCCACCCTTAATTTATTCTTTTTTTCAATATTCTGTATCATCTTCTAACATTCTGTGTATTTTGCATAATTTAAGCAAATATATGCAACATGAAGCTGTAGATTTGTAAGTTGATGTTATTGTTCAATTTTATATTCTAATGTTTAGAAGAGTAGCTGTCATAAAATACACAATATTTGTGGAATTGATTAGTTAATTCAGTAAAAATAATTGGGAATATGGAGACACTGATTATGAGAGTGTAGTAACTTGCAACATTTCATGCAGTTAGTACATATTACTTTGCCCATCAGAACATTGATTAAATCATTGAACAGGACTGATGAAATGGGTTTTCTCATCATGGGACAAAGTGGTTTCCCTGTAAGTAATAAAGCCACTATTTAGCCACTGTCTGTTTTCATTACTTGGTATAAATTGAATATAAAAAAGAAATTAAAAGTATTGAACCGTTACTGTTTTAAAAAACAGCATAATAGGACCAAACAAACTAATTATAACACCACAGAGCCTACAGAGAGTACTTAAATATAATTGACTGAATATTTTTGGCTTTATTAACTATCTAATTTAAGAAATTCATCAAATTGCCAGATAATAAAATAATCCAAACCTTATATTATTTGATACACTGCAATGCTTTCATATATTGATGATTTTTTGTTTTCAAATATGTTTCATTTTGTCCTCCAAACAATACAAATTTTTAGCATTTTATAAACAAGGAAATGGAGATTGATTAGAAATAATGTTACTTATATCACAGCTAATATCACTTTCAAGCCCACCATTCTAACCAAATGTAGCTTATATGGGTGTCAGTGACTCTGATATTCTTTCATACTATTCAGAAGTATCCCAACATTCTTTTTTTTTTTTTTTTTTTTTTTTATTCTGCGCACGGTGCTATCTCCCTTCCTCCCTTATAGTTTGGCATAAACGTGTGACTCACTTCTATCGATAAAATCTTCAGGAAAGCCATGTGTGCCACTTCGGAGTAGTGCCTGATTCATCATAACCTTGCCCTTTTCCATGGCTACCAGCAACAGGAAGGAGGTGGGGCTCTGTCTGCACGGGTTCCCAGAGTGAGATTACGTGAAATTAAAGCCTCCACAATCTAGTAATCAACCTAAAACATGATCTCGAAATAAACCTTTCTGATTTTAGCCACTAAACTTTGGGTTCTGTTTGTTACAATAGCCTGACTGCTACAGTAACAAATTGCAATAAGAGCCAAATTCCAGGTGTCATAGTTCCTCAAGCTCTAAAATGCAGCCTACCTTGGAACTTTCTCAACATTTCCCTCATCCCAGGGATGCGACACATCGTCTTCAGCTCCATGGGGATGGTCTCCGGATCCAGCCGTGTAACACTCTTACTTCTGAGAAGAGCGCAGAACCCACAGTTCTCAGTAGGTTATCCACCAACCTCCCCAGCCTCTCCCAACCCATTCTTTGATTCAGAAAGTAAACGTACCGGCTCAAGGCTCCTCCCGCACCCTGAAAGTGAAAGAGAAACACAAGTAGGTGTGAGTTAGACCTCTGAACTGCTTTTGACAGACTGGGGACACACCATGAATATCTTTTTAGGAATTACTGGAAATCATTAATTATTAAGGTAAAACTATAAGCGACATGACTCTGTCTTAATAAAAACTAAAAACAGGCTGTTGTTGAGTTTTCTCATGAATTTAAAATAATATAATCAGTTTGCCTCTATTAAAATAAAATCAGACCACACAAAGTTTAGATTAATTCCTATAACATCTATTGGTTTATCTATTTTCTGAATTGATAATTCTGACATTTGGATATTTTAGTAAAGAGTTACATTCTGTGAATGTAATTAGGGTAAAAAGAGATTCTAAGTATCTGCAGAATTTATTTGAGTAACAGTGAAAGGTTAGACATAAAATGTTGCTCTCAATGTCCTTTTAAGAAAACCCTAAATTCCTCATTCCTTGAACCAACATACCATGTCTAAATTACCTAAGTGGATAAAAATAGAAGTCATTAATATCTAGCAACATTTTATCTCAGAGTAGATTATTAAATAAATCACCTGCATTGCATTTCCCCTCTCCCTCTAAAAAATAGCCACCTGTCAGATTAATTTTGACAGGGCATAAAAACAGGGAAATGATTAGCTTTACTTTTCATCGGAATGACAGGCCTTGTTTTTGGCCATTGCGGGTGAAATATAGCTTACTGGTACTGAGAAAGAAAGGGAAAAGTGGGTATAAAAATGAAACTAAATTATTTGAGAATATATTCTCCCTAAGATTTATATTATAAGACATTTTAACGTTTCTTCAGTGCTAATAAATGATAACTTTATATACATTGTGTTTTGAGATATGGTAAGATGAGATAATGAATATTATTGAAAATGCCAGAGTTCTTGTGTTTATTTACTGTCTGAAATTTAGAAAATTTATTCCTTTCTGACAGTTTGCTCACTAGGAAGTGGGCATAGCAATAATAATAAAGATAATAACAATACTAATAACAACAACACAAGTTTTACTGATATATAGATATATTGAAGACAAAATGGGACAAATTAAATAAAAATGTTTTGTAAATGCATTCATTTAATGACCCCCCACTCTGTAACCAGTGCTATTTATCACAGTACTTGTATGAGGATAGGAATTGCTTAGTTCAGAAATCCCTAAATGAGGCATTGGGGATGAGATACAATGAAGCATGCCCAGAAAATTTCTATTGCAATGAGTTCTACCATGATAGCATGCACCCAGCAACAACGACGACTTTCTCAATTCACTTGGGATTTAATGCCTTCAAGGAGGATTAAAAGGAAATATTTCCTTTTCCCTGTTATTTGTCTCTTTGCTCTATAATCTCAAATATATTGTGGGCAAGCTGCATAGAGCCCAGGTAATCTCTCCCTACCACACCTGGAACAGTCATGCAATATGGGCTAGAAAATTAGCATTTGTCTTAAAAATTAACATGCAAATTTCAAGGTGGACAATTTAAAATATTACTCATACTTTTGGCTATTGGCATTTAAATGGGTTAACTAGACTTTTTTGGATTGGCCATCACTGAAATACAGCAATATCATCATTGACCGATTTTGAGGTTATAGATTGTCCTTTTTCTGTTTAATCATATGTAAATCATTAAATTGATTTTAGTTTTAAAAATATTTAAGTTTTGTCTTTAGTATGAACTATTTTATATGATTCTCTAGGGTCCCTTCAGATTCTGATGCTAGGATTAAGAATTAAGATGCTTTCCAAGTAAATTCTAGGGTGCCCTTTTCCTAAAGATCATAAATGCTTAAGGTGTTTGTCTCTGAAAGCTGCTATCTGTCCCCTTGTTCTCAGGTCTGCCCATCCCTCCCCTCCCAGGCACCCAGCCCCACCTCCAGCAGACCCAGGGCTGGGCGCTGGCACCTCTCCTCCAGCTCCTCTGCCAGATCCTTCAAGGCCCTGCTCTGATGAACCAGCCGGTTCTTGCTCTCCCGCAGTCTCTGCAGGGTGGCTCGCTCCTCCTCCTCCAGTCTTCTAAGGTGCAGTTGCTCCTCCAGGGCTAGTAAGCCACGATACTTTTCAAACTCCAACCTGAAGCGTTGCCTCTGCGTTTCCACTTTCTCCTGGAGTGACACAGTGCATCAAATGATCAGCAGTTGGGGCAGAGCATTTGGCTTCCACCTTCACGGATGGGATGACGAAGCTGGAGAAGGCAATGTCTGGCGTGATCTCATCTTCATAACTCTATGAACGGACCCACTGCATTTTAACAACATGCAGAAGCCAGAGACTACTCATGAGAAGTGGCCTGCTAGAGTTTTCAAACTTAGAGTTTGAGAAATACTGTTGGATTTGGGTTCCCATTTCCATGGACTTGAGGACAAGGCACTTTCATATTCAAGTTTCAGTACCATATGTAAAATGGGGGAAAAGAAGGGTCTGGGAATTAGAATTAAATATCAAACTGTTGAGCACAGTGACTAACATAGAGTAGTTGCTCAATAGAAGTTAAAATTTACTATCAGTCACTGGAATGAGAACAGTGTGGAAATAACTGAATTATGAAGAGAGATTAAAGAGACCTGGATTTGTAAATGTGAATAAGAAAAGGTTTAGAGATTAGAAAATATTCCTCAATAATGTGGTAATCATGAAACTATAAGGCTAACATTCTCTGCAGAGCCAAGAAAGAAGTTATTCTCAGGCCACTTATTGCAAAGGTTCAGGGAATTCATCTTGATTTCTACCCAAATCTCACCTCTATAATTTTTTAATAGACCTAAGGAACACATTTCGATACAGCATTAATATATCTAAATTTTATTCTCTGGAGACTGGTATGTGGAAAAGTAGCTTTAAACTAAGAATAAGAGGCAAATTGCCCTCCCATAGTCTCTCCATATTTTGAATTCTCTGGTCCATTATTAAACATTATACGATTTTGGTTCAATTTAAGAACACAAGCTAG
Source organism: Balaenoptera borealis (assembly GCF_965194805.1). Classification (NCBI taxonomy): domain Eukaryota; kingdom Metazoa; phylum Chordata; class Mammalia; order Artiodactyla; family Balaenopteridae; genus Balaenoptera; species Balaenoptera borealis. Next base: position 169,512,549 of record NC_138867.1, read on the forward strand.
TGCCTTTAAAAGAATTCTAATAACGGTTTTCCTCAAATTTCATAAGACTCAACTCTTTCCTCCAATTTCCCATTTCTGCCTCCTTCTGCCACTTTCTAAACAACTAGATTCATATAATTCTGACCTCTTTAAAGTCAACCAACTGTGAATTCCATATTCTGCTCTGAAAGGTACAACTCATTGAATTTCTCCCCCATTCTCCGTGTTGGAGGCTGTGCTATTGAGGAGTGGTGCTAATAACTCAGTCATTGAAAAAAAGTGGAATTATGTTTGGGTCATGAGAGATGACATGGTCCAGAAGGGTTTTAGTTGCAATTCACTGTTCTCTCATATCATCCTTTTGAGTACTACAATTATATCTACAGATACAGAAAGGCTAAGGGTTTTCACAGAATTTAGAGTTTATTTTATTAAGCCCATGCTTGTTGCTTTTGGCTCACATAGATACATTCTCAAAGGTAAAAATCATGCTAGTTTATTTGGCCTAGGACAGGGATCTTAGAATCATCTCTACTTTAGAATAATCAGCGGAGGGTTCAAAAAATGAAGGAACCCAGATCTCAGATATGGAATTTCTGATTTTGTAAATTTGTGGTCAGGTCAGGATTAAAAACAATTGACTTGGATTGTTAGCATAAAAAGAATAAAAATTATCAATAAACATCACTATCAATGAACTTTACATATAACATACATAACTATGGGAAAAGATAAGACTTATCACAGGAGAAAAATATGGCAAAAATAATCCTTATGAAAATATTGTCAGAAAACAGAGTACAAGACAAAATTTTTGAGAAAAGAAGAAAGAATTATAAAAATAAAAGGGTTCCTTGGAGAAGGACAGAGAAGAGAAATATTCTATAAAATAGATTCTATATATAATACATATTATATAAATAAAAACACCTATGTAATTTCTATATACAGCTTCTCAATATTGACCCTATTGACATTAGACCAGGTGATTCTTTGCTGTGATTTTTTGGGGGGAGAGGTGACTGTCCTGTGCATCGCAGGGTGTCTAGCAGCATTTCTGGCCCCTACACATGAGATGCTAGTAGAGCACCCACCCCCTCCCAGTTGTGACAACCAAAAACATCTACAGATATTACAAAATATCTCTTGGAAGGCAACACTTGCGCCAGGTTCAGAATCACTCTGTTTATGTTTGTGTGTGTGTATGTGTGTATGTATAAATAGGTAAGAGAAAAAAAGAGCTCATGAGGGGCTTCCCTGGTGGTGCAGGGGTTAAGAATTCCCCTGCCAATGCAGGAGACATGGGTTTGAGCCCTGGTCCAGGAAGATCCCACATGCCGTGGAGCAACTAAGCCCATGCGCTGCAACTACTGAGCCTGTGCTCTAGAGCCCGTGAGCCACAACTACTGAGCCTGTGTGCCACAACTACTGAAGCCTGCATGCCTAGAGCCCATGCTCTGCAACAAGAGAAGCCACCGCAACGAGAAGCCCGCACACCACAACAAAGATTAGCCCCTACTCGCCACAACTAGGGAGAAAGCCTGCGCGCAGCAACGAAGACCCAACACAGCCATAAATAAATAAATAAACAAACAAACAAATAAATAAATAAATAAATAAGAGAGCTGATGAGGTATAAAAAAGAGAAAAAATGTTTATGAATGACTGAAAAAGACTGAAAATTCAGACTGTCTTTCTATATGTAAGATGATGACTATTAGCCTGTATTTCATATATATAAGTGATGTGAAATATTTACTATTTCATTCATCTAACAAATATATATTTTTTAAACTAGTACTGACAGTACTAGAACTCTGTTCTAGGTGATGCAGTGAGTTAAGATGAGTAAAATCAAGTGAGTGAGTAAGATCAAGATCAGTAAAGTTTATTTACAAATTGGATTGGGGTAATATTAACAAAGATAAAAAGAACACAACTGTACAATATAATCTGAGGGGATGAGGTGATCCAGGGTGAAACTGAGATTTTTTCTTGAGTACCTATGTAGATGGAACAAAAGTGCTGGAGTGCTGGTGGAAGAATGATTTAGTGACCCAAATTTGGATCCTTCAAATAGGCTAGGCTCCTGAACCCCAATATTCTCTCACCTTCCAAATGACAGTTTTCTTTCCCACATTGGCCTCCTGAGTCAAGGCTTCCTCCATCTCTTTCCTCACATGTTCCTGGGCCATCTGGAGCTTTACCTGTTTGGGAAGATATGCTGCAGCCGTTACAGATACTCTCATTCAGTACTTAATATTGACTGGGTGTGGGGGGAAATACAAAGATGAGCTAAAACAGGCCCTAGAAAACATATAAAAATGTTCGACCTCATTAATAACTGTTAAACATAAATATGTTTTTAAATGTTGATGCCAGATGGAATCAAAGATGTATCTAAAAGTGTGTTCATTGTATTTTAAATAGTAAAACTCTAATTAACCAAAATGTTAAAAATACGGGAGTGAGAAAAATTTTATTTTCACAGGATGGAATTAAAATAAGGCGTTGCAGAATATTTAATGACAAGAAATACAAGTATAAAGAAAATTAAAATAAGTATACTTCATGCAACTTTGCACCAAGTTTGAAAAATAAAAATGCTTATGATGAATATATAAAAACTAGGCAGAGACCAATGAAGATATATTCAATAAACAAAATCTCATATCCTAATTCTTGGTTGAAAAGTGACGCTATTCCTTATATCTATATATTTCAACTGCTTACAGTTATTTATTACTGTATAATCAGAAGTGTATTTATTATATTTGGCAGAAGAAAACTTGTAAGTTAATATTTACTAAATGAAAAAGAAATACAGAGTGTCATAAATCTTACAAGGGGTAGAAAAATAATTTAATGAAAAGTAAATCTCTTTCAACCCTAGGACCCCTGCTAGAGGTAAACACATGTATTTTATTTACAGAGAACACACACAAAGATAGACACATACACACATTTTAAAATTCTTCCCAAAGTCATTCAATAAGTCTCAGAAAAAAAAAAAAAAAAAACTAGCAAACAAAAAACGAAATTCTTCCCAAAGTCATTGAACAAGTCCTACACATCAATGTTGTTCTTTTTTAAAGATAATATTCTAAGGTAGAGCACATAAAATGGCAGTAGAATCCATGGAGGCATTTAAAAAGATGAAGAAACTAGCAATTTTTTTAGTGTTTGGAAGGAATAGAATACTTCAACACTTATGGACAAAAGAAATTGTAAGCAAAAGCAAGGAGGTAAAAACCTGTGGCATGTTTGGGGACAACAGTGATTAGGCTAGTTTTGCTGGATCAAATGGTTGGTTTAGACAAGAGCTATAGTAAGAGAACTTAGGGCCTTAGAATGTCTTGATTGATAGGCTAAGGAGTTTAGAAGATATTTATTTGGTATTTAGTTGAAGAGCTACTGAAATAGAGAAAACTTCCTTAGAAATATGACATTATCCATGCAATATATAGCACCTTATGGATTAAAAGAAAAAAAGGCAGGAATATATTTCAAAAGTCTAGCTAGAAAGTAGCTAGCAACTGAATTTTGCAGAAGACAACCAAAATCAAGAAGAAACACTAAGAAAGATATCTCTTGGTAGGTCCAGAGGGAAGTTGAGGGGAAAAAAATCACAAACCTTGATTTAGAACAATCAAAGTTAAAATAATAATTATTATTACTAATTATTGTATTATTATAAATTATAATACATAATATAAATATGCAAAACATCAATTATACATTATTAATAATAATTTATTAATTTAATTAATTAATATTATTATTTTAGAAAGTTGATATTTGCACTTTATTTCATTGTGATAGTACTTCAGGTAAAGGTCGGTAGATTAAAGATGACTTTAACCCCTTTTGTGCTAGCAGCCGTTCCCGATGTTGAGAATTTAAATGTGTTCAGAATATGTCCAAAAACTTTTGATGAGCACCAGCAGGGAGAATCTTATTCATAGGGTTTCACAGATGTCACTTTTGTGGGCCAGGTACTCCAATATGAGTCACCTTTTCATTGAGGATGTTCACATCAAAAGTCCACAAATATGAGTTGACTAGAGAAGGGCCTGTGTGCTTAGCTACTGGATTTCTACTTCAGAGTAACATGCATTGGCAGGCTTTAAAGGTGATCAGAGCCCTGTGCCCATCCAGACACTATTCTTAGCAAATGTTCAAACATGAAGGTTGCTTTATGCACCCCAATGTTCACTGCAGCACTTTTACAATAGCCAAGACATGGAAACAACCTAAATGTCCATTGACAGATGAATGGATAAAGAAGATGTGGTACATATATACAATGGGATATTAGTCAGCCATAAAAAAGAATGAAACAATGCCATTTACAACAACATGGATGGACCCAGAGATTATCATACTAAGTGAAGTAAGTCAGACAGAGAAAGACAAATATCATATGACATCACTTATATGTGGAATCTAAAAAAATGATACAAATGAATGTATTTACAGAACAGCAATAGGCTCACTGACTTCAAAAACAAATTTATGGTTACCAAAGTGGAAAAGTTGGGGGGAGGGATAAATTAGGAGTTTGGGATTAACATATTCACACTACTGCATATAAAAGAGATAATCAACAAGGACCTACTGCATAGCACAGGGAACTCTACTCAATATTCTGTGATAACCTATATTGGAAAAGAATCTGGAAAAGAATGGATATATGTATATATATAACTGAATCACTTTGCTGTACACCTGAAACTAACACAACATTGTGAATCAACCATACTCCAATATAAAATAAAAATTTTTTTAAAATGAAGGTTGTTTTGGTGACAATATTAATTAACATAGAGATAAACACTATGCAAAAGCAAGACATTATACAAATGATAGCTATTAGGAAGTGTTTACAATATTAGGAAGTGTTTACAATAACTATGTGCACCTGTAACTAAGAGCCCATTGGACAGCACAGCCCTCTACACCAGAGCTCTAGCTGTGGAACCCAGATTATCAACATCAGGGAAATTAAGACCAGCATGAAATTAAATGTCCAGAGAGAATTTCATGGGAGAGGAGGGCAACCTAAAATAATGGTGTGTGTGAGCTCCTGAACAGGGGTCCCAAAAGGTGGGGTGTGCACGGAGCAAAGGCATGGAGACCTCAAGGTGAATGTGAGCCAGGAGGGTGGTTGGTGCGGACGGCACAGGTCATTCAGATCAGGTGGTATCTTTTGGCTCTGTCCCTAGCAAGGCACTTTTCACACCTCTGACTCGGTCGGCTCCTCTGTTACAGATCCGCATTTCCAAACCCAGGAATCGCGGCCCTCCACGTGCCACGGTAACACCTCTCACCTGGTAGCACCTGGCGGCCTCCTGCAGCGGTGTTGTGCGGTGGCTCCTGTGCTCTGGGGTGGTGTCACAGACCCAGCACAGAGCCTCCTGGTCTTCCTCACAGAAGCGACTCAGCTCCTCGCCGTGCCTCACGCACAGGCGCGCCCCCGAGGACCCCGCGCCGAGCCCCAGCTGCCGCACGCTGTCCACCAGGCTGGCCAGCTGCCTGTTGGGGCGGAAGCTCTCCAGCCTGAAGGGACCCCGGCACTGCGGACAGGCATAGAGGCCGCTCTGTGCACTGTCGGACTTCTCGCAGAACTCGGAGATGCATCTGAAGCAGAAGCTGTGGCCGCAGTCCACACTGACCGGTTTCTGCAGGAAATCCAGGCACACTGGGCACCTGGCCTCCTCGCACAGCCGCTCCCCGGGCCCCCCCGAGGCCATGGCCGGCCGGGCCTCGCCTGGCCCTGCTGATAGCAGAGCTGCCTTCCCCAGCTGCCTGCGCTATCTCCCCTGGTGGTCTGGCACAGAAGGGAGGAACCCCACAGCCTCACGAGAAGCAGACCCAAGATGGGTTTTATCTGCTGGCCAGAGTCCAAATGAGCTACTCCCGGGGAACAGTTGTAACTCAGGCACCCTCAACCACAAGGTAAAATTAACATTCTAGTTACCCTAGCCTCCTAGGAAACTGATCATTTCTAACAGAATCCCTCATAGTATATACCTTATTGGAACCCGAATTCTCATGTTTTCAGTGTCAGTAAATTTGGAGAATTGCTTAGCTCCTTCCTTCCATTATTTTCTAAACTACCCCATGACCTTCTTATCCTTATACGGCATAATGATTTCTTAAAGGTTTTTTTTTTTTTTCCAAACTTTATTTTTTCTACCTCCTATGAGCCCATGATAAAAAATTTAGGTAGATGGGTTGATAGGGAGATCCAAAAAAAAAATGTGTGTATAATAATGATGGTTCTCTAGCCCAACAACAATGCAAAGCATTTAAATAAATACCTGGCCCAGTTCAGTGAGTCCTATAATGACTGCACACATGTTGTGACTGTTGCAAAGCATATCTTGGAGGTGGCAAAGCTGTAGGTTAAGGCATTGGTTATAAGAAATAATTCAAGCATATGTGGCACCTGTGAGGTGGCAAAGGCTGAGAAAGATACAGAAGAAGAGAGATGATTTGACAGAAAGGATGTGATCCCTACTTGGGATGAATATGGTGAGGTCATTAGGTCAGCCAGAAAGTAGACAAATGTGGAAAGTGTCTGTCATCTGCACAAAATGTAATTTTCATTTTGTTGAGTTTGAAGCAATAATGGGCATGTCGTGCCTGTAGCAAATCCTTCAGTCCTTCCATATGTGTTCCTCAGCACAAACTGCAAGTCTCGGACACAAGGGTAAGCAAAAGACAAATGACCCAGCTCTCAAGGGAACCTCAAGATGCATCAGGAGGACTCATACAAGTATAAACTAATACCTGGGGGAAAGGACACTCACCAGTGCTGCAAGAATATAACAGGGCTTTGAACTAGCCTGTGGGGCTGGAGTTTGGCCCTTGGGAGTCTCTGAGTTAATAACTGAAGGGTGACCACAGGCTGAGCATAGGAAGGGTGACTACAGGCTGAGCATAGGAAGCATATCAAGCAGAACAGTCAGAGGGCACAGGGTACACAAGATGAACTGCTGCTGGAGGGAGCAGGACGCGCCCCAGGACATGAGACAGCCAGCCAGGCTGGTATGTGTGCAAGGTGAGGATGAGTGGCAGTAGATAAGGTCCCAGTGAGAGGCAGGGACAGATGACTCAGGTCCTTGCAGCTCCTGTGTGGTTTGTGGGTCCTTATTCTAAGGCCCAGGGCTTGGCCTGGAGCTTTGGTGGAGGGCAGGGTCTAAACGGTTTTGAAGCTGTCTACCTAAAGATTAGGTGGATAATTAAAACAGAGAGATTCTTTGAGAGCAAGAAGAGGCAGTTATGAGCAGAACATCAAAGATGTGAATTTAGAAAGGAAAGGAAAAGGGCAAAAGTCTCAACAATAGAAAAGCAGACCCTGGTCCCAGGCTGAAGACTGTGCCACTTGCTAGATAAGGGGCTTTAGACAAGTTTCTGTACCAAACTTCCTTTAAAATATGAGGACATTGTTAGTGCCACTCCTACAGGGCTGTTCAGAGGATTGAATAAGCTAATAGATGTCACACATTTGATACAGGTTCTGGCAGGTAGTAAGTATTTCTATTTAATTAAAGAAAAAGAGAAGAAATAGCAAAATAAATGGATAATTAGAATGTAAGCAGGAGACTTTTTTTCTATTTTCTTCAATATTATATCCCTAGTAACTTGAAGAGTAACTGACACATAAGACACTCAATGAATACTGGTTGAATAAATGAGTGTGGGAATGAATGAACAGAATCAGTACAGTTTATCCTAGAAGCTAATGGAGGATAAAATTTCAGTGACTGTATTATGTCAAATGTGAGATCCATATTTTTCTACATTTTACATATATGATTTTGACTTATATTGCTGTGACTCTCGAAGATGCTAGAACGCATTTCTATGTTATTTGGAGACAAAATAAAGCAACATATTGCTCAAATGTATGGAGCAATTAATAGCTCAGCTCACTTGAATGCAGATTTCCTAGTGCCTAAAAGGCTAAGGGAAGGTCACTGACCTTGGATGTGGGGGTCAAAGTGGTTTTCAGGAGGGTGAGATGGAGTGGGTGAGCTGACATCAGATGGCACTTCTTCCCTGACTGGTTCTAGGGTCACTGAATTTAAGCTCGGTTTTGCCTCTAGCATTGGGAGGCTAGGAATGACCTCTGTACCATTGTTCTTAAAAAAACAAATTTTCCTTACAGCCCATTTGTGCAGGTAAGTAGCGGACTGGATTATAAGTAGATGTCACTGTATTTACAAATGCTATGTGAAATGCCTTCCTGAGCACTTTCTTGTTTAATAGGATTGGTTTAAATTAAATTTGTGTTTTCTCATGATCATTCTTCTGCGGTGAGTAAAACACATCTTTGTGCTGATATGATCACATTTTGGTGCACCCACTCCTGGATCCTTACCCTGACTCCTTTCTCTGATTCATTGGCAGATTGCATAGTTCTAAATCTTTTAGTTAATATCCTCACCCCTTGCCATCATCCTTCTCTAATACTCCACTTCATGTGTGTTCTGCCTTCTCTGACAATACAGGATTCTCCTCCTCTGACCATTCCTCCCTGCTCACCTTTCCTAACTACTTTGACATGGTGGCTTTGGGCTCCTGAACCATCTCTCCAGGACATCCTTATTTTCTTTCCTAGCCTGAGTCTTTTTCAACAAGGTTCTCAGATCTCTTGACCACACCTTTGCCTCAGCTTCGGGAATTTATAATCTCCTAGCCCCAAGCTCAGCCCACTCTGTAATGAAAACAACAAAAAAACAGCCAGCACAAACCTCGAAAGCAACTGACACAGCACTTTCCTTCCTGCTTGTGGTTTTTAAAAGGATCTCTATTGGTTGTTGTTTTTTTTCTCAGTTTTTCCTCTTTTTTATTGTTTTTTAATTGAAGTATGGTTGATTTTCAGTGCTGTGTTAGTTTCTGGTGTACAGCAAAGTGATTCAGTTATACATACATATGTGTGTCTATATATGTATATGTATATACATATGTATTCTTTTTAATATTATTTTCCATTATGGTTTATTATGGGATATTGAATATAGTTCCCTGTGCTATACAGTAAGACATTGTTTATCTATTTTATATATAGTAGTTTGTATCTGCCAACCCCAAACTCCTAATTTTTTCCATCTTTCCCCTTGGATAACCGTAAGTTTATCTATGTCTGTGAGTCTCTCTCTGTTTTGTAAATTAGTTCATTTGTATCATGTTTTAGATTCTACGTATAAGTGATATCATATGGTATTTGTTTTTCTCTGTCTGACTTACTTAGCCTGATAATTTCTAGGTCCATCCATGTTGCTGTAAATGGCATTATTTCATTCTTTTTTATGGCTGAGTAGTATTCCATTATCTGTTGGTTTTCATTTCAGCAGTCGTATCCTGCATTTTTATTGTTCCTTTTCCCCTGAGGCTATATTGATAATTCACTGAGCTTAAGGTTGTCTAATGTCCTCTGTAGACACAGCTTCAGCTTTCACTGGCTATGTAAGGGGTGCCCACATCCAGTGTACCTCTGTGCTTCTATGGAGGGGATTCAGAGAAAGTTGGGGGTACAGAAGGCTCCTTGTGACTGTGAGCGATCACTGAAGGTCTCTACGACACTGATCAGTGCAGTAGGAAAAATGCTGGCCCTTGGCCTGTTTCCCATGCATATGAGCTCCAATCAGCACATGTACATGTTAATAAAAATAGATTTATTCAGTAATGTTATATTCAAAATGAATTTACGTTAAGAATTTTTTAAGTGATTTGATGGGTTCAAGGACAAGAATGTTGTCTTATTCAAATATTTACTCCAAAGTACCTTCACTCTGGGCCTGCGTAGAGTAAGGGGCCACTATAGCTTCCGGAATAAATTAATACATGCAAGGTCCTGTGTGAGATTTGTAACACTCTCTGAAGGAGCTGTTGTAAACCACATCCATATATTAAACGTGAGAAATTCGAGATGTGAGCAAATGCAGGGTTGTAGAAATGGGCCCTGTCTTACCTCTAGTTCTAGGTCTTGTGTTCAGTGATGCTTCTGGTGTGCTCTGCAGGCCCTATCAGGGCTCTCATATTCTTTCTGCAAACATGTAGGAATTACAAGATCTGGATTTGGGATCAGATATAAAAACCCCACCCCAAAGAGTGCACTATCATGCAGTCCATAAATGGTTCTTCCAAAATTCAACAGCACGAGAAAAGACCTATGATGCAAATTAGCTGTAAAATTATCTGCAAAAAAAGGGCAAGATACAGGCTAAAAAAATTACGTGCACATATGCCAAGATATAAGCTATAAGTAGTAATGCAGTTATACTACCCCACGTGTGGGACACACACAAAAAAGTTTGGAAGGTAAGATATGAGACGTTTAATTCTGGGAGACAGTACAATAGACATTTAAAAAGATGTATTTTTGTCTGTATTTTCTTCTCCAAGTTTCCTAAAATATATATATGCATGAATCATATTATTTTGAAATCATATTATTTTGAATATATTTTTAATTATATTAATTAAATCAAACATCAATAAATAAGGAATTATGGGGCTTCCCTGGTGGCGCAGTGGTTGAGAATCCGCCTGCCAATGCAGGGGACACGGGTTCGAGCCCTGGTCCGGGAAGATCCCACATGCCGTGGAGCAACTAAACCCGTGCGCCACAGCTACTGAGCCTGTGCCCTAGAGCCCGCAAGCCACAACCATTGAGCCCATGTGCTGCAACTACTGAAGCCTGCGCACCTAGAGCCCGTGCTCTGCAACAAGAGAAGCCTCTGCAATGAGAAGCCCGCGCACCACAATGAAGAGTAGCCCCCCGATCGCCACAACTAGAGAAAGCCCACGTGCAGCAACGAAGACCCAACGCAGCCAAAAATAAATAAATAAAATAATAAATAAATTTTTAAAAAAAATTTAAAAAAATTATAATAAGGAATTATGTCAGCCTACCTCATCAGGCTATAGTGTTTGTGTGATTCACTGGTGAATCCCAATGCATGCATGAGCCCCAAGCACATAGTAGGTGCTAAATGCATATGTGCTGACTAAATGGATCATCATAAACTATCCAAAATAAATGCAATTTTAACTTGTTTTTTAATTTGTTCAATCGTTTAATATTTTATTTTAAATTAAAAGATACAAATTTCATTTAACTAGAAATATTAATAAATTTGATCTTAATTAGACAGACTTCCATACACTTGAATTTTTTTTTTTTTTAAACATCTTTATTGAAGTATAATTGCCTTACAATGGTGTGTTAGCTTCTGCTTTATAACAAAGTTAATCAGTTATACATATACAATATGTTCCCATATCTCTTCCCTCTTGCATCTCCCTCCCTCCCACCCTCCCCATCCCACCCCTCTAGGTGGTCACAAAGCACCGAGCTGATCTCCCTGTGCTATGCGGCTGCTTCCCACTAGCTCTCTATTTTACATTTGGTAGTGTATATATGTCCATGACACTCTCTCACCCTGTCACATCTCACCCCACCCCCTCCCCATATCCTCAAGTCCATTCTCTAGTAGGTCTGTGTCTTTATTCCCGTCTTGCCACTAGGTTCTTCATGGCCTTTTTTTTTTTTTTCCTTAGATTCCGTATATATGTGTTAGCATACTGTATTTGTTTTTCTCTTTCTGACTTACTTCACTCTGTATGACAGACTCTAACTCCATCCACCTCATTACAAATACCTCCATTTCATTTCTTTTTATGGCTGAGTAATATTCCATTGTATATATGTGCCACATCTTCTTTATCCATTCATCTGTTGATGGACATTTAGGTTGCTTCCATGTCCTGGCTATTGTAAATAGAGCTGCAATGAACATTTTGGTACATGACTCTTTTTGAACTATGGTTTTCTCAGGGTATATGCCCAGTAGTGGGATTGCTGGATCGTATGGTAGTTCTATTTGTAGTTTTTTAAGGAACCTCCATACTGTTCTCCATAGTGGCTGTATCAATTTACATTCCCACCAACAGTGCAAGAGAGTTCCCTTTCCTCCACACCCTCTCCAGCATTTATTGTTTCTAGATTTTTTGATGATGGCCATTCTGACCGGTGTGAGATGATATCTCATTGTAGTTTTGATTTGCATTTCTCTAATGATTAATGATGTTGAGCATTCTTTCATGTGTCTGTAGGCCATCTGTATATCTTCTTTGGAGAAATGTCTATTTAGGTCTTCTGCCCATTTTTGGATTGGGTTGTTCGTTTTTTTGTTATTGAGCTGCATGAGCTGCTTGTAAATCTTGGAGATTAATCCTTTGTCAGTTGCTTCATTTGCAAATATTTTCTCCCATTCTGATGGTTGTCTTTTGGTCTTGTTTATGGTTTCCTTTGCTGTGCAAAAGCTTTTAAGTTTCATTAGGTCCCATTTGTTTATTTGTGTTCTTATTTCCATTTCTCTGGGAGCTGAGTCAAAAAGAATCTTGCTGTGATGTATGTCATAGAGTGATCTGCCTATGTTTTCCTCTAAGAGTTTGATAGTGTCTGGTCTTACACTTAGGTCTTTAATCCATTTTGAGTTTATTTTTGTGCATGGTGTCAGGGAGTGTTCTAATTTCATACTTTTACATGTACCTGTCCAATTTTCCCAGCACCACTTATTGAAGAGGCTGTCTTTTCTCCACTGTATATGCTTGCCTCCTTTATCAAAGATAAGGTGACCATATGTGCGTGGGTTTATCTCTGGGCTTTCTATCCTGTTCCATTGATCTATATTTCTGTTTTTGTGCCAGTACCAAACTGTCTTGATTACTGTAGCTTTGTAATATAGTCTGAAGTCAGGGAGCCTGATTCCCCCAGCTCCATTTTTCGTTCTCAAGATTGCTTTGGCTATTCGGGGTCTTTTGTGTTTCCATACAAATTGTGAAATTTTTTGTTCTAGTTCTGTGAAAAATGCCAGTGGTAGTTTCATAGGGATTGCATTGAATCTGTAGATTGCTTTGGGTAGTAGAGTCATTTTCACAATGTTGATTCTTCCAATCCAGGAACATGGTATATCTCTCCATCTATTTGTATCATCTTTAATTTCTTTCATCAGTGTCTTATAATTTTCTGCATACAGGTCTTTTGTCTCCTTAGGTAGGTTTCTTCCTAGATATTTTATTCTTTTTGTTGCAATGGTAAACGGGAGTGTTTTCTTAATTTCACTTTCAGATTTTTCGTCATTAGTGTATAGAAATGCAAGAGATTTCTGTGCATTAATTTTGTATCCTGCTACTTTACCAAATTCATTGATTAGCTTTAGGAGTTTTCTGGTAGCATCTTTAGGATTCTCTATATATAGTATCATGTCATCTGCAAACAGTGACAGCTTTACTTCTTCTTTTCCGATTTGGATTCCTTTTATTTCTTTTTCTTCTCTGATTGCTGTGGCTAAAACTTCCAAAACTATGTTGAATAATAGTGGTGAGAGTGAGCAAACTTGTCTTGTTCCTGATCTTAGTGGAAATGGTTTCAGTTTTTCACCATTGAGAACGATGTTGGCTGTGGGTTTGTCATATATGGCCTTTATTATGTTGAGGTAAGTTCCCTCTATGCCTACTTTCTGGAAGGTTTTTATCATAAATAGGTGCTGAATTTTGTTGAAAGTTTTTTCTACATCTATTGAGATGATCATATGGTTTTTCTCCTTCAATCTGTGTTCGTTTTAACTGATTAAAATGAATGAGGAATGTAATTCAAAATCTATTTTCTGTCCCATTTAAAGCTTTCCCTTCTTGTCCTTGTTTTTAGTCTATGTCTTAAAGAATGCGTCCAAATTTGTATATTTTTTAACTTGAGTCTAGATCCTTAAAAATACTTTCTGATAGTTGAAAATCATCTCCCATAAAACCCCTAACTACAGCTAGAATTTATCACATGTTTGTGTGATCATATGTCATATATAGGTTTTCTTGAAGATTATTTACCCTTAAATCTGTCCTGTGAGAACAAGGACTATGCTTTTTATCCCTGGTCTTTAACTTATAGCTTTGTTGTCAACGGACAGCGAATTAATAGATGCAGATGAAGAACCACGATGGAATGCTCAGGAGGGACAAGATAATGCTGGCCCCATATCAGCTTATGGTGTTGCATTGACTCATTGCCTTGTAACCCTTGCCATATTTGTCAATGGAGTTGGGCTGACTAGATCGTCAGTTCATTTAGGGCATGGTGTTAAAAGTAAACACTTATTGGGCTTCCCTGGCGGCGCAGTGGTTGAGAATCTGCCTGTCAATGCAGGGGACACGGATTCGAGCCCTGGTCTGGGAAGATCCCACATGCCGCGGAGCAACTAGGCCCGTGAGCCACAATTACTGAGCCTGCGCGTCTGGATCCTGTGCTCCGCAACGAGAGAGGCCGCAATGATGAGAGGCCCGCGCCCCACGATGAGGAGTGGCCCCCACTTGCCGCAGCTAGAGAAGGCCCTCGCACAGAAATGAAGACCCAACGCAGCCATAAATAAATAAATAAATAATTATTTAAAAAAAAGTAAACACTTATTATATAAGACAGTGGTCAAAAAGACATGCTGTTTAATCAGAGAGTCATTCTTTGAAATTCCAGCTCTTCCATGTACAGGGAGCATAGCATGTCATGTACGATTTAATTAACGTCACACTTAAGTAAAACAAACAACCCAATCCAAAAATCCAGAGAAGATATACAGATTGCCAACAAACACATGAAAGGATGCTCAACATCACTAATCATTAGAGAAATGCAAATCAAAACTGCAATGAGGTATCACCTCACACCAGTCAGAAGGGCCATCATCAAAAAATCTACAAACAATAAATGCTGGAGAGGGTGTGGAGAAAAGGGAACCCTCCTGCACTGTTGGTGGGAATGTAAATTAATAAAGGTACTATGGAGAACAGTATGGAGGTTCCTCAAAAAACTAAAAATAGAACTATCATATGACCCAGCAATCCCACTACTGGGCATATACCCTGAGAAAACCATAATTCAAAAAGAGACATGTACCACAGTGTTCACTGCAGCTCTATTTACAATAGCCAGGACATGGAAACAACCTAAGTGTCCATCGACAGATGAATGGATAATGAAGATGTGGCACATATATACAATGGAATATTACTCAGCCATAAAAAGATATGAAACTGAGTTATTTGTAGTGAGGTTGATGGACCTAGAGTCTGTCCTGCAGAGTGAAGTAAGTCAGAAAGAGAAAAACAAATACCATATGCTAACAGATATATATGGAATCTTAAAAAATAAAAATGTTTCTGATGAACCTAGGGGCAGGACAGGAATAAAGACGCAGACATAGAGAATGGACTGGAGGACGTGGGGAGGGGGAAGGGGAAGCTGGGACGAGGTGAGAGAGTAGCACTGACATATATACCCTACCAAATGTAAAACAGATAGCTAGTGGGAAGCAGCTGCATAGTACAGGGAGATCAGCTCCGTGCTTTGTGACCATCTAGAGGGGTGGGATAGGGAGGGTGGGAGGGAGGCACAAGAGAGAGGGGATATGGGGATATATGTATATGTATAGCTGATTCATTTTGTTATAAAGCAGAAACTAACACAACATTGTAAAGCAATTATACTCCAATAAAGATGTTAAAAAAAAGTAATTTAAATTTTAAAAGAAGGAAAATAATATCCACCCCATAGTGGTTTCTATGTAAAGTCCTTGAGAGAACTCTGCATAATTAGATAACCAATAACTATTGGACTGTTACGTGGACTGGATATGTTGATGTTCCACCTAGGTTTTCTCCTCAGGCCAAAACATCCATTCACTGCTGATGGCTCACAGTTGCATGCACCTATGGGCTGCTCCCAGGAATAGCCTGTAGCCACTGACTGGATACAAAGACCTCCCTTTTGCTAGATCTAGTTCTTCATGAAATGCATGAGGCCTCAGACACAACTGCCTTGTGTGGCAGCTTCACCCTTGGCCCGTGTCTGCCTTTCCTACTTTCTATAAGTGCATTTCCTAATAGGGATTCCAACAGTCTTTCAATCCCCCAGTTCCTGTCCCAGTATCTACCACCCAGAGAACCACCACTAAACAGAACACAGTGGTGGATATACCAATTCCAGGTGGTGTAAAACAGGGAGGGGGGAGAATAACAGAGAATGGAACACATAGGACCTCACACAATGTGGGAAAATAGCTTTGCTATCATAACACAGTATCCATGAAATCACACTCATATATTTAAATTCTATAGGAGTTTAAAAAGTATATGCAGATGATGAAAAGATATGTGTTTTGTGAAGGAGATTGATAGATCACGTGCTGTCATGAAAGAATGTGTGGCTGAGTGGGCTGGCAGTACAATGTGTAAACAGTTAACATCTCCCTCATGTTCCCTCAAAAAATCAGTTTTAGAAATGGAATCCAAAGTAACACATTAAAAACTGGATAGGAAGGGTTATATTGTATAGTTCAAAGCAATAATCCAGCAGGCAATTAAAGAGCAGGGAGATTTATTTAACTTACAATATGTAAATAATAATAATAACAATAGTAATACGCAGAAACCTCAGTTAAATAGAGTCAAGAGACCAGAAAAGGGGAGCTCTCACACCCTGCGACAATAGCAGAGCCCAATAGGAAGAAGAATGGCCTTCTCTTCTCTCCTGGCAACAACTCTGCCAATGAAAAGCCGTGGACTCTTTATTTACTGTAGCCCTCCCAACTTCCTTTTCCTCTCTATAAAAGAGTTCTTCTTCTCTTGCTGTGTGGGCACTTGGATGTGCCTCACCATGGTTGCAGACCCTGAACTGCAATTCTCTGCTGATCTCAAATAAACCCGTTTTTGCTGGAGAAATAGCTGGATGTGTGTTTATTTTAGGTTAACATTTGGGTGTACTCTCTGGGTAAATGGAGAAGACACTCATGGCTCCAGAGCTGGTGAGTAAAAAGGGGCAGTAGTCACAATTGAGCCCACTGTTACTTCCAGACCCTATGGGGCCTTCCCGGGACAGTCCCCTCCCCATATCCTCTACTTTAGCACCTCTCTGAAGTACCTAGATAATAGTATCTGATGCACATTCCCTGAGTTGTTTTTAAAACACCACCAAGTGGAGGAAATTAACTACTTGATGAACCTGAGCACATAGCTCCCAGACATACTGGCACCTAAGGCTTGATAATGTTAACCCTTGTGATACCACCCTGTTACCTTACCATCAACCAATCAGAGAATTGTGCGTGAGCTTATTACATACCCTGGGACGCCCCATCCTGAACCTTTCCTTTAAAAATGCTTTCCTGAAACCCCTCAGGGAGTTCAGGTGTTTTGAGCACTAGCTGCCCTGGATTCCTTGCTTGATGTCCTGCAATAAACGTTGCACTTTCCCTCACCACCACCCAGTGTCAGTAGATTGGCTTTACTGCGTGTGGTTGAGAGGACCCAAGTTTGGTTCAGTAACAACTGTTTTACTCACTGACCCTGGATTTTGAAGTTACTTTTGCTGGATTTGAGCTTTCTCCCCCTTTGCATTTTGAAGCTCTCCAAGCTTTATTTGGGATCTATTTTAAGGTTTTATCCTTTCTGATTAAGGCCTTGTTATGTATTTTGAGTATTCACTTGGCATTTCAGTCTGATTTTGAAATCAGACTGTTTCAGCTGGAACTGACTAACCTTCAACCCATTTCTTTGGCATCAGGGGCTGCTCCAGGAACTGACCAGCCCTTGGCGCATTCATTCAGAAACAAGTGTCTTTTCATTGGAACTGTGCTGGTTCAGTCTTTGGCCCATTGCTTTGGAACAGGGGCTGTTCTATGGGAACTGGACTGAGAAGCCTCAGTCTGACTCCTCCCAGACCAACATGTTTTCTTAGAACTGGCTGGTATAATGCCTGCAGGCTGTTTGAGTTACAGTGTATCTGAGCTGTTTACACTATTTGAGCTGTAAGCTTTTAAGCTATTTGAATTTTTTTTTTTTTTTTATTCTAGACAAAAACCTCTGAGAAATGGGATCTCAGATATCTAACTATTTTGACGCACACACCCAACCCTTCACCCCCACCCTGATCCTCCCCCTTCCCTGCCCCAGGGACTCTGGTCAAGGTTTTTTTTTTTTTTTTTTTTTTTTTTCGGTCGAGGCCTCATAGCGCAGAGCAGGGTCTGTGGGGGCTCCTCCCGTGAGCCAGAGGCTGGGCCCGTGTGCCGGTGGCAGGGAGAGTGCGAGCGTGAGCCCAGTGGCTGGCGGAGGCTGCAGCGTGGGCTTTAGAAACCGCTGCCACGCGCTGCCAGGCGTAGGTCCGTAGGCCCAGACTGCGGTTTTCCCAACCCCCTCTGGCCAAGTTTACGTTTGAAAACCAACGTCTTTCTGTGCTTCCACTGCAGGGGGCATGGGTTTGATCTCTGGCCAGGGAACTAAGATCCCGCGCACCGCAAGGTGGCCTAAATAAATAAATAAATAAAACCAAGGTCCTTCGTCATGTGCATTTCTAATTAAATAAACCAATATGACCAAAGGCAATTTAGAATATCAGTGCCCATGGTGGGAAAAATTTGAAGCCCTCAAACTTAATTTTCTAAAACAGAATTGGACTGCCATAGCTCTAAAATGTACAAAACTGAGTGAAATTCCTGTTTCAATCAGTATTTTGGGGCTTCCAAACATTGTCAGGAGCTTAAAATTGTCTCTCTGCGAAATTAAAGTTTAAGATTAACTGAGGTAAATAAAAAATTAAAGAAAGCTAAAATGGCTTCTGAAGCTTTCATGCTCCTCTTCCTTGGCTCCTTTGTCTCAGGCTCCAGCTCCAGCACCATCTGGTCCTCTCCCTTGGCTCCGCCTGCTCAAGACCCTCCTCAGGTGCCATCTTCCTCCTTCTCTTTTATACTGCTGCCAGCTCTTCTAGACCCTCAGTTACCCCATGCTAATTTACTTATATACCATTCCTTTTTCTCTGATCTTGTCAGAACCTGTCCCTTTAAAACTAAGCCTTCTGAGTACCCTGAGGCAAAACATTTAAATACTTACATTCCCTGGACTAAACCTGAACCATAGTCAAAGTTTTTCCCAAAGTAACCCAACATTCTCACAGATTTGCTGAGGAATTTAATACAGTCATTCAAACTTATCAACCTGGTTTCTCTGACTTCTATCAGCCCGTTCATATGCTTGTCAGTGAAAGCCAGGATCAGCATTGAATAAAAACTGCTAATTGGGAAAATCCTGAAATGTCTCTAGAATTACAACCGGGAGACCAACCTGCTAACTTATAATCAGGCTTGAACAATTGCTAGGCAACTTCATTGGGCAGTTCCTAGGGCTTTTCCAAAACCTCTTGATTAGAACAAAATTCAGGATTGCACACAAAAATTTGATAAACCTTTTCATGAGTATAATAATCGACTTCAGATTGTTTTTTAAAGAAAATGCTGGTCTTTCTACAGATGTTGATTCTACCTGGGTTGCTTTTAACTCTATACTTATTAATGTACTCTGCTGGGACCTTTCCCTTCTAGTAAAAAGGACCAGAAGGGAATGGGAAACTATGTCCACTCCAGATTTAGTTAATCTGGCAAACCAGCTGTCTCACATTTTTGATGAGTCACATAAAAAGGAAGAATTCTAAAATTCTTAATCTTCAACTCCTGCAAATGCAGCTCCTAAACAAAACCAAACCCTCCCAGATTCTGCTATTATTTCATATTAACAAGGATATATAAGATTGTTTCAAATTTAAGTGTCTCAGGCACATTTAGCCCCTCTAACTAGCCTTTCCAACGTCCTCCCAATTCTCAATGATGGGGCTCCCAGGAACTAGGGGCTCTTTCCAATCCTCCCACTTAATCAGTTTCTAGAAACGTTTCTCCATATTGGGGATCGGTCTTTTCCAGTTTTAACTGACACTGGAGCAACACTTTCAGTACTGAACTTCACTTCTACAAAGCAGCCCCTTCCTTGCAGTACTAAAACAGTTCACATAGTGGTGAACTCTAATGAACCTCAACAGGTTCCTGTCTCTGAACTGAGTCCCTTTTGTTTAGGTCTTTTTAGAGATACATACCATTTTCTTCTAGTTCCTTTGCCCCTATCCATTTATCAGGCTGAGGCTTCCTAGATAAATATCATGCCAGAATGTCTTTCTCCCAAAAGGGGGAAATAATTCTAGAATTTAACAGTAGTTTTATCAAAGTAATTCACCAGGTGAATCACCTAACCCTTTGACCCTTTTTTTTCCCCCATTACTTTTTTTAATATTAATTTTTATTGGAATATAGTTGCTTTACAATGTTGTGTTAGTTTCTGCTGTGCAGCAAAGTGAATCAGATATACATGTACATATATCAACTCTTTTTGTCAATTTCCTTCCCATTTAGGTCACCACAAAGCATTGAGTAGAGTTCCCTGTGCTATACAGTAGGTTCTCATTAGTTGTCTATTTTATACATAGTAGTGTATATATGTCAAGGCCAATTCATCCCACACCCTCTTTTCCCCTCAGTAACCGTAAGTTTGTTCTCTACATCTGTGACTCTATTTCTGCTTTACAAATAAGTTCATCTGTACCATTTTTCTAGATTCCACATATAAGTGATATTACAAGATATTTATTTTTCTCTTTCTGACTTACTTCGCTCTGTACGACAATCTCTAGGTCCATCCCCATCTCTGCAAATGGCACTATTTCATTTCTTTTTATTGCTGAGTAATATTCCATTGTATATATGTACCACGTCTTCTTTATCCATTCCTCTGTCGTTGGACATTTAGGCTGCTTCCATGTCCTGGCTATTGTAAATAGTGTTGCTATGAACATCGGGGTGCATGCATCCTTTCAAATTATGGTTTTCTCTGGATATATGCCTAGGAGGGGAATTGCTGGGTCATATAGCAGCTCTATTTTTAGTATTTTTGAGGAAACTGCATACTGTTCTCCATAGTGGCTGTACCAATTTACATTCCCACCAACAGTGTAGCAGGGTTCCCTTTTCTCCACACCCTTGTCAGCATTTATTGTTTGTAGATTTTTTGATGATGGCCAATGTTTACCATCTTTTCAAGAGTTTGTTGGCCATCTGTATGTCTTCTTTGGAGAAATGTCTGTTTAGGTCTTCCACCCATTTTTTTGACTGGGTTGTTTGTGTTTTTGATATTGAGCTGCATGGGTTGTTAGTATATTTTGGAAATTAGTCCCTTGTCTGTTGCATCATTTGCAAATATTTTCTCCCATTCTGAGGATTGTCTTTTCATTTTGTTTATGGTTCCCTTGGCTGTGCAAAAGCTTTTAAGTTTCATTAGGTCACATTTGTATATTTTTGTTTTTATTTTGATTACTCTAGGTGGTGGAACAAAAAAGATCTTGCTGTGATTTATGTCAAAGAATGTTCTGCCTATATTTTCCTCTAAGAGTTTTATAGTATCCAGCCTTACATATTTGTTTTGTCTTTTGATTCTGGAAACACTGAGCATTTGTTCTTATCGAGTCCTACCACTCTCCTTATGGGCAAAATCTCCAAATGATATTGGCAAAATTCACAGTGCACCGGCCATCAAGATTTAAATAGATCCTTCACAAACATCTCCCCAGAATTATACTATACCCTAAAAGTAAAGAAGCCCTTAAAGATACAAAGCTCATAATAGAAGATTAAAAGGCTCATGGCTCATTATCCCTTGTACTCTTCTTGATTTCAGATGCACTCAACAGTAAGCAGAAGCTTGCAGCAAGCAGCAGCGAGCAGTAGCTGGAAGCAAGATCTTTGTTCCTGGACCAGGAGTCCTAACCACTAGACCACAGGGGCCAGTGGCCATGGCTTGGACCCCTAGTTCTTTCCTGCCGTGTCAAGAATGAATTCAGGTGAGGATGCAGAAGGTAAAGAGAAAAGTAAAAAAGTTTATTGGAAAAACAAAGTACATGCAGAAAGACACACAGGCGAACTCAGAGGGAGAGTCGCCCTTTGGGAAATTCTTTATAAAGGGGCAGTTTTCCTGGTCTTTGTCTTCCTTCTGGCCAATCATCTTGTTTTGTCTCCCCTGGCTATTTTGTCTCAGGACCCTCCTCTTAGGTGCACATGCACCGCTCAGCCAAGATGGATCCTGACGTGAAGGTGTCTGGGAGAAACAAGAGTCACCATGGCCTGGAGTTTCCCCCTGACTTTTGACCCCCAAGGAGACTTTCTGCACATGTGTAGTGTCTCCCTCACCCCAAGGAGGGGGAAGTGGAGATCCCTTGATCCTTTACTCAAACAAGGTTTTACCTCTCTTGGTTCTTACCATGACTGTTTTCTTGGTTCTTGCCATGACTGTTACCTTAAGGCATCCACAAGAGGCAAAGCTTGGCTATTTACTCTGTCTCTGTCATTACTTCCATTTTGGAGAGCAATCAGGAGGCTGATTGTAAATGTCTAAGCTGCAGCCCACCTATCTCCTGTCTCAGGAAATGCAATCAGGAGGCTAGTTGTAAGTGTCCGGCCTGAAGCCCACTTTTTTTCTGCCTCATGAAATGTAAACAGGAGGCCAGTTGTAAATGTCTATCTTGGGGCCCATCTATCTCCTGCCTCACTCTCTGTAATTCCCCTATTTTACCAGTGAGAAAGCCTAAGCACCAAGGACTGAGGTTTCTCCAGGACCTCTGAGCAATAAACAACATTGTTATCCCTCTACACCCTGTTGTTCCTAACCTTCATCTTCAATTAACATCCGTTTCCACTGGATGCAAATTCCTTCCTGTATTTGACTTATGCAACACATTCTTTAGTAATCCAGTTGATGAAGTTAGACAATACCTTTTTGTCTTCACTTGGGGAAAAAATCACCTGGACAGTAATGCCACAGGATTTTACTGAGAGTCCTTCTTATTTCTCACAAGCCCTGAAGGCTGATCTGAATGATTTGGAGTTCCCTAAGGGTTTTCTACTTTGTTGCAATACGTGGATGATTTGCTTCTCTGCTTTCCTTCTCAAACCTCCTCACAGGAAGAGAGCATTCATTTGCTAGAGCTTTTAGCTTTAAAAGTACATATAGTCATCATGGAAAGATTATAGTTTGCCCAAACCCAGGATCAATATATAGGGTATCTGATGTCAGAACAAGGGCTCTACCTAGATCCAGATAGGCTTCATATTTCTGTAAGTTTCCCCAAAGCCCAAACTAAGCACCAACTATGAGGTTTTCTTGGGTTAGTTGGCTACTGCCAAAATTTGATTCCAAATTTCTCTCTTACAGCAAACCTCTGTATATTTTACTAAACAATAATGTGACCCTGACCCAATTTTATGGGAAGAACTGACAGCACAGCCTTTGAGGCCTTAAAGGAGAGTTTTATGAACCCTCCTGCCCTTGGGCATTCCAGTGATCAGTTTTGAATTTTTATGTATGAAATGGAAGAGACTGCCATTGAAGAACTCAGCCACAGGGGGATTACCATCTGCCCACAGGGTGTAATAGTCAGCAACTGGGCTCTGTGACACAGGGACATCACCTTTCACTTAGAGCCATTACTGCCACTGCTCTTTTGGTTAAAGACATCAAGAAAATTGTTGTGGAATCCCCTTTAGCCATTGTTGTGCATCGTGCAGTAGAAGCTCTCCTGAATTCTCATCACATTCAACATTTATCAGTCAGTGACCTCACCTCCTATGAAGTTTTCTTGTTAATGTCTCCTCCATAATTCTTTTACACTGCAGTAACCTTAACCCTGATACTTGTCTCCCCTCCATCACAGACAAAGCTCCTCACAACTGCGTAATGCTGATGGACCACAACCTGACTCCTCATTTCAACCTACATTAAATTTCTTTGGGTGAAGTTGACTTCTCCTGGTTCACTGATGATTCTCCTTTAAAAGATGACAGTGGCAAATATTGTACTGAGTATGCTATTAAAACTTCTTTTGATATTTTTGAGACAGCATCTTTAGCTATGGCTACCTCAGCCCAACAGGCTGAATTACACTCTCTTGCACTTGTTTGTACTTTAGCCAAAGGCAAAAACGTCAATATTTATATTGATAGTAGATATGCTTTTGGAATAGCTCATGATTTTGGAATGTTGTAGAAGAAACATGGCTTCCTTAGTTCCAGTGGAAATAAAATTAAAAATTGTCCCTATGTTAAGGAATTATTAGATTCAATACTTTTACCTGCCACATTAGCTATTATTAAGATTCCAGGGCATTATAAACTTGACTCTCTGGAAGCTAAGGGAAATCACCTTGATGATATTTCTACAAGAAATGCTCCCCTTGAAACAACAGCAGCCAGAACTCTGTCATGATCCAAAAGGATACTTTCCCAAATAATAACTTAGAAAAAAAAATAGCTAGAGAAGTCCAACAATTGGCCTCAGAAGAAAAAACAACAAGATTGGAAGTTAATTCAACAATTGTTGGTTTGATTTAAAAAGAAAGAAAGAAAGAAAGCTCTGGTTTGGACCAAATAACAACCCAATCCTTCTGGACACTCTAAAATGTCTACTCCTCACCACTGTACATTCATTAAACCATTGGTCTAGTGACCAAAAAATAGCCTTCATGAATCAATATTTGTGGGGAAGCATTAACAAGACCACAACAAGTGCCTACCTCACTTGTCCCACTTGTCTGAAACACAATTCTGGGAAGCCTGTTTGTACTGCTCCTGGACACTTAAAACTGCCTAATGGACAATTTGAGGTCTGGCAAATGAATTTCATACAACTTCTTCCATCTAATGCATATAAATATATTTTAGTCATGGTCTGTATGTTTTCACAATAAAGACTTCCCTTACAGACAGGCTACTGCTTCTTCTGTGGTTAAAGTCCTTTTGGAAAACACACACACACACACACACACACACACACACATATCCCTACCTGGGGAATTCCTCTTGAATTTCACAGTGATCAAGAAATCCATTTTACTGGTCAGGTACTTTGACAAGTCTGTGCTTTTTGTCCAGTTACAACACTTTCACTGTGCTTATACCCTCAATCTTCTGGTTTAATCAAACACCTTAATGACATTATTAAAACTCAAGTAGCAAAATTTGTAGAGGCTTTCCAAATACCTTGGCCAAATCTCAGATCTACCCCTTTGAGAACTCATAAACTCTCCCTTTGAGATAGTCACAGGAGTCCCAATGCACTTGGCTCTTTCCCTTTTGACCCACAGTATATAAAAAGGAGAGGTACTCCAATATTGCAAAGACCTATTTGCTTCTATTAAAAATAATCATGTTTTCGTGCAGCAACCTTTTTCACAGTGCACTTTTGGGAGACAAAGATTTAAATATCACACCTTGCAAACTGGAGATGTTGTCTAATGGAAAAAACACTTCCAGAAAGACTCTCTTCAACCTCACTGGAAAGGTCCCTATCAGGTACTGCTAACTAAACTGTGTTCCCCCAAACTATTGAGAATAGACTCTTGGATTCATGTGATGCACCTAAAAGAAGTATCAAACACTGACTGGACCTGCACATCATCTCGTGACCCACATGACATCTGACAAGTCAGCTTTCCCAAGATATCTGAAGCAGCCCTGGTGGAAATTTATTGACAAGCTTTTGATGATGACATAACACTTCAGATGATCTCCAGTGTCTATGATCTTGAAGATATATGAACTTTAGATAGAATGCCTGAGAGCCCTCCGTCCTACCCTTCCTTGTGACTTGAATGTGACCTGAACAGTGTTCAATCTGTGCACCTACCCTCCAAAGTGAGACACTACACCCAGGAAAGGTTCTTCCCTGCATTGAGGGTTAAAAAGGTGCTAGAAAACCTGACGCTTGATCAGTTATGCTTTCAGAGAAAGCTCTTGATCAAAAGGGAAACAATTTTTTTAATTAATAAACAAACAGCTCAATTCAATAGACACCAGAAGAGTCATGCCCTGTGGCAGTAATAGAGCCCAACAGGAAAAAGACCTCCTTTTCTTTCCTGGCAACAACTGGGCCAATGAAAAGCCTTGGACTCTTTGTTCACTATAAACCTCCCAGCTGCCTTTTTCCCCTATAAAAGAGCTCTCCTCCCCTTGCCATGCGGACACTTGCACATGGACCACCATGATTGCAGACACCAAATTGCTATTCTCTGTTGATCCCCCATAAACCAATTTTTGCTTGAGAAATAGCTGGAAGTCTTTTTATTTTAGGTCAGCGACTATAACTTAGAGACTCCAGCAGCAGGCTGGTGCAGAGCCCATGCTTGTAAGATTTTATTATTCCACCTTCTCGTTGCTATTGGGATACTAGATGTTCCCTGCAGGTGCTAACTCCATGTTACTTACATTAGTGACCCGCTTTTCCTATTCAGTTACCCAGTTAATAATACTTCATACTTTAAAAACAATAATTTTTTATTCTCTCTTAAAATAACTGGCAGGATATCTGTCTTCTAACTGGGTGCTGGCCCTAAAAGATACACAAAGCTAACAACTTACCCTTAAAGTGAAGGAAAACTTTTTCCTTCTACATTTGTAGGGTCTATGGCTGGTCTAAGTATTAACTTGGCATGAGACAGATTAGCAAGAGAAAAAATATTTTAAACAAAGATATGAGACCCAAAAGGAGCCCAGATGACTGAGACTTATATACCATCTGAGCTTAGGAAAGGGATATGAGTTTGGGGCTCCTGGGATTGGAGGAGTGTATTCACAGGAAGGTGAGAGGAAGGAATGTTTGCTCAACAAAGTGTGTACTAATATAAAGATAAGTTTCTTAGGTAAAAAGTTATCTCTGATAATAGCTCTTTCACTGTTATAAGCCCACTTTCTAATGTAAATGTCCTTTATAATTGCAGATTTTCCCACAGTGAGGAAATGTATATTTTTTTAGGCACTTAAAGTGGAGGTTAAAAGCTTTTTCTAGTCTGCTGGGTCTTGATTGCTTTCAGCTCAATGTAATCCTCATGCCAAAGTGTTGTATTTTGGGGTGGCAGGCTGTAAACCCCTTCATTCTTAAAAATGGCAGAAAACCTCATAGACTAATCAGTTAGTAGACTAATCAGAATTTGAATTCAAAGAGCCAACTGCAGTGGTGTGCTGGAGTTGGCTCCTATTTGCTTGAAAGCTAATGGATAAATTTCAGGAATTTTGCTGGCCCTGTCCTTAAATTGTTGGTAGTTTTATGCTATGGTAGAAAGCTTTACACTATGGAAGCCAACTGATGCTTTTTGTGTGTGTGTTTGTATTTAAAAAAAATGAGTTTGTAAACATTCCCAGCAAATCGCTACCTCCCTTCCCCACCAAAAGGAACCAGACACCAAAGAATCACATGAATACTCTTCAAAATTTCTCCAGACAGCTAGACATGCCTTTGCTGCCTGTCTCTACAGAGGTTATAAATACTCTAGCTCTTGCAGTTAGAGATTGTTATTTGTCTGAATTTTTCCACATTTATATTGTTATTTATTTCTTCTGTAGTTGAACACTACTAATTGTCAAGCTTTAGGAACATTTGAAATATCAATCTCTTGTTTTTTAAATGTGGAGCAAATACTTTTTCCTACTTTCACTTTTTATGATGATTTTCTTTATAAGAAACTTTAATTTTTATGTACCCAATCTACCAGATTTTGTCTTTTAGTTTCTGGGATTATTTTCTTAATTAGGAAGCAAACGCAACACAAGATTAATTTAGTTTTATTTCTTATGTTTATTATCTTATTATTCACATCATATTTTCAATCAAAGTATATTTGATTTTGCAGTTTTTAGGGATTTTCCAGGTGGACAGGCAGAGAATGTATGACACTGAATAGTTTCTAGAAGAGCACTACTTAATTACAAGATTTAATAAAAAGCTACAGTGATTAGGACAGTGTGGCGAATGTATAAATATAGACACACAGATCAATGAGACGTACTAGTGAGTCCAGATCTAGACTCAAACATATATGGACAATTAACTCTTGACAAATATGTCAAGATAATTCACTGGAGAAAGGATAGTCTTTTCAACAAATGATGTAGGTACAATTGGATATCCATATTAAAAAAAAAACTTGAACACTTATCTCACACTATTTCAAAATAGATCATTGCTTAAATGCAAAGCTCAAAGCTATAAAACCTCTATTAGAAACCATAGGAAGAAATCTTTAGACCTTGGTAATGTATACAATTCTTGGACAGGCATGTAAAGCATAAACCACACACAAAAAAGATAAATTGGTCTTAGTGAAAAGTAAAATTTCTCATCTTTGAGTTATTCTGCTAAGAACCTAGATGACAAGCCACAGATTACAGAAAATATTTGCAAATCACATATGAGATAAAGAACTTATGTCCAGAAAGTAAAAAGAATGCTTACAATTTAATAAAAAGATAAACAATCCAATTTTTTTAAATGACCAAAAAACTTGAATAAAACACTTTATTAAGGAAGAGATAGGATGGCAAATATGTCCATGAAAAAATATAAAATATTATTAACTGTTAGGAAAACACAATACCATGGTATTGGATGGTATGTGGCATACCATAACATACCTAGGAGAATAGGTAAGGTTAAAAGGAAATATTAATACTAATTATTAGAGAAGATGCACAGCAACTGAAAATCTCATACCTTGCTGGTGAGAGTAAAAAATAGTGAACATGCATTTACCAAACAACTCAGCAATCCCACTCCTAGAATTTCACTCATGAGAAATTAAGATACAAATCTATAAAAGGACCTGTATAAAACCATTTACAACAAGTGTATTCATTATGACTGGGAAAAATCCAAATGTATATCAACTGATGAAAGGATTAACAAATTACAGAATATTCATACAACAGAATACTACTCAGCAATGGAAAGGAATAAACCATGAATACATACAAGATGGAACTAATCTCAAAAACGTTATACTTTGTGAAGAAAGGCAATCCCCAAAAGTTACATACTATAGAATTCTATTTATATGATACACTGGATAAAACAAAACTGTGGAATCAAGTATCAAGTCAGTCAGAATAAGAGGAGGAATGTGTGTGATTGCGAAATTTTTTGATGTGCTAGAAATATCAGTATATTGACTGTGGTTGTGAAAGGAAAATCAAAATGGAGTTGGTATGGCTAAGGGAACTCTCTAAAGTGGAGCCAGGAAGCCATTAAGGAAGTGTGACTTCTGTATGTCTTATACTGGATAGAATCTGACCCTTTGACTTGATGAAGTCATCAGAACATCTGACAGAAACTCAAGAAACTTATTGGGCCCTTACCCTAAAATAACTTGTGACAGTCTATTTACTTACCGAGCCCTTACCCTAAAACAGTTTGTGATTCCTTAAGTAAGTATTTTCTGACTTGTGTCAAAGTCAGTCACCATTCTCAGCAGGCAACTTTTAACAACCTCCTGGATTTTTGCCTTTATAAGCCTCTGACTCTTTCTCTTCCTCAGAACACTTTCTTGGGGTTACCCAAATCTGTTTCCAGAATTTCAATTCTAAAGACCCCAAATAAATTCTATTTGTATTTGCAGCTTCCTGCATTCTTTTGGTTGATATGATGATGATATCATGATTATAAATTTGTAAAAACTTTTAGAACTGTTTGGCTGAAAAGAGTGAATTTTACTGTACATACAGTATGCCTCTATAAACTTGGCTGTAAAAGCCTCTATAGTCTTTATTGATTTTATAACACAGTTTTATTTTAAAGAACAATAGTTTTATTACCCTAGTGAGGTAACTACTATTCTGAATTTTGTTATATAACCTTTCTTTTCTCATAGCTTCATTGATTGTATTACCTATGCATTCCTAAACAATATAGCGTGTAGTGTTGTCTATTTTTGAACTTTTTGTAAATACATTCATATTTTTGCATTTTTCTTTTACTTCTTCCTTTTAATTAAAATACAGTTTTAGATAGTTATTCATGTAGAGAAGTATAACTCTAATTTATTTTTTCACTGCTGTTCACAATTTCATTTTAAGAATATGAAAAAAAAAAAATTTACCAGGACTTCCCTGGTGGTGCAGTGGTTAAGCATCCGCCTGCCAATGCAGGGGACACGGATTCGAGCCCTGGTACGGGAGGATCCCACGTGCTGCGGAGCAGCTAAGCCCATGCGCCACAACTACCGAGCCTGCGCTCTATAGCCCATGAGCCACAACTCCTGAGCCCACGTGCCACAGCTCCTGAAGCTCGCACGCCTAGAGCCCATGCTCCACAACAAGAGAAACCACCGCAGTGAGAAGCCCACACACTGCAACGAAGAGTAGCCCCCGCTCACTGCAACTAGAGAAAGCCCGCACACAGCAACGAAGACCCAACGCAGCTAAAAATAAATTTAAAATTAATTAATTAATTAATTAATTAAAAATATATATTTACCAATTCAAACTGGTTTGCTTCATCCTTTTATAAGCAAGCCAATCTGGACAATGTGAAAAATATTTCTAGGGTGGAGACCTGGGAGTCGAATTAGTGCATCAAAAGTTAAGCTCATCTTCAACATTAGTAAGTAACTGCCAAAATGTTTAGGGAAGATGTTGAATTTATTTGCATATTCTATTAATGCTCTTGGTAATCTGCATTCCTGTCAATACTTGACATTCAAATAATTTTCTGGTAAGGTGTGTGCAAAACAGTATCTCAGTGTGCTATTTTGTTTTCCAAAACAATTTTATTGTATTTATTTTTTATTGAGTGTAATTGATGTACAATGTTAGATAGGTTACAGGTGTCCAATACAGTGATTCACAATTTTTAAAGGTTACACTCCATTTATAGTTATTATAAAAACATGCTTTAAATTTGTACTTTTCTCATTAGAAATGAGATTGAATACCATTTAGTATATTTATGGACCATTTTTCCTCTGTTTCCAGGAAATTTATTTTCATTTACTTTACTAGGTCCATGATAGGTGTTTATATTTTATTGATACTTATTAAATTCTACATAAAATTATTACCTTCTGGATATTAATCCCCTGTTGTGTGAGACTTATCTTTTTAAAAATTTTAAACTTTTTATTAAACTTTTTATTGGAATGTAATATAAGCTGTTAGGAAGGAAAATTTTTCCTTCTATCTTTCTACGCTTCAAGGTTCTACGGCTGATCAAACCAGCAGGCTGACACCAATGCTGAGACATCCTGGGTCCCAACTTCACCCACATATCTTTATCTTCTTTGATAAAATTATGTCCTTTTTTATCACAATAGCTTAAGATTTTACTAATTTAACAACATTCACCCCTTTGAATTTCAGGGACAACGTATTTTTTAAAGAAAGAAACAAACAATTTTCTTCTGGATTGGCATATTATTATCAATATTTTATTTTATAAAGTACTGATATAAAAATACTACCATCTATCATAAAGTTTTATAAAATTAAAGGTAATTTAACTTCAAAAACAAAGAAAATAATGACAAAATAAAGATTAGCATTGTACATATAATTAACATTCTTTGTTAGATGAATCAAATATTTTTAACCTGCTTACTTTTAATTCTTGGAATTTAAATTTTCAGCTAAAGTGGATATTTTCTCTCTTCTCTCCCTCTCTCTCTCTCCCTCCTCAAACATAAGATTTTCATTTAAAAAACTGATAAAATACTTTTAAAAATAAGAAATTGGACAACAGAGCGGTCCTAACAAGGGATGATCTGTCTTGCTCGTAATACAATGTGTATTCTACAGAGATACTTTGTTTTCTCACTTTGACCTCTGGCTAGAATAATGTATAAGCTTGAAATAAAAGTAGTAATTATTCTTTGAGAAAAGTTTGCCCTAAATCAGCCTCTGCAGGAATATTTTAATGTCTCTGTTTCTCAGATTACAGAAGACAGGGTTTTGAGTTGGGGTCATAGTCGTGTAGGAAAGGGACAATACCAGGTTTCTGATGCCAGCAGCCTGTGCCTTTGGCTTTAAATAGATGATAAAACCAGTTAGGAAAAGAAGTCCCGTGACAGCCGGTAGGGCAGGCAGATAGAAAAAGCTTTTGATTGACCTGCTTTTAATGGAATCCTCAGCACGATGGAGAAGGTGTAGCCATAGGAGACAAAGGTACAGATAAAGCAGCCCAGAGCCAACACCACATGGATGAGTAGGGGCACAGTTTCTCAGGAGAGCTGACCTGGACAGGAGATGGAGATTAGCTGAAGGATGTCACAGAAGAACTGGAAGATGTTAGACAAACAGATACTTAAGGAGACAATTCTAGTTGTGTGCATGATGGCAGTTGAACCTCCAGTGAACCAACAGGAAGCATCATGCCCAAGCAGGACCCTGGCTTCATGATGACCTCTTAGTGCAGGGAGTGGCAGATGGCAGCAAAGTGGTCATAGGACATGGAGGTGAGGGGGAAGAGCTCCGTGGCTGCCAGCAAACTGATGGAAAACACCTGTGAGGCACAACCTTGGAAGGAGATGAAGCTGCCTTGAGTCAGGGCATTGTGGACGGATGTGGGGACAGTAGCAGAGATGAAGGAGAGATTAAAAAATGATAAGTTCTTTAGAAAAAAGAATTCATGAGTGTATAGAGGTACTGGGCCAGGCTAGTCAAGGTGATGAGGAGGAGGTTTCCCAGCACAGCAGCCAGATAAATGAGTAAAAAGAGCTTGGAAAATTCAATCACCATTGTGTAATTGGACATCCTTAGAAATAGGACTCTTGAAAAGTAGAAGAGTGTGCCAGGATCAGCATGTATGGGATTCACTTCAGTATTCATTGTCACCTATGAATTCATGGGCAAAATTAAGTGGAAATTTAAAATTTAGTTTATTGTCATTACATAATTTTTAAATTAACTATTGTTAAGTTTCTTCAAATTTAACATAGTATAACTCTCTGTGAAAGCACTGAGGTTTACAAAGGAGTTAAGTCAAAATAGATGTGGTGCCCATCTACCGGTAAGTAGGTTCTCTGTGCTCTAATTTTAATTTTTAATTGCTTGTGAATGACTGTTTTCTAAATACATTTTTCTCCACATTTATTTTGGCCCCATTTCTTGTCTTTTTTCTCTCTCACTCTCTCACTTTCCTTCATCTTTTATTCATTCTTTCTTTCTTCATACATTTATGAAAGAAGCATTTAAATATAGAATGCTTATTCACTTGTTGAGATACTGTGTTGAAATATTTATGATCCTTGGGAAGCAATTTATTAAATAGGTAAAATTTACATTCCTATCTTTTGTTAATGTTTGGGTTACCATGAACTGATATGTAAAATAAAGTGTTAAGCTATTAGTATATCTTCCAAATGCCAAAGGCTTAAATATATTAAACAGGTAAAAGGATTCAAATTGAAAAAAAGCATGTGTAAAGCCCCACCTGTATTTTACAGCCAATAAATAGAAAATTATGTTTAGTATTTTAGAGAGTTACTAACTCTTGTCAATAGTATCTCACTGTGAATATTCTTTTTTTTTTAAATCAAGGAACTCACATAAAGAAACTACATGTTTAAGGACTATCTGATGGATTCACACATATGTATCTTGCACTAACTGTACCTCCCAGTGCAATGCCTGCAGAAACAGCTGACAGTGCTCACCCCTCTACCAGAGGAAGAAATGTATATGTCACAAAGATGTAATGTTCATGCTCCAAGTTTTTGAAAGTCGGAGGGTAACAAGAACAATGACCTAATTATTCTCAGAATTTATCGTTAGAAAGGACCTCTGGAAAGGTATCCTCTGAGGCCCCAGCACCTCCCAAAGGAAGTGTCACCTGCCAATATCATACAGAAGGATACAGGGTACCAAGACACAGTTTTATGATTACTGAATACTGAATATATCTACTGAATATACCAGGAGAAACTGGGAAAAAATTAATTCATTCAACAAATTTTCATTGAGCTTCCTCTCCTTGCCAGATTTGTTTCTGGTAGGAGCTGCAGATTTAGTCATGAACAAATTAACCATGTTCTCTGAACTCAGAAATTAAGATAGTTACCCAAAACCTGTAAGTAAAAGAGTAAGAAGTTTAAAAAGAAAATGCACAGTACTCAACATTTTGTAACAGAAAAAAACAAATATATTCTTAGGTCAAGAGAAGCTTCATGTAGAAGGTAATATACTTTTTGTATGCTTTAAATTTATTCTTCTTGAATTATAAGATTGGCCAGGACATCCAATGCAATGTTCAATAATTTAATGATAATAAAACATGTTTCATTTCTGCATTAGTAGGAATGATTCTTGCATTTTACCTTTAGTAATAATATTCCTATGGAATTTTTTGCACCTGAACAACAGCTGGTGTGCCAAGGGGCATTGGGCAAATCCTGTTTCATCAGAACCAAGGAAGTGATATTTAATCTAAATCCTGAGGGTAAGAAAACCCTGGTGAATAGGATCAGAAAGGACGGTAGCAGGGAAAGAGAGATAGACCTAAGGAACAGCAAGTGCAAAGGCCTTGGGGCTGAGATGAGTTGGTTCAGAAAAAGGGAACAGAAAGAAGTTACATAGTACATGGTCGGAAAAATGTGGCCAAATTATGTATGCATGGCAATATGTCATGTGATGGTATTCTCCCTTTTCCTTCTTTAGTCTTTGTATACATGCTTATATTTATATACAAAATATAATACCAAAGTTTTCTAGCATCTAGAACACAATATAATATCTTAAAGCATTAGGCTTTAGAATTTAATGTTCTGGCAATTCCTGAATTTTAACAAATCTCCCTATTGTCAAATAACACATGTAAATTGACTGGTGAATTAGTAAAATTAATATCTTAAATAAATATCATTTAAAGAATGACAATGTTTGTCTTTGATTAAATGAAACTGCTTTAATATTCAGACGTATGTGAAAAATAACTAATAGATCAATTATTCTAAAGATATAGACCTCTCTGTGTATGCATGTATAAAAATGGAAAATATTTTCATATTAAAAAGTAGGTTGCTAGATATGTGGCATCATCACCATCTTCATCATCATCATCA
Organism: Balaenoptera borealis; assembly: GCF_965194805.1. Classification (NCBI taxonomy): domain Eukaryota; kingdom Metazoa; phylum Chordata; class Mammalia; order Artiodactyla; family Balaenopteridae; genus Balaenoptera; species Balaenoptera borealis. The sequence goes on from NC_138867.1 coordinate 169,547,332, forward strand.
TTATGCAAAGTAAGCATGCACAGGAAAGTTTCATCACAATGCTTGACTTCAAATACCTCTGTGATCTTCTATCAGTATCAAATATTCTAGGCCACTGAAATTGATAAGATTCAGTTATGGCAGCATGTCATATGCCTTCTTGTCAGGGTCCATACTTTTCCTTGACTTTTTACTGGTGACGGCGATTGCAGGAAAAAGACAGCCTGACTGGCATGGAAGAGAGCAGAGATAAACATGTAGAGTAAGTTTGTCAACAAAAGTTTAGAATGAAAGTTCTGCCCCACAAGTGCCATTTGCACCAGTGTTTTATTTCACAGAATTTCTGATATCAACTATAACATTTCTTCTAGTAGAAACTTGTGGTACCGGATCTGATGGGAGCAACTGACACATTTTTTAGAATTCAAGAAAAGTACTACTTCTCTTATGTAGAGAATTTGGAAGCTTCATCAAGGCAACTTCCACCCATCCTCACATGATTTTGCACCAGCAGTGAGTTCCTGGTATTTATTATCCCCCTAAATAAACACCAATGTCCTCCTCAGTAAATACATTCTGTGAATGGAAACGTTCTCTTTCTGCCTTCCATCTGCCTTCTTTCTTGTCCATGTTTTCCTGTATTCCCTTATTCCCCCTTCCTCCCTTCCATGCTTTCTCCTTCACTCCTTTCCTTCTTAACTTTCTCTCAAACCTCCCAGCATCCCTTGCATTTCTCTTGATCCTCTCTTCTAAGAAACATGCATCATGAAATATTATATAAGAAATGAAGATAATATCATATATACCTCATAATAATAGAGTACCTGGACAAAGTAAACCTACTGATTAATGAAGGTATCAGATCATGAGAAATTGGAAAATAAGGAAAAAATGAAGTCAGTTTCCCTGGGAAGCAGCCCCTGATATGGAGATTTGCCTTCAGATGTTTATTGGGGAGTTCTCTGAGATTAATCCCTGTGGAGGGGTAAATGAAGGTGAATTGGGCAAAGGGGGAAGCTAAGCTACAACACTGAAAATTTAACCAGTCCAATAGGCAGGTCTGGATCTGGGATGGCTCTTCAGAGTGATCCCAAACTGAGGCTTGAAGAATGGACCTTTTGCCCTCCAATGACCAGCTGTTGGGAACCAACTGTTCTCAAGTAGGGGCGTAACCTTGCCCCCTCATGTAAAGCATTCTTTTCGGTCAAGGAAAATTCCTGGAGAACAGGCGTCAGCTGAGACCTGTCAGTTTCCAGCATTTCCAGCAGCTGGAGGAATGAATGCTTCAGTTCTGGGAATCTAGGTGTGGATAGGCACCATAGCATACACTGAAGCATGAACAAAATAAAGTAAAAGGAAAACAAAACCAAAAAAAAAAAACCCCAACCAAACAAAAACTTTCACTGTTAACACCATAAAAAATGAAACCGCACAATTCTAGTGGCTAATCAAAAAATTAAAAGAAAAATTATAACTGTATATTTGTATAGCATTTGGTTCTAGTCTGTGGAGTCTACTAAAAATATCCAGTGCTAAGTATCTGTTACTCTTGAATGAACTCTCAAGACATTCCTGAGAATATTGGCCACCATTTTCAGATGCTCAATTGCCTCACTTATTTTCTTTGATTCAATATGATCAATGTGACTTTAATCTGGGGAAAACCTATATTAGATTCTGAAAGAGTTAAGGAACACATCATAGGTAGCCTCTAGAAGCTCAGAATATAGTTGAAGTTGTTAGATTCACAAGACATATTCACAAAGCAAAATGATGATTGCAATAGTGGGAGCTTGATACACAGCACTGCGTAATCAGTAGAGAAGGTGCCTAAACAACAGAACAGCTAACACTTCAGCTGAATCAAGTTGATAGCTTGATTTAGTATCTAGTGAAATAGCAAGGCACTTAACGTAGCAAAAAGGTTATTGAGGATATTATACAGAGGATGATACAGCTTAATAAATTAACTTGAAGGTGAGCAATGTAAATTATTTTTAATGGATTGCACAAGCCACTATGTGTTTATAAACAGACAAATTCAATTTAGAATCTAATAGACTACAAAAAATAATCTGATCCTCTAAATAGCCTTTGCTTTGGGTGACCCCATAGTGAGGATCAGGATTAAAAAACTAGCATAGGTCTTCCCTGGTGGCGCAGTGGTTGAGAATCTGCCTGCCAATTCAGGGGACACGGGTTCGAGCCCTGGTCTGGGAAGATCCCACATGCCGCGGAGCGACTAGGCCCGTGTGCCACAATTGCTGAGCCTGCGCGTCTGGAGCCCGTGCTCCGCAACACGAGAGGCCATGACAGTGAGAGGCCCGCGCACCGCGATGAAGAGTGGCCCCCGCTTGCCGCAACTAGAGAAAGCCCTCGCACAGAAACGAAGACCCAACACAGCCGTAAATAAATAAATAAACAAACAAACTAGCATATATTTGTTATTAATTTGGGAAGAGAAGGCATGTGGTCAAATAGATGTTAAGCAATTGAATGGCTCTTCCTGAACACCTATGGAGAATTCCTATGGCTTGACCATGTCTGTTCTTGCCACTCTTTGTTCAGATTCTGATTGGGAAATCTTGTGTCAAAAAATTGTCAAAAAATTGTGAAAAATCTGACCTACTTTCAGATCAGATCAGATCTTTTAATTTATCAGGAACTAGTCTTTTAATATCTTCAAAAATGATAAGACTTCTATATTCTCCATATGTTGTGGATCTCATTCATGCTCTATGACCAACAGGATAAACATCAATCAGCTCTTTAAAAAATGTGATAACTGCTCTATTTAGGCTACATTTATGACAGATTCAAATCAGTGATGGGGTGTACCATAATTGTCACATGCAATTTGGATCTATAAAGCTACCCAGTCTATTTTGTTTAAGGGCTAAATAATTACAAGGACATGTTCAAAAATTTGAAGTAGTTTTACTTATTATAATAATATTGTCAATGGGATTGTGAAGCTCTTCTATTTTAGCGTAATCAAACAAGGAATTACATTAAGAATTATAGGAAGCAAGATTTTTGTAATAAGAAGAAAAAAAGAAACAAGCACACATGATCAAAGAAGGTAGCAAGAAATCCTATCTTAAGTTCCAACTGGAAATATTAATGAGAATGTATAATAACTGTTATCTTCAAAAACACATATTTCCTAGTTTCATTAACTGAAAAGCTTAGAAGCAAAGACAATCTAGTAGCAGTAGGGGAGAAAAAAATAAACATACACACGCACATACACACATAACAGTGCAGATTAAAATCTCAAAATTCCATCTAATCCTTCATAAAAAATAAACAAAAGAAATTTGCGCAAACACAAAAAATGGCCAATTCCATGTCTGAGGAAGGGAAGTGCAGAACGAGCCTGGGATATCTTGTTACATAGCTGGTAAGGAGCTGTCAAAGGCAATGGAATTGAGGCAGGAGGTAGATGGCCCCCCCAGGGTAAGCAGTTGGAGATTCGTTCCCTGTGGACCAATACTCTGAGATGAGAATAGCAGGACAACTGAGAGAGGAGGCTGGGCCCTGCCCAGATAGAAGATAAGAGACTACATATTTCTTATTCTCGAAGTCAAGGAAACCTTCTCGACAAGAAAGCTCCTTGGAGGTCAAAAAGGGAGGGGGCGCCCCCCCACACAGTAAGTGATGCCAACTACCCATAGGCCTCTTCGCTGCAATCCATCTTGGCTGAGAGATGCACACAAACACAGAAGGATCCTGAGCTATACCAAATACGGACTCTGAACCAGGCAAATTTAAATGATTGGCCAAAGGAAACCTGGAAGAAATGCCACATATAAGTAATTTAAACTACCATGAGAGTGCGACTCTCTCTCTGAGTCTGCCCATGTGTCTATCCACACATACGCTACTCTTTTTTTTCTCCTAATACACACTTTACTTGTTTCACTACTTTCTGTCTTTGTGGGAATTCTTTCCTGCAAAGCCAAAGGACCAGGGCCTTGTCACTGACTACTGGTCTAGTGGCTAGGATTTGGTGCTTTCACTGCTGAGACAAGACCTCAGTCTCTGGTCGGGAACTGAAACCCTGCTTCAAGCCGCTGCAGTCTGAGGGCACCTGAGATGAGAATCATGTTTTAAAAATACATAAATACTACTGGAAAAAAACTGGATAATTTGAGTATCAAAATAAATATTGAAATAAATAATTAAATATATTAGATATCCATAAATTCATAATGATACTAAAAATGTGAGGTAGAAAAAAGACATCTTACTGAATATTCCTTTGACATAAGCTCATTAGTCAGAAAATTTATTATTAAAGGAAATGCTAGAAATATAGAGTAAATATAGAACTAAAAGGTCAAAATCTAGGAAATTGAACTATTAGGGTATTAAGTAACAGCCACTTTTTTATATATTGCATTTACAAATAGAGACATCATTTGCGATTTGATAACAGAACTTATAGTGGATTGAGAAAGGAGGAGTCCACATTACTGAGAACTTAGATGAGGAAATGGGGGCAGAGAGCAGATAGTGTATGCAAACTTTGCTTGCAGCTTGTGAGTGGGATTGCAAAGCTATCCAGAGGATTCAAAAAAATGTCACACAATGGAATATTGCCTGGTTTTGTCCTGTGATATTTTTAAATTAAGTTTAGAAAGCTTAAGTGTGTTGAAATGCTGATGGGACAGAGCCAGTAGAGAACACGATACTAGAATAAAGAAATAAAGTTGATGTGGCAGCAAAGCCCCTGAGGAGGCAGAAAGAAACTTGTCCAAGAATACCCACGGAAAAAGTAGTGACCCCTTTTACGAAGGCAGGATGTAATACAAGGTACAGACACAGAAACACATGTAATTTGAAAGAACATAAATGAGAAGAAATCCCTACCTCTTGTACTTCTGTTCATTCTTTTCCCTGTGAAACAGGAGATAAAAATCAATCTTAGGGAATAAACAGACAATGACAGGGGGGATGGTTTGTGGACAGTGGTGAAAACCTAGAACTTCTGTTAGGGGGATGCTTTAGAGGTAACAGGAGCATAAAGATTACAGGGTACACTGAGAACCCAACCAGAGTAAGAGATCATACATGGGAGTGGCAACAGTCTTTTCTACTGTGTGATTTTTTCCTGTGTTGCTAACCCAGGTAGAGGAGTCAAGAAGACTATGACTCAAGTGCAATCCAGAGCAACATCATAGGTTAGGCAGACAGCTGATTTCTGTCTACAAAATCTATAATACATATGGTGAGAGGTCACATATGAATAAAATCTGGGAGCGGACAGGTCTGAGTGTGTTTGTTGAGTGAGTAAAAGCTGCCAAATGAGACAAGAGTGGGGATGGGTGACTTTGTATCTGCCTTCAGATACTGACACATACATTTGGTGTGAGTCCAATAGCTTCAGTAGCTCTACCTACATTTCTTGTACCTCTGTCAGATTTGGGGGCACAAAAAGTTTTTCTTCAATTCCTCTTCAAAATGAAGGAAAGGAAATTTTCTCATTTTTGTGGGAAACTAGTATGAAAATTGAAAGAAATTAACTATATTGGGCACTGCAGTGTTTGCATTTTTTAATCACAGTAAGAGACACTTCTGATGATATTTGACTCCCGAGAGGGCACCAGGAAACGTAACAATGATGAGAAGATACATATCTTCATGTGTGTCTCACCTATATGTATACACACAGATTTCTGCACACACACACATGCCACGGTGATATATCTTGAAGAACAGAAGGAGGCAGTCTTGGAAGAGATTTAGATAGAGAAGTTTTGCTCTTTAGGTAGAGAGAGTTGTCATACATGGTAGTAACAAAAATTACCAGCATTTATGGAACATTGAGGTACCCAGTGTTTGATAAGAGTGGAAAATCTAGAGTGACAAAAAGCCCTTTAAAATTGCTTTGTAAGTAACAAACCATTATTATACGTAATTATAAATAGTTTAAAGATAAAGACATTTTTTTGGGTAGCAGGAGGATCGTCTCTCAGTTACCTTCAGCTCCAATCAAACAAATCAAGATAACAAGCCATCCTTGATTATTTCTTCAAGACTGTGATGAAAATTGCAAAGTCTAGGAAACTGTCCTTCAAAGAGCTGTGTATCCTGTAGAACATTTAAATTTTTTGACAGATACTTCCTGGACATTTTTGTCTTTTCTATGTGCATCTTATCTCTCATGGAATTATTCCACAAGGCTTATTGTATTTGTATCTATAATACCTTTTAAACTCATCTCTTCTCAATTCTCCTTGTCCAGGACACTAAGCCTTTCATTATTTCTACTGGACTGTTGTTATATTTTGCTCAGTCAGATAGAATGAGTCCAGCTATGTGTAAAAAAGAACATCCAAATAAAGATGGGTAAAATATAAAAAATATTTAATACCTTCATTCGGGGAAGTTTCCATGGTATGTTAATTTAGAGTCTCAAAAATGAAGCTTCAGAGTTGGCATTTCTGGAATTTTTTTGCTTTCTTTCATATTGGCACATATCTTGGCATCACCTCAAATATTGTATTGTATGTTCATGTATAGAAAGTCTCAATATTGCCAAAATGTAGTTCCCAATTTGCTCTATAGAGTCAATGTAATCCCAATAAAAATTCCAGCAAGTTATTTTGTGGATATCAATAACTATTTTTAAAGACTATACAGCAAAGGAAAAGACAGAGAGTAGTCAACACAATATTGAAGAAGAACACTGTTAGGGGATGGACACTACCAAACTTCAAGTCTTATTGTAAAGCTACAGTAATCAAGACAGTGTGGTATTGGTGAAAGAGTAGGTAAATTGGTCAGTGGGAGAGAATGGAGAGCCCAGAAAGAAATTCATATAAATAAAACCAGCTGATCTTTGACAAAGGAGCAAAGACAATACAATGGATCAAAGACAGTCTTTTCAACAAATAATACTGGAACAACTGGACATCAACATGAAAAAAAAAATGAATCTAGATACAAGCCTTATACCCTTCAAAAATTAAATCATAATGAGTCAAAGCCTTAAATTTGAAAGCAAAATCATAAAACTTTTAGAAGTTAACGTAAGAGAAAATAGGATACCTTGGACAAAGCAATGACTGGCTAGATACAATACCTAAGAAACGATACTGAAAGAAATAATTGATGAACTTCATTAAAATTAAAATGTCTGCTCTGCGAAAGACACTTTCAAGATAGTTAGAAGACAAGCCAAAGCCTGGGAGAAAATATTTGCAAAAGACATACCTGAAAAAGGATTATAATGCAAAATATAAAAGGAATCTTAAAACACAACAATAAGAGACTGAACAACTTGATTTAAAATGGACAAAAGTCCTGAAAAGACACTTCACTGGAGAAGATACACAGATGGAAAATAAGCATATGAAAAGATGCTCCACATTATATATCATTAGGACACTGCAACTTAAAAGAGCAATAAGATACCACTACATACCTATTAAAATGGCCAAAATTCAAAACATCGACAAACTCAAGTGCTGATGAGGATATGAACCAATAGGAATTCTCATTTACTGTTAGTGAGAATGCAAAGGTGGTACTTTGGAAGACAGCTTGGCAGTTTCTTATAAAACTAAAGATACCCTTACTATACAATCCAGCAATCACTTTCCTTGGAATTTACCCAAAGGAGTTGAAAAATTAAGTCCTGCACACATGTTCATACCAGCTTTAGTCATAATTACCAAAACTGAGAAGCAACCAAGATATTCTTCAGTAGGTGAAGGGATAAACAAACTGGGATGCATCCAGACAATGGAATATTGTTCAGTGCTAAAAGGAAAAGAATACTATTAAGAAAAGAGATGGAGGAACATTAGATGCATACTATTAAGTGAAAGAAACCAATCTGAAAAGGCTCTTACTGTATGATTCCAACTACATGACATTATGGAAAAGGAAAACTCATGGAGATAGTAAAATGACCAGTGGCTTCCAGGGTTAGGAGGAGGGAAGTATGAATAGATGAATGACAGAGGATATTTTAGGGCAATGAAATTATATTCTATGATACTATCAAGGTGGATTCATGTCATTATACATTTGTCAAAACCCATAATATGCACAACATCAAGAGTAAACCTTAATTAAAGTATGGACTTTGGATGACAGTCATGGTCATTGTAGGTTCATGTTTGTAACAGTTGTATCACTCGGATGGGGGATGTTGATAATGGGGGAGGTTATGCATATGGAGGAGAAGGAAGTATATGAGAACTCTCTGTAGTTTCTGCTCAATTTTGCTCTGAACCTTTAACTGCTCTAAAAAAAATAATCTATTAAAAAAAACACTTAGAGATGATTGAAAAGGAAAACACAACATACCAAAACTTATGGGATAAGGTTAAGTCATTGTTAACAAGAAAATATATAGCTGTGAATGAATACACTAAAAAAGAAGAATCTCATTTCAATAGCCTAATTTTACACCTTGAAGAAATAAAATGTTTTTAAAAAATCAAATAAACCCAAAGATAGCAGAAATAAAGGAAATAATAAAGTTTAGAGTGGAGATAAATGAGAATCAATGAAACAATAGAGAGAATCAACAAATATTTAAAATCAGAAATGAAAGTGGAGATTTACTACTAAATTTGCAGAAACAGATGGGATTATAATAGATTACTATGAACAAAAAGCTATCCCAACAATTTAGATAACCTAGATGCAATGGACAAATTCTTGGAAATACACAAATTCTGCAAACTGACTCAAGGTGAAATGTAAAGTATCAACAGAGCATTAATAAGAGATTGGATCAGTATTCAATCCCCTGGTGGGGGATGTTGATAATGGGGGAGGCTCCCAATTAAAATAAAAAGCCCAAGGAAAGATTGATTCACTGGTGATAACTATCAAACATTTAAAGAAGAATTAACACCAATTCTTCACAGAAAGTTCTAAAACATTAAAGAGGAGGAAAGAATTCCTAACACATTCTATTAGGCCAAATTAATTCTGATATCAAGGACAAGTAAAGACAAGGAAAAAAAAACATAGACCATTATTCCTGATGATTACAGATGCAACAAAAGAATAGCAAACTGAAACCAACAGCACATTAAAAAGATTACACATCATGACCAAATGGGATATATCCTACACATGCAAGGATATTTTAACTAAAAAAATCAGTCAAGGTAATGTATTACATTAATCGAACTAGTGAAATAAATACTTTCTAAATTGACATTGAAAAGCATGTAACAATATCCAATGCCCTTTTGTGATATAAACACTCAGAAAACTAAGAATATAACAGGTCATTTTCAACATAATAACATCACAAAGACTATATATTGAAAAAGAAAAAACTAACATTACACTCAATGATGAAAACTGAAAGCTTTTCCCCTAAGATCAGGAACAAAATATGGATGTTCACTTTTGATACTTTTATTCAATGTAGTACTGGAAATATCAATACTAGTCAGAGCAATTAAACAAGCAAACAAATAAACAAAGGCAGCCAAATTGAAAAGGGAGATGGAAAACTATCTATACCTGCAGATATTAACTGATATACATAGAAAATCCCAAATAGTACATTAAAAAGTTACTAGAGTTAATTTAAAAATTCAGCAAATATGTATGGTACAAGATTAAGATATAAAAATTGGTTGTGTTACTATACATCAGCAGTGAATGATCTGGAAAGGAAATTGCATGGCTAATTTTATGTGTCAGCTTATCTGGGCCATGGTGAAAAGTTATGTGGCCAAACATTATTCTGATGTTTCTATGAGGGTGTTTTTGGATGTTAATCTTTAATTTTTAAATCAGTGGACTTGGAAAAAAGCAGATTTTTTTCTATAATGTGAGTGGGCCTTAGGCAATCCTTTGAAGGTGTGGAGCAATCAAAGACTAATGTCTCCTGAGAAAGAGAAATCAGCCAGCAGAAGGTCTTCCAACATCAACTACAGCATCAACTCTTCCTGAGTCTCAGCCTGCAAGTCTATCCTGCTTATTTTGGGTTTAGATATTTGGACTTTGATTATCTATCTATCTATCATCTAATGCTGTTGTATTAGATGTATAAGTCCTATAGGCAGGCTGTATCAGTACCACTATTTTTCTGAAGTGGAAAATAGTAGTTAGGTAATATGTCAAAAATTTCTCAGGTAAGAAGTGGTAGAGGTGGACCTTCAAGATGGCATCAGAGTAAAACGTGGAGATCATCTTCCTCCCCACAAATACATCAGAAATACATCTACATGTGCAACAACTCCTACAGAACACCTACTGAACGCTGGCAGAAGAACTGAGACCTCCCAAAAGGCAAGAAACTCCCCACGTACCTGGGTAGGGCAAAAGAAAAAAGAAAAAACAGAGACAAAAGAATAAGGACGGGACCTGCACCAGTGGGAGGGAGCTGTGAAGGAGGAAAGGTTTCCACACACTAGGAGCCCCTTCGCGGGCGGAGACTGCAGGTGGCAGAGGGGGGAAGCTTCGGAGCCACGGAGGAGAGCGCAGACACAGGGGTGCGGAGGGCAAAGCGGAGAGATTCCCGCACGGAGGATAGGTGCCGACCAGCACTCACCAGCCCGAGAGGCTCGTCTGCTCACCCGCCGGGGTGGGCGGGGGCTGGGAGCTGAGGCTCGGGCTTCGGTTGGATCGCAGGGAGAGGACTGGGGTTGGCGGCGTGAACACAGCCTGAAGGGGTTAGTGCGCCACAGCTAGCCGGGAGGGAGTCCGGGAAAAAGTCAGCAGCTGCCGAAGAGACAAGAGACTTTTTCTTGCCTCTCTGTTTCCTGGTGCGCGAGGAGAGGGGATTAACAGCGCCGCTTAAAGGAGCCCCAGAGATGGGCGCGAGCCGCGGCTATCAGCGCGGACCCCAGAGACGGGCATGAGACACTAAGGCTGCTGCTGCCGCCACCAAGAAGCCTGTGTGCAAGCACAGGTCACTCTCCACACCTCCCCTCCCGGGAACCTGTGCAGCCCGTCACTGCCAGGGTCCCGTGATCCAGGGACAACTTCCCCGGGAGAACGCATGGCGCGCATCAGGCTGGTGCAACTTCACGCCAGCCTCTGCCGCCCCAAGCTCGCCCTGCATCCATGCCCCTCCCTCCCCCCGGCCTGAGTGAGCCAGAGCCCCCGAATCAGCTGCTCCTTTAACCCCGTCCTGTCTGAGCGAAGAACAGACGCCCTCAGGCGACCTACACGCAGAGGCGGGTCCAAATCCAAAGCTGAATCCCGGGAGCTGTGCGAACAAAGAAGAGAAAAGGAAATTTCTCCCAGCAGCCTCAGGAGCAGCAGATTAAATCTCCACAATCAAGTTGATGTAACCTGCATCTGTGGAATACCTGAATAGACAACGAATCATCGCAAATTGAGGAGGTGGACTTCGGGAGCAAAGATATATATATTTTTTTCCCTTTTTCTCTTTTTGTGAGTGTGTATGTGTATGCTTCTGTGTGAGATTTTGTCTGTATAGCTTTGCTTTCACCATTTGTCCTAGGGTTCTGTCTTTTTTTTTATTACCTGAAAAAATTTTTTTCTTAATTATTTTTTATTTTTTATTTTAATAACTATTTTATTTTATTTTACTTTATTTTATTTTCTCTTCTTTCTTTCTTTCTTTCTATTTTTTCTCCCTTTTATTATGAGCCATGTGGATGAAAGGCTCTTGGTGCTCCAGCCAGGCATCAGGGCTGTGCCTCTGAGGTGGGAGAGCCAACTTCAGGACACTGGTCCACAAGAGACCTCCCAACTCCACATAATATCAAATGGCGAAAATCTCCCAGAGATCTCCATCTCAACGCCGAGACCCAGATTCACTCAATGACCAGCAAGCTACAGTGCTGGACACCCTATGCCAAACAACTAGCAACACAGGAACACAACCCCACCCATTAGCAGAGAGGCTGCCTAAAATTATAATAAGGCCACAGACACCCCAAAACACACCACCAGACGTGGACCTGCCCACCAGAAAGACAAGATCCAGCCTCATCCACCAGAACACAGGCACTAGTCCCCTCCACCAGGAAGCCTACACAACCCACTGAACCAACTTTAGCGACTGGGGACAGACACCAAAAACAGCAGGAACTATGAACCTGCAGCCTGCAAAAAGGAGACCCCAAACACAGTAAGTTAAGCAAAATGAGAAGACAGAAAAACACACAGCAGGTGAAGGAGCAAGGCAAAAACCCACCAGACCTAACAAATGAAGAGGAAATAAGCAGTCTACCTGAAAAAGAATTCAGAATAATGATAGTAAAGATGATCCAAAATCTTGGAAATAGAATGGAGAAAATACAAGAAACGTTTAACAAGGACCTAGAAGAACTAAAGAGCAAACAAACAGAGATGAACAACACAATAAATGAAATTTAAAATTCTCTAGAAGGGATCAATAGCAGAATAACTAAGGCAGAAGAAGGGATAAGTGACCTGGAAGATAAAATAGTGGAAATAACTACCGCAGAGCAGAATAAAGAAAATAGAATGAAAAGAATTGAAGACAGTCTCAGAGATCTCTGGGACAACATTAAATGCACCAACATTCGAATTATAGGGGTCCCAGAAGAAGAAGAGAAAAAGAAAGGGACTGAGAAAATATTTGAAGAGATTATGGTTGAAAGCTTCCCTAATATGGGAAAGGAAATAGTCAATCAAGTCCAGGAAGTGCAGAGAGTCCCATCCAGGTTAAATCCAAGGAGAAACATGCCAAGACACATATTAATCAAACTATCAAACATTAAATGCAAAGAAAAAATATTAAAAGCAGCAAGGGAAAAGCAACACATAACATACAAGGGAATCCCCATAAGGTTAACAGCTGATCTTTCAGCAGAAACTCTGCAAGCCAGAAGGGAGTGGCAGGACATATTTAAAGTGATGAAGGAGAAAAACCTACAACCAAGATTACTCTACCCAGCAAGGATCTCATTCAGATTTGATGGAGAAATTAAAACCTTTACAGACAAGCAAAAGCTGAGAGAGTTCAGCACCACCAAACCAGCTTTACAACAAATGCTAAAGGAACTTCTCTAGGCAGGAAACACAAGAGAAGGAAAAGACCTACAATAACAAACCCAAAACAATTAAGAAAATGGGAACAGGAACATACATATCGATAATTACCTTAAATGTAAATAGATTAAATGCTCCAACCAAAGGACATAGACTGGCTGAATGGATACAAAAACAAGACCCGTATATATGTTGTCTACAAGAGACCCACTTCAGACCTAGGGACACATACAGACTGAAAGTGAGGGGATAGAAAAAGATATTCCATGCAAATGGCAATCAAAGAAAGCTGGAGTAGCAATTCTCATATCAGACAAAATAGACTTTAAAATAGACTATTACAAGAGACAAAGAAGGACACTACATAATGATCAAGGGATCGACCCAAGAAGAAGATACAACAATTGTAAATATTTATGCACCCAACATAGGAGCACCTCAATACATAAGGCAAATACTAACAGCCATAAAAGGGGAAATCGACAGTAACACAATCATAGTAGGGGACTTTAACACCCCACTTTCACCAATGGACAGATCATCCAAAATGAAAATAAATAAGAAAACACAAGCTTTAAATGATACATTAAACAAGATGGACTTAATTGATATCTATAGGACATTCCATCCAAAAACAACAGAATACACATTCTTCTCAAGTGCTCATGGAACATTCTCCAGGATAGATCATATCTTGGGTCACAAATGAAGCCTTTGTAAATTTCAGAAAATTGAAATCGTATCAAGTATCTTTTCCGACCACAACTCTATGAGACTAGACATCAATTACAGGAAAAAATCTGTAAAAACTACAAACACATGGAGGCTAAACAATACACTACTTAATAACCAAGAGATCACTGAAGAAATCAAAGAGGAAATCAAAAAATACCTAGAAACAAATGACAATGAAAACACGATGACTCAAAACCTATGGGATGCAGCAAAAGCAGTTCTAAGAGGGAAGTTTCTAGCAATACAATCCTACCTTAAGAAACAAGAAACGTCTCAAATAAACAACCTAACCTTACACCTAAAACAATTAAAGAAAGAAGAACAAAAAACTCCAAAGTTAGCAGAAGGAAAGAAATCATAAACATCAGATCAGAAATAAATCAAAAATAAATGAAGGAAACGATAGCAAAGATCAATAAAACTAAAAGCTGGTTCTTCGAGAAGATAAACAAAATTGATAAGCCATTAGCCAGACTCATCAAGTAAAAAAGGGAGAAGACGCAAATCAATAGAATTAGAAATGAATACGGAGAAGTAACAACTGACACTGCAGAAATACAAATGATCATGAGAGATTACTACAAGCAACTCTATGCCAATAAAATGGACAACCTGGAAGAAATGGACAAATTCTTAGAAATGCACAACCTTCCGAGACTGAACCAGGAAGAAATAGAAAATATGAACAGACCAATCACAAACACTGAAATTGAAACTGTGATTAAAAATCTTCCAACAAACAAAAGCCCAGGACCAGATGGCTTCACAGGCTAATTCTATCAAACATTTAGAGAAGAGCTAACACCTATCCTTCTCAAACTCTTCCAAAATATTGCAGAGGGAGTAACACTCCCAAACTCATTTTATGAGGCCACCATCACCCTGATACCAAAACCAGACAAAGATGTCACAAAGAAAGAAAACTACAGGCCAATATCACTGATGAACATAGATGCAAAAATCCTCAACAAAATACTCGCCAACAGAATCCAACAGCACATTAAAAGGATCATACACCATGACCAAGTGGGATTTATCCCAGGAATGCAAGGATTCTTCAATATATGCAAATCAATCAACATGATACACCATATTAACAAATTGAAGGAGAAAATCCATATGATCATCTCAATAGATGCAGAGAAAGCTTTCAACAAAATTCAACACCCATTTATGATAAAAGCCCTGCAGAAAGTAGGCATAGAGGGAACTTTCCTCAACATAATAAAGGCCATATATGACAAACCCACAGCCAACATTGTCCTCAATGGTGAAAAACTGAAACCTTTCCACTAAGATCAGGAACAAGACAAGGTTGTCCACTCTCACCACTATTATTCAATTTAGTTTTGGAAGTTTTAGCCACAGCAATCAGAGAAGAAAAAGACATAAAAGGAATCCAAACCAGAAAAGAAGAAGTGAAGCTGTCACTGTTTGCAGATGACATGATACTATACATAGAGAATCCTAAAGATGCTACCAGAAAACTACTAGAGCTAATCAATGAATTTGGCAAGGTAGCAGGATACAAAATTAATGCACAGAAATCTCTAGCATTCCTATACACTAATGATGAAAAATCTGAAAGTGAAATTAAGAAAAAACTCTCATTTACCATTGCAACAAAAGAATAAAATATCTAGGAATAAACCTACTTAAGGAGACAAAAGACCTGTATGCAGAAAATTATAAGATACTGATGAAAGAAATTAAAGATGATACAAACTGATGGAGAGATATACCATTTTCTTGGATTGGAAGAATCAACATTGTGAAAATGACTCTACTACCCGTAGCGATCTACAGATTCAATGCAATCCCTATCAAACTACAACTGGCATTTTTCACAGAACTAGAACAAAAAATTTCACAATTTGTATGGAAACACAAAAGAGCCCGAATAGCCAAAGCAATCTTGAGAAAGAAAAACGGAGCTGGAGGTATCAGGCTCCCTGACTTAAGACTATATTACAAAGCTACAGTAATCAAGACAGTATGGTACTGGCACAAAAACAGAAATGTAGATCAATGGAACAGGATAGAAAGCCCACAGATAAACCCACGCACAAATGGTCACCTTATCTTTGATAAAGGAGGCAAGAATATACAATGGAGAAAAGACAGCCTCTTCAATAAGTGGTGCTGGGAAAACTGGACAGGTACAAGTAGAAGTATGAAATTAGAACACTCCATACCATACACAAACATACCATACACAAAAATAAACTCAAACTGCATTAAAGACCTAAATGTAAGGACAGAGACTATCAAACTCTTAGAGGAAAACATAGGTAGAACACTCTATGACATAAATCACAGCAAGATTCTTTTTGACCCACCTCCTAGAGAAATGGAAATAAAAACAAAAATAAACAAATGGGACCTAATGAAACTTAAAACTTTTGCATTTCTCCAAAGAAGATATACAGATTGCCAACAGACACATGAAAGAGTGCTCAATATCATTAATCATTAGAGAAATGCAAATCAAAACTACAATGAGATATCACCTCATACCGGTCAGAATGGCCATCATCAAAAAATCTAGAAACAATAAATGCTGGAGAGGGTGTGGAAAAAAGGGAACCCTCTTGCACTGTTGGTGGGCATGTAAATTGATAGAGTCACTATGAAGAACAGTATGGAGGTTCCTTAAAAAACTAAAAATAGACCTACCATATGACCCAGGAATCCCACTACTGGGCATATACCCTGAGAAAACCATAATTCAAAAAGAGCCATGTACCAAAATGTTCATTGCAGCTCTATTTACAATAGCCAGGACGTGGAAGCAACCTAAGTGTCCATCAACAGATGAATGGATAAAGAAGATGTGGCACATATATACAATGGAATATTACTCAGCCATAAAAAGAAATGAAACTGAGTTATTTTTAGTGAGGTGGATGGACCTAGAGTCTGTCATACAGAGTGAAGTAAGTCAGAAAGAGAAAAACAAATACCATATGCTAACACATATATATGGAATCTAAGAAAAAAAAAATGGTCATGAAGAACCTAAGGGCAAGATGGGAATAAAGACACAGACCTACTAGAGAATGGACTTGAGGATATGGGGAGGGGGAAGGGTAAGCTGTGACAAACTGAGAGAGTGGCATGGACATATATACACTACCAAAAGTAAAATAGATAGCTGGTGGGAAGCAGCCACATAACACAGGGAGATCAGCTCGGTGCTTTGTGACCACCTAGAGGTGGGGGATAGGGAGGGTGGGAGGGAGGGAGATGCAAGAGGGAAGAGATATGGGAACATATGTATATGTATAACTGATTCACTTTGTTATAAAGCAGAAACTAACACACCATTGTAAAGCAATTATACTCCAATAAAGATGTTAAAAAAAAAAAAAAGAAGAAATTACTGTAAGCATCTAAGGTGCGCATGTATGTTTTTTCACCCATGATCCTGTGTGTGTGTGCATTCCACTGCTACAGGAGACATGCAAAATAATATCAGATTTGCTATTATATGAAGTACTGGTTTCTCCCAAGAACTGTGTGCTCGCAGCGTTCGTTCAGGAAGGTGAGTGCCCTACCACCACATCGCAGTCATGTCTCATCACCTTCGTCGGGAATAATTTACACTTTAACCTTACATGCAGGCGTATTAAATTAGTATTACTCATCAGAACTTGCTTATTAATAAAACAAGCTGAATTAGCCACTGCAGAATCATATTTGGAAATTCAATGACAATTTTACACTTTTAATAAAGGCTCAGAAATATTATTGCAGAGCAGGTGGTACAGAAAACTGTGGTCAAATTTGACATTCATTAATAATTGAAGTGTGGAACGTGACAGGTGAAAATTGATATTGATTTCTTTCCTCTAATATTTGGAAGAGTTCTAAAAGGTAAATAAAATGAGATAACAAGACATACCAAGTCTCACTGATTTCTTTGATCACCTCCTCCCCACATATCACTCCTTCGCCTACCATGTTTTGAATAATTCCATGACCATAGTCTTTCCAGTTCAGTGCATTATAAAACGCACTCAAACTGGGTTTCAATCATATTAGACTGAAAGCTGAACTTTTTATGAAGGATTATTTAAAACAAAATGCGTCTTGAGCCCAACAGCCTTTGAAACCAAACAATCCTGGGAGTTCAGTAAGGAAATGTCAACACTGTGGAGAACTTTTCGATTTAGAAAATTCAGTAATCCTATTTGATATATGTTAACCGTATCAATACTAACAACCTTCTGCTTGATTTCAGCACTGATTTGAGAGCTGAGTTACTACTGGTCTTGTATTTTAACTAGTTGTGAAAGCACTGAGAGAGTTGTTCTTGGGTTGACCTTGACCTGCCTCTGGGAATGCTCTCTGTTCTAGCCACCTTGAAAAGCTTTATTCAAGTGCATTTCTCTGCCTTCCTTCTTCTCATCTGCACCCCTTGGGAAAACGAAAGATGCTCAAATATAGATGTTAACACTGCAGATGCTCTGTTTGGCAATGGTGTCTTTCAGCTTCCCAATAAAAAATTATATTGCTGACCACCCATTTGACTGAAAAGTGACTCATTTTACTGATAGATATCTGGATTGAGATGCCAAAAGAAATAGGTCATTTCAAATTTCCTTCTTAATTTGAAGTCATAGCTTTGTGTTGCAACACTACTTGTTCAAAAGTTAGATCATGAAGGTTCCTTCCTATGACCTCCAAATAATTAATCAAAATGTTCTTCATTCGGCTATATAAAAAGCAAGCAGAATATTCCTAATTATCAATCTTTCTCTTGAGTCATATAGTTCTTGTAATTCCAAGGAAGAGAAACTCAAATGGAAAGTGTTACAATAGCCAAGCATACCAGCGCTCTTATCTAACCATTCAGCAATTTTCTCTGCCAAGTCACTCTGAACCTTAGACTACTGAGAATGTCTTTTTAATTAATTTTTAAAGTTCTCCTCTTTTGAGTTAAAAAATGGTCACAATTTTATAAGTAAAATTAAAGAAAAAACACAAAATAGACCATCTGAGATATTTCCATTAGGCATAATATATATATATATATATATATATATATATATATAATTTTAATATATATACATATATAAATGCACTGGGATAAATCTCCATCTTCTGTGTAAGTCGGACATAGGTCCATTTTCTTAGGAACAGGGAACTCCTTTCACAATGGAAGTGAGGAAATTGGCTGGACCATCCTTCTTGAATATAATTCCATGAAGCCTCCATTGAAGGTTGTCTGGATCTTGGTTCCTGCTAGCAATCTACTACTCCAACAGTGTGTAGTTCATCAAATTCATGTCTTTCTGAAGCCAGGCTAGAAATACAAATTGAGGTGGACGACTAAGGTAACTGACCAAAAAGGAGGAGGAAGAGGAGCAAAACAATTTCCCAATTTCATTTTTTCCCATATTCTCTGTGCTTTACAAGGGAAAAAAAATATTTGGGTCTGAGTTCCTTTCATTCTTAGCCATTGTTGGTTCAAAGTCTGAGAAAAAAAAAAAAATGTAAAAACGAAAATATGGAGTCCAGAATTCCATTAGCTCTCTTGCATGCAATAACACAACCTAAAAGGCCTTCCAAAATGAAGGGATAAACTTTTAAAAATATAGCCCAATCTTTTCAATCTAAACAAGTAAACACTAAAAATATATTTTAGAAATCCAGCAAACACACTAACCACAGTCAAAGCAAAGGAAGGCTTATGGCTTACCAAATGACAGTGGCTGTCTATAAGAGAGAGCAAGAGAATACTCCAAAATTCTATCTGACCTGGCAGAGCTCAGCACAGCTACTATTCTTCTTTCCTAAAACCAAAGCATAAAGAAATTGAATAAAACTTGCCAAAATGTCACCCGCTGCCTCCAAAAGCAGATTAAAGAAGGGAGTGTCCAGAAATCAGGATGAAGAAAACTACTTAGAGAAGCCCCTTCTCCTATCAGTGGACCACCAGGGTAATAAAATGATAATAGGCCTTTTTGTCTTCTTCTTTTTATAATTTATACATTTAAATTTCAGTTAACATTTTAAAAATATCCAATCAGAATGACAGGCATTTCCAGGGCTTCCCTGGTGGCGCAGTGGTTGAGAATCTGCCTGCCAATGCAGGGGACACGGGTTCGAGCCCTGGTCTGGGAAGATCCCACATGCCGCGGAGCAACTAGGCCCGTGAGCCACAAATACTAAGCCTGCGCGTCTGGAGCCTGTGCTCCGCAACAAGAGAGGCCGCGATAATGAGAGGCCCGCGCACCGCGATGAAGAGTGGCCCCCCGCTTGCCGCAACTAGAGGAAGCCCTCGCACAGAAACGAAGACCCAACACAGCCATAAATAAATAAATAAATAAATAAAAATTAAAAAAAAAAAAAAGAATGACAGGCATTTCCAGAAGTTCAGTTTTTTACATCCTCACCCTTTTACAAATGTGAAAACTGAGGCTCAGTATAGCTGTCAAGGAATTTTCCTAAATCGTTGAAGCTGTAAATTTGGGACCTAAGTCTAAATCAGTTTCTCATTTTATCTTGGCTAACTTCTTAAAATTCTGTTTAGGGACATGGAGAGGGGAAAGGGTAAGCTGGGACGAAGTGAGAGAGTGGCATGGACATATATACACTACCAAATGTAAAATAGATAGCTAGTGGGAAGCAGCCAAATAGCACAGGGAGATCAGCTCGGGGCTTTGTGACCACCTAGAGGGGTGGGATAGGGAGGGTGGGAGGGAGACGCAAAAAGGAGGGGATATGGGGATATATATATACGTATAGCTGAAGCACTGTTATACAGCAGAGACTAACACAACATTGTAAAGCAATTATACTCCAATAAAGATGTTAAAAATATATATAAGAAAGCTATACTATAAAATAGATACAGTGATAATATATGAGAGGTGGAATTATGGCTGCTCTTTAATCTATTTTTGGATTATTTGATTACATGATTTCTCTATAAAGAATATGAATCTCTTGTGTAATAAAAGTTACTCAAAACCAAAAAGAAAAAAGAAAAAAAAACAATTCTGTTTAGGAAGAGAGGACAGAATGAAGGTTTGAGCATAGAAATCATCTAGAAATCACTGAAGATACTGGGCCTGTAGTGCAGTTTCATTTGTAGTGGGTTTGGCTTACATTCTTATATTTAGTTTTATTTCTATACAGCTATCAAAGAAGGAGAAAGAAGTTGGGTAATATTTGCATTTTCAACTAATCAAAGCAGAATTGCTTTTAGCTTTAACAAAAAGATCGTTTTGTGATCTCAGATTAACATCTTTATTCTTAAATGGAGCATAAATAACATTTATTGGCTAAGATTATTTGCAATAAACAAGACTGTTTACTGTTTACCATCTAGCAGATGACTATTTGTAAGTCTCACTGAGTATCCTAAAAGCTTATACTGAGCTCTCATTTTACCAGAGTGAATTTAAATTAACTTCAGCAGCCAGAATTAATGAAACCGGGTAAATGATGCAAAGATATTCCACAGGGTATTCTGTTTTAATTAGAGATAGAAAATGTGAGTCATTAGAGGTTTTTAAAAATGTTGCATTCTATTACTTTCTCATATTTTAAATCTAGGAATATAGATGAAAACTAAAACATGTTAGCCACCTTAGTTCAGTTTTTAATGTATATCAGCTCTGAATTTATATTGAGTGAAGAGTAAAGAGTCTGAATGAAGAACATAATCTGGAGGCATTCAGGTACAAGTCATAAATTTTACTAGAAGTTGAGTATCTGTTAATTAGCAGGCAGCTATATAACTTAACTATAAAGCCACTACAATTGAAACATTGTAGCATTACTACATGAATGAACACATATACAAATTAAACAGAAAAGAATATCCACAAATAGTTCTAAGTATGTCTGGGAAGTTTGATTGTGATAAAGTCAAGTTATAATCTTTAAAATTGATGCCTAGAAAACTACACACCCATTGAAAACTAAAGTCTGTACCTCACACTACATACCAAAATAAATTACACCAGTTGCACATGTAAGAAGCTTGCAAGTTGCCACTTTACCCTAACAAGATGCATCTTTTACAAATGTTTTCTCCGACTCTGTGGCTTTTCTTTTCATTATCTTGATAGTGATTTTCACAGAGCAGAAATTTTCTATTTTAATGAAGTCTAGCTTATCAATTCTTTCTTTCATTGATTGTGCCTTTGGTGTTATATTTTAAGTCATTGCCATACCCAAGGTCATCTAGATTTTCTCCTATGTTATCTTCTGGGAGTTTTACAGTTTTGTGTTTTACATTTAGGTCTGTGGTTCATTTTGAGTTAATTTTTATGAAGGATATAAAGTCTGTGTCTAGATTTTTTTTTTTTTTTTTTTTTTTTTTTACTATGGACATCCAGTTGTTTCCACACTATTTGATGAAAAGACTATCTTTGCTCCATTGTATTGTCTTTGTTCTTTTGCCAAAGATCAGTTGACTGTATTTATGTGGGTCTATTTTGGGGCTCTTTATTCTGTTCCATTGATCTATTTGTTCTTTCACCAATACCACCCTGTCTTGATTACTGCACCTTCATAATAAGTCTTCAAGCTGGGTAGTGTCATTCCTTCAACTTTGTCCTTCTTCAATGAGGTGACAGCTATTCTGGGTCTCTTGCCTCTTCATATGGACTTTAGAATCAGTTTGCCAATATCCATAAAATAACTTGCTGGGATTTTGATTGGGATCGCACTGAATTTCTATAGATTAAGTCAGAAAGAACTGACATTTTGATAATACCGAGTCTTCCTATTCATAAACATGCAATATCTCTCTATTTATTTAGCTATTCTTTGACTTCATCACGGTTTTGTAGTTTTCCTCCTATAGAGGTTGCACTTATTTTATTAGATTTATACTGAAGTATTACATTTCTGGCAGAGCTATTGTAAATAGTGTGGGTTTTTTTTAACCTATTCCACTTGTTCATTATTGGTATATAGGAAAGCAATTACCTTTTGTATATTAACCTTGGATCCTGCAACCTTGCTATAATCACTTATTAGTTACAGGAGTTTTGGGTCAACTCTTTAAGATTTTCTACATAGATGATCATGTCACCTGTGAACAAAGACAGTTTTATGTCTTCCTTCTCAATCTGTACACCTTTTATTTCCTTTTCTTGCCTTATTGCATTAGCAAGGACTTGCAGCACAATATTGAAAAGTTATAATAAAGGAGGACATCTTTGCCTTGTGCTTAATCTTAGCGGGAAAGCATTGAGTTTCTCTCCAGTAAGTATGATGTTAGCTATTGGTTTTTTTGTAGATCGTATTTATCAAGTTAAGAAAGTCCCTCTCTATTCCTAGTTTACTGAGAGTTTTTCTCATGAGTGCACGCTGGATTTTGTCAAATGCTTCTTCCGCATGTATTTATATGGTTTTTTTTCCCTTTTTTGTCTTGGATGGATATTAATTAATTTTCAAATGTTGAACCAGCCTTATATACCTGACACAAATCCCGTTTGGTCATGGTATATAATTGTTTTTATACTTTTTCAGCTTCAACTTGCTAACATTTTGTTGAGAATCTCTGACACAATTTTTATCACATTTCTACTATAAAAGGTCTGGGATTCTAATGAATTTAAGCTATTAATTAGTCTTATCAAATTGTGCTTTTTATTCAAAGATACACCATAGCAGAACCCTGAGGGAATGGATGGTGAATGGTAAGGCCTGAATTTACACTTCTTTTATTCTTTATACCCTGAACCCGTCTCTCAACAAGTGTTTACTGTTGATGTTTATTTTTTTGGGAATTAGACATAGCTCACTCCATTCATTCATTCAACAGATTCTACAATAGAAGGGAGGCTTCTAAGGAGGTAGGATGT
The DNA here is from genome assembly GCF_965194805.1 of Balaenoptera borealis. Classification (NCBI taxonomy): domain Eukaryota; kingdom Metazoa; phylum Chordata; class Mammalia; order Artiodactyla; family Balaenopteridae; genus Balaenoptera; species Balaenoptera borealis. Next base: position 169,570,851 of record NC_138867.1, read on the forward strand.
ATTAGTGGGGCTGCAGGTTATTACAGGGAATCCAAGCAAGGCCTCATAATGGAGACAGTGATATTTGAGAAAAGACCTAAAAAAGTGAGTGGATGAGTACTGTAGATAGTTAAGAGAATAGCAATTCAGGTAAAGGGAACAGCAAGTGAAAATGTCTGCCTACTATACTTGTTGAACATCAAGGACTAAAGAGTATAAGGTGTTTGGAAAACAGTGAGCAAGGAGTAGAGGTGGAGGAGATGAGATCAAATATATAATGTGGAGGGTAATCATGTAGCAACTTTCCAGCATTTTAAGAACTTCAGCTTCAACTATGATGAAGGGGAAGACACTGAAGTCACATAATTCTTCTGACTTAGATTCTCAAAGGGTTCTCCGGCCACTGTGTTAAGGACACATTTCAGAGGGATAATAATTAAGATGACAGACAACGAAATCTTAATCCTGAGTGGTAATAGTGGAAAAATCGAGAAATTGTCAAATTCTGGTTCTATCTCAAAGATAGGGGTGACACATTTTGGTTCTGTATTGGATGTGAAAGGAGAGGGAAAGAAAAAAGTCAAAGATGAATCACATTTTGTAACTGAGCACCAGGATGAATGGAGCTGCCCGTTTCTGTTTTGGAAAGTCTACAGGATAAGCATGAGTGACTATGTGTGTATTTGATTGCAAGGTATATTAAGTTTGGGATGTCTATTAAATGACAAAACAGAGATATTCTGTTAGTAACCAGTCTTGTTAGGTGGACCCAGTCCGTAAAGGACAACCATCAACCTACCTAATCTGCTCAATTTGAAGACCCATAAAGGACTTTGGGGCATTAGTGTAAAGAGGGCTTCCTTTTGCGTTTGTGTGTATGTGTGTTATTTGCTTTGACACTGTGGTTAGGCTAAGGTAGCACTATTCTGGGCTTTCATCTTTGGCAACTTTTTTCCCACCAAGAAGCTTTTTTATTGGGTTGATGCCAAATGAGTATTTGCCTGATTCTTCATGTCTTGATTCTTTAACTATTTTCCTAGTTTGGACAGCCACAAATTTGGTTAGTATTTGTTAATTTCACCCTTCAACATGGACACACTTGAAGTCAAGTGAACTCCCACCACACTGATGGTAGACTCCATCTGAGCATGCTCAAAAGAGCACAGAAGGTTGTCCACGGGGAGGGTACTATCAGAGGCTGATTGACAGTATCTGTGTTGTAGACCAACTTAAGGGCAAACACATACAGTTCTTACGCTTTCCTGCTCCTGATAATAGGCAATGGCAGGCTCTGAATCACAATGTTTGAACCCAGCAGGAATAGTTTTGCACTCTATGTGGTATGACTATGATAAGGGGTATGTATCTTATCTAGCATGTATCTTCTTTTTTATGCTACACAAATACAAGGATGTAACTTTCTGAGACAATAAACTTTCTCTGGCTGTGACAGATTCAAAACAGATGCCAAGTTAGAAACATTTCTGAATTAGGTGATTTGGGTTCCTTGACCAGGTTAAAAAAACAAAACAAAACTGTTTTTCTTCTTGGTATCACATTTAAACAATATGAGTTAGTCTAAACTATATGACCAAAAAATAGAACTACTAAAATAACAGGCCCTTATCATTATTATTTTGATATAATAAATAATAGAGGGATATTGTTTTACTAATAATTACCAGCATTTAGTAATGACAAGCCAAACATTAAGCCTTTAGGAAATTTGTGAACTCCTTCATTTCTTACAATAACTCTGTCAAATTGGTACCAGTATTTATCACCATTGATGAAGAAACTCAGTTTCAGAGGAAGACACTGAGGCACAGAGAGGTTAAATGTAACTTGTCCATAATTGCCCTAGCTGCTATGCTAGTCTGCTTCATCAAAAACTAACACCACTATCACATTTCTTTAATTGGACTTTAGATTCAGATAAACAATTTTTCCTGGTTGCAAGGAAATCATTTAACATGCCCAGATTGCAATGCTTGAAATGCAAGTCTGAGCCCAAATCTGAGAACCCTAAACCATGTGGTCACTAAAAATACTGAGTATCAATTCTGAGCCTTCTAATATGAGTTTGCATTTAAAATAACAGGTCCTATTAGGAATAAGTGTACAAATGGCATTCTAGGAGGGAATATATCCAACAGGTGTTTTAAATTCCTTTAGTGGCAGTGAAAAAGTATGAAGGCATTTCCTGCAATACTAAATGAGCTGATTTGCTTTTGGTGGGTAAACACTGAACTTTGTTTACAAAACTTAACCTGAAAGTATTTTCTAAGTATCTTGCTATTACTCTACTCAAAGTTAGCCTTGTTATCTCCTTTAACAAACAAGAGTGCTAAGACACAGTCTCAGTTAGTATAGTATGGATAAATCATTTGCAGTCTTGGGGAAACTTGTACCTTAACGAGTGTCTTCAATTTGGGGAAGACATGAATTCACAATTGCCATTCTCTATGCATATTATTGCCATATAAACTAATTCCAGCAAAAGAAAGCTATAGTTAGGTAGATCCTTTCATAAAGTGATGCAGTCACTCAGGAGTACTTTATAACCTAAACCGACTGGACAGCCAGTAACCAATGAATTATCCTAATGCTGATTCATCTGAGAGGTCCTTTATTCCAATGACTTTCACTGCTATCCTTCTCTTCTCCTTTTAGGATTAAGAACTATGCATAAAGTCCTACTTACTCTAAGGTTCACCTTGTACCTCTCCTGTCATACAACTCGTCACTTTCCCCATCATATGCCACCAAATGCCAAAAAGAAATCTGAGTACTCTGCGGTCATGGCACAGGTATTTCTAAAGAGATGAACACCTGTTCAAAAATTACTAATCCGAGAATAAATATATGGGGAAATGAACTGGGGACATGGCTGGAATCAACTGAAACTGTGAGAGGACAGCAGGGCAGATATGTGTGTCTGTATGTGCCTTAAAGAATAATGTTCTCTATGAGAAAAAATGCTTTATTGCCCCAAACTTTAATCCAATTAATATCTGGGAATATATTTCAAGACCACTTGTATATACGTGTATGTACATAATGTTAGCATTGTATATTATTTGTGTTATGTTCTCCCTTCTATTCATGGGAATATGTTGCCTTTAAAGTTTAACCTTTCCTTCCTGTTGATTTTGTACATGGATGAAGGTTCACACAGTAAGATAAGGTCAAGGATTTCTTTCTCCAGTATCATTGATATGAATTCCTATGACAATTTCTTTTTGATAGATTTTCAGATGACAGTCCAAGATAGTTCTGCCAATGGAAATCACAGGACTACCAAATATGGAAAAGACTTTGGAACACTTACAGTGTGTTTTCATGGTCTGCATCAGAATTCTACAGAAGGCTTTTGGCTGAACTGGCAGTGAAATGGGAATGGAAAGTTAGTGTATCAGTTACTTTTCAGTGTGGTATGTTTTCTTTTCTACTATTCTACTATGTATTAGAAATTACGTGAAAATCAGGAAAAGAGAAATGGTTAAGAAAAAATATAATCTGTCATGTTAAAGACATTGGGCACTTACCTAGACTCACAGGTAACATGAGAGAACATGAGAGCTGGCTTGTGAGAGCTAACCTTGTTCCATTTCCCTCACTGTCTTGATGAAAAGCTTTGAGGCTCAAAGAAGGAAGTGACCCTGCCAGAAGCATACCATGAATCCGTGATGAAAGGGAGACTCCTTGGCTTCTGTAGAGCCATGCCTCTGTGCACAAGGTATTAAAGAAGCATTAATTAAATGCCCCTTTACCTAACAACGTGGAGCTTAATCATAAGGTTTGGGCTTCTTGTCTCTTCTTTTCTTTTGCTTTCTCTTTTACATCCTTGGGGGCCTTAGTTTTTAGTTGCTCTCTTGAACTGGATTTACAAGACATTTATTTTCACTAGCCCTTATTGTTTTGGATTGTAGGCTGAATTTTTAAGAAGTTGGGGAAGCATGCTGAACTGCCAAAAGTTAACAGATTAGTGACAAAGAAATAAAAATAATTATAATGCCAATTTCCCTGGGTATTCCCTGTGTACTTTAGGGGTAAAAATAGTATTTGTAAAGTGATTTCAAAATGTGCAAATATTACCTGTGGGACATAACCTACTGGTTAAGAGCACTAACTCTGAAATTAATTTGCCTGGATCTTTTTTCCCCAGCTCCACCACTTAGTAGTGGTGGGACTTCAGGAGTGTTACTTCTTTTTGTTTCACTTCCTCTTTGAAAAACAACCTCCTCTTAATAACCTCACCCATTTTACAGAGCTGTGGCGTGGATTTAATACAGGTAGAGTGCTTAGGAATCCATGCCACTCTTAAGTCTTTTAAAATCAATCTTACTATTGTTGTTACTACTATTATTATTTTGTTAGCTGTCCTTGAAAAACTTTGCCAGCAGTACTCACTTGCCTTTCTTTTTGTTGTATACTCTCTACATCCCACTTAAGCGTTCTACCAAACCCTAAGAGGCTCTTTTCAGATATTTTACACCTTTTTACTTGTTTGTCACAGCAAAAGTAAAAGGAGTGTGGCTCCCCTTGATCGAACAAACCAGAACTTTGGTTTTCTCCCATTCATACACATTGGTGAACAGATGTGAAAAAACGACTCCATGGGGCTTTCAGTCTGGAGCCAAACATCCAGGCTCTGTGTAACTCAACACTATTATGGACACATGTTGGTCCCTTATGACCCAAGGGAATCTCAACTAAGCCCATCATTATTTCAGGAATATGAAGAATGCTTTTTGTGAAGTAGTTGAACATAACAGAAATACAAGAAAAGGCAGAGGTGTTTCGTATCACAACTTTTCAAGAAATGCTCAGAGCTCTAAGATGTAGCTGACAATTCCCCCATCAGCTAATGCTTTCAAAGTTACCATAAATTTCACCATAAATACATTTTTTCAGCAATGGCAATAACGCGGTGACTATACTGCTCAATTCCTCACAGTGTCAGCATTAAATACATTAAAAGCGTAAGTTGAAATAGCTGTCTGATTGCTTCTGACATAACCCCAAGATCTCTTTTATTTCTGTACTCCATCAATTGTAATGTGGAACATTAACACAAATTATTTCTAAACACTAACAAGCAATGTAGCAACAAGTGGCAGACAATCAAGGGGAATTTTGCCATAGCACGGTGCTTATTTTGTTACAAGCAGGAATGCAAACCCAAAGGATGTAATTTAGAGGAAACTCTGTCCTGTCTATTCTCTAGGAACTAGAACAAGGGGACTGAGAGAAGATGATTCTGGGTAAATCAAACCGTTTTCTCCTAATTACAGCTGAATTATACGGAGCAAACTCCCATGGGAGGTTGTGATCTGCTTAAAGAAAGCTAGGAGGTTGCCCTGGTTAGGGTCTTTCATATACAGTTATTCAAGCTCAGACTTGATCATCTGTCAGGGATGCTACAGTAGGGAGAGTTTTGCCATAGCTGTGAGACTCAGCAAGATCACTTCCAACTCTAAAAGCTACAATTTTAATTTAATCACCAACACCAGCCATCATTAAGAGCGACCTCAAATAACTCCAAATCTGTTCATCTACTCACATATTCTTTACACAGTCAACAGGCCTCAAGTGATTACTACTTGCCAGACACAGTTCTAAGACATGGAATAAGGGATAAGAAAGGTAACAACCTCTGTCACTGTGGGGCTTGAATTCTTTGGGAAGAAGTTCATCTAAATACAAAAAGACACCAAAGATAATATTTGTTTTGATTATTATTCTGTGAAAGAAGTAAGGTAATGTGATAAATTGGGACTGAGTTAGGCTAGTAGGACAATCAAGGAAAAAATATCTTTAACAGATGAGTGTCAAAGAATAGAAAGGAATCATTTATGGACAATTTTTCTGGAAATAGTATTTCCAAAACATGGGAACAGCAAATACAAAGGCCCTGAGGCAAGATGAAGCTTAACTACAATCAAGGAACAAAAAGAAGCTAAAAGGTTAGGTCAGGAGATAACCACACAAATTTACATCAGCTGATGCCTAACTTCAAGAGCACGTGGATATATCCTTGAGGTGAGTTAGACATATATATCATCCAAAAAACAAAAAAAAAAGTTGACTCCAAAATTACCCTGGAAATTCTGAGTGAGCCTCTTTACAAAGGCACAACCATATTAAAGATCACAGCCATCATTCTCCAAACTCCACTCTGGCCATCACTTGCAGGCATTTAACGGGGGTGTTTAATATCCTCTCTAAATTATTGGGCAGGAAGAACAAACATCCTAGCATGTCTGCACCGTGCACCTAGTGTCTCACAATTGAAAACTAGCTGGAGCTCACCCTGCTGATGGCTTTGCCGGGTTTTTTTACCTTTTATTAAGAGTCCCATCTCTTTTAAGAACTGGGATATATTTTTTGAGGGAAATCAACTATAGGAAAATTCAACTGACAGAGATCATACTGCACTTGACTTTTCTGTTCTTTGCTACATTTATTTGTTGAGACAAACGTCTGTTCTTAGCCTTTTTTTAATGGCTCTGTTAAATAGAACGGACACACCGTACACTGCACATACTTAAAGAACACAATTTACGTTCTGAAATATGCATATACCCATGGACCTGCCAACACAATCAAGAAAAGGAACATATCCATCACTTGCAAGTGTTTTTATGCCTCATTCATAAAGCCCCTTTTTTTCCCTCACATTCCACCCCTCCACATCCCCAAGTGACCACTGATATGCTTTCTATCGTTAGAGATGTGTTTGCATTTTTCTAGAAATTTATATAAATGGATTCACACAGTGAGGACTCTTTTATCTGGATACTTTCACTCAATGGAATTATTTTGAGAGTAATTCATATTTTTGTGGGTATCAATAGCTTATCACTTTGTTATGCTGAGTGGTGTTTCACTGTATGAGTATACCACAGTATGTTTATTCATTCGCCTGTTGATGGGTGCTCGAGGTCGTTACAATTCTGTCTATTAAAAATAAACATGTTATGATGATCCACGTACAAGTCTTTGTATGAACATATGCTTTCTTTTTCTTGCATAAATATCTAGGTGCAGAAAGGCTGGCCCATACGGTCGGTGTATGTTCAACTTATAAGGAAACAACCAAACTGTTGACTGAAGGTACTGTACCATTTTCCTTCCCACTAGCAGTGTAAAAGACTTCCAGTTCCTACACTGCCTCATCAGTACTTGGTGCGCTTGGACTTTTCCAATTTTAGCCATTCAATAGGTGTGTAGTGGTATCTCCTGGGGCTTTCATTTTCATTTAGCTAATAATTGATTACACTGAGCAACTTCATGTGCTTACTTGCATCTGTACACCTCCTTGGAAGGATCTCTTTTTAAATATTTTTACCCATATTGTTAATTTTTAAAATTTTTTCTAATTACTGAGTTTTGAGAGTTCTATACGTGTTAGAGACACAAGTCTTTTCAGGTATATAATTTGTAAATATTTTCTTCCAACCTGTGGCTTTTCTTTTATTAATAATGGCTTCCAAAGATGAAACCCAATTTATCACTTTTTTTCGTTTATGGATCTTGTTTTTGGTGTCATCTCTAGGAAATCTTTGCTTAACCCAAGGTCAAAAAGATTTTGTCCAAGTTTTAGAGGTTTATGTTTTGATCTACATTTAGTTAATTCTTTATATGGTGTGAAGTAGGGATCAAAAGTCATACTTTTGCATATGGCTATCTATGCACAATATCCGTGTGCTATATGCTTCCAGCACCATTTGCAAGAAGACTATCCTTTCTCCTCAAAATTGGCTTTGCAGCTCTGTTGAAAAATCAATTGTCCTTATATATGTGGATATGTTTCTGGGATCTACATTCTATTTGATTGACCTATTATATCTGACTCTTGGTTATAATATATTCTTTCACTGATTTCTTTTCACTTGCTCATGTAAATAGTCTCCCAGTAATATAGCCTTACCATTTGACTGGACATACCTAGGTATACCTGAAATGCATTTGATAAATCGATGGAACTTGCACTCAAACTAGGGCTACTTTCCAAAAACACTTAATATGTTGAGGTGTAAAAACGATGTATTCTACAGCCTTCCTGCCTCAACCAAGTGTATGTTAACACATCCCCACGAGCTATTTTGCACGTGTATGGGGCTGTAGAGACTGGGGCGTATGAGAGTAGTATGTGCTGTCTATCTCAAAAGACCATCATACGAGGCAAAGGAAACATTAAGGAAATAGATAGGAATAGTAAAATGCCAAATGTTAAAATATTTCTCATGCGTTTTTAATATTTACATTGAGATAAATAAGCAAATTATTATAAAATAAAATACAAAACTTTAGAAAATATTTCAAAATGCTCTTTTTTGCTAGATGCAACAAGATACTAGGAATAAATAGAGGAATTTTCTGGAACCAGCTTGTCTTTCCTTTTTTTATCACCATCGAGTGATGGGATTGTATTTTATTCAGTGTATTTTACATGTGGGTGTGAATAAGATGGAACTTCTCTCAAAAAGAGAAATGAGCAAAGAATATATGTTGTCAACTTGTCTAAAATATTTTTTCATGTTCTGACTCATTTTTATTTGCATTGGCATTTCAAGGGATTTTGCTTTTTAATTTGATTATTAAAAAACCTTGATAACTTCAGTGAAATCCCATGAAGATAATATAAACAACTGTAATGGAAAATGAAAAGATGATAATAGCAACTAGCACTGTGATATTTCTTGTCAGTGTTCTTTCCTATTTAGAATAGTAACAAATCCCATATTAATTTGACTTTTTGAACTTTGGCCTTTACTTTGGTGGAAGAAGTTCCTTTCACTTTGCTTATTATCTGTTTGCAATGAAAAACAATTCATGACCATACTTTGATATGATCATCTTAGAGTTGTATAGAGGGAGGATAGTTATGCAACTATTTATATATCTATGGGTTCAAGGAAGTTTAAAGGCTTGATATTTGAATCCCGTGGAATGTAGCCTCCTTTGCCACAGGGAAATGAACATATACATGTACTTAATGTAGTTTAAAATAAAGCAACACCTGTTCGTAGAGGCACCTTCTATTCCAGGCATGTTTAGGTAGAGGGAAGGGGAACAAGAGCTATAAAACATAATTCTTGTCTATAAGGAGTTTACAGTTTAGGGGGGTTGAGGGCACTCAATGACTCAACGGGGATGAGCCTGATGCAGGTGGCTACAAGGTCACCCTTGGATAAACTCTGCTTTAGGAAAGACCAGCCTACTCTTATTCTGTTAAACTCTTTAATGCGGTGTCCAATAAACCTGAATATCAAACTCAAACGCCACTTTAGAAATGTTTCCAGGGGTGCTAACAGCCAACAAGTTAATATGATTCCTACACACTTGACACAACTCACCAGAGGTCTTGAATTCGGTGAGCATATTGACCTCCTTTAAGAAAGATCACCATTGAAACTTCGAATGCTAAGTTCTAAGAGAATGAAGTAAGTAATAAGTGATATTCAGCTTCAGAGGTGGAAGAGAAAAAAGGTCTCACCTTGAGTAGAACATGTTGTTGGATTCTCCAAAGTGGCAAACAATATGGAGAACACTAACCAACTAAGACTCTGAATAAGTTGAGAATTAACATGAAAGCCTAAGATGGAGGTCAAAAGGTCCCCTAGATTGAAGGATACACTTAGGCTGAAAGGGAAACGATTGAAAAAGAAGTAGAAAATGCTAAATATTTCACAAAAAATTTATTAGAACTAATAAAACAACTTAGCAAAGTTTGTTTGCAGAATATGAAATCAACGTACACGCATCACCTGCATTTCTGCACATTAGCAATGAACAATCCGAAAAAGAAATTAGGAGAACAATTCCATTTACAATAGCATCAAAAAGAATAAAATACTTAGGAATAAGCTTAACCAAAGACATGAAAGACTTGTACACTGAAAACTACAGTGTTACTGAAAGAAATTAAGGAAGACATAAATAAATGGAAAGACATCTCATGTTCATGAACTATTGTTAAAATGTCCATATTACACAAAGCTATCTACAGATTTAATGCAATGCCTATCAAAATCCCCTATTTTTGCAGAAATAGAAGAAACGACTCCAAAATTGATATGGAACCACAAAGGACCCTCAATAACCAAAGCAAACTTGAAGACCTCACACTTTCTTTTGAAATGAAGTTTTCTTGTTATTGTGGTTTAAAAATCCAAAGTCCTAAATGTCCATAAATTATCCTCCTAAATTTACATTTTGGTTCATTCCCAGTGACAGGGCTTTCAGTGCCTGAGTGGCATTGAGGGCTCCTTCAATATCTCTAGCTTGGACTTCTGTCACTGACATGGTGTGGGCATCTCAGAGCCTTGACTCTTTTACCAGTTGATCAAGTCCCGCATGAACCATGCTCAGAAGGGCCCCACGCTTGCTTGTTTTCGTGCTCTGCTATTGCTGTCTTGAAATTCTTAATGATTTTATCTTTGAACTTACGTTTTGTAAGTAAAATTTATGGGACAATAAAATATACGCATGAGCAGAGGAGACATGTGCAATATGTGTGTCTGCCACCATTCCTGCTGCCCCATTCCCATCTAGTTTTCACCCTGCTTATGGCGTGCTTTCCATGACATGCTTATTTCGTACCCATTTGGAGTCTTACTGAGTTCCACCAGAATTCTGTGCTACTGGTCACATCCAAGACTAAGTGAAGGTGTTAACAGCTCCGGGAGGCCACGCTTTCCATCTGAATCTGAACTTACTTCTAACACAGAAAGAAAGCAGTTGTTTTTTTAAGAAACAAGAATGTCCAAGGAATCTTATCATATCCTTTCTTACTCGTGTTACTTCCCAATATTAGTCAAACGCTTCGGCTGAAAAAGATGAAAAAGAGAAGAGAGAACAGCCCATAGAACCCATTTAGGGCTCACCCTAATCCAGTATGATGTCATCTTATCTCGATTCTATCTGAAAAAAGAATTTACTTGGGCACAGTCACAGGTTCCAGGTGAACATGAATTTGGGAAGGACACTATGCACCCCAGTGCAAATACTTTCAACAACACTTCTTCTTTGCAGTTTGAACAAGAGGCACTATAGTTTCATTTTGCACTGGAGCCCACACATTATGTCACTTCTTACTGTTAGAGCCAATGTTGGAAAAAGGGGCTTCATGAGGCAGCCAAGTGAGTCTGTCAACTGAATTCTAGAATTATCCAGACTTACACACTTTGTTGCAGCAAGTTGGTTCCAGGCAAACCCATGTGAAAGGGGTGTGTCCACAGTGGAGCAGAGAACTTTTGTCTCTCTATCACCAGACTCACTCCCAAGATGAAGGAAAGAAGAGCTTAGCAAAGCATGGCCAGTTATTCTTCCTACCTTTGCCAGTCAAGTAGGTCACCTCACCCAGCCAGTGTCAGTGAATAGAACAGCAGGGAAGTTAAAAGTTATACTAATCAAATTCTCTTCACATGGAGGTACCATTAGGAATGAGAAGGGAGATTGTCACTAATGCTTCCCTGGTTTTTTCAATCTCTTAACCCACTCAACTATGCCTTTAAGCCTGTAATTAACGGAATATCGCTCTCCCTTCAGGAAAAAGAATAGACCTTTATCAGGACAGTCCTGCTCACACTTTTATGGGGCTACTCATTTGAGTGGCCTCCGGGAACTGCTGGTGGACGACTTAGAGTTTCATCCCAGAAGTCTCTGATATGGGTGAGAAATTGCATTAATTTAAATTAACTCCAGGGTTACTCATCTCCAATGATCAGAAACAACTTTTTGTTCGACCAGCCATCCACAGCACAGCTAACCACAGAAAGCTGATGAGGTTAAATGACACACTAAGGTTAAATACATAAAAGCATCCAGTAATACAATTCAGAAATCATAGAAATGTTGCAAATTTGAAAGTACACCTTTGCCGGTATCAAATTCTTCACAGAGAAATTAAAAGGGCACACATTAAACGCTCTTATGAATTAAGGTCCCAAAGTATTAAAGCCCAATTTTGAAATCAAGTGTCCTTGTTACTGTGGGTTAAAAATCCAAAGTCCTAAATGTCCATAAACAATCCTCCCAAATGTACATTTGGTTCATTCTCAGTGACAGGGCTTTAACTGCCTGAATGGGACTGAGGGCTCCTTCAGTATCTGTAGCTTGGACTTCTGTCACTGACACGGGTGTGGGTCTCTTAGGGCCTTGGCTGTTTTATCAGTTTATCAAGTCCCTCATGAAGCATGCTTTTAAAGAGTCTAAAGAGTTCCTAAGATACAATTTGATTTTACAGCACTATCCCCAAAATTTAAAAACAATCTCAAAAGCAAGCCAATCCCCGACTCCTAGAAGAGTGAAACTAGGCACATTTTTGTTCCCAGAATCCAGTACAGAATTCGACCAAAGAACATAGCAGAAACTCAATGGCATTTGAGAGAAAGATAAAGTCTCTTTCGTTTTAGCCTCACTAGGATGTCCATTAGTCTATGCCATTTATTTGAAATTTCTGACCTGCCAACTTCGAACCAGGAGGAATCTTTTAGCCTCACGTTGATTTGTCACTATGAATTTGCCATGTGCAGTGCACAGCCCTGAGCATCTGTCACACGTGGACTCTTGCGTTATCCCTCCTCCTTGATGACCTTGTGGTTCACACTGCAGTACTGAACTGATTATGGCTTCTGTCGAGTGACGTTACACCTCCAGTTCTGGTGTGTAGATTTGACAATCCTATGCCGCCACGGCCATTTTCACTGCCTCCTGCTATGGAACTGCATAGACCAAAGGCGGCTGCCTTTAAGAGAACATTTCTTTCTCCAACATAATTGACAAATCCAGTGTCAGCTTGGGTCCACATGTAAAGGGAGTCACTTGAGCCTACGGTAGACCATATGTGTCAATGCCGACAAGTTCTACAAAACATGTTTTCCTTGCAACTGAGTCTTTGTCTCAGTCAAGCCTGCTTGGGAAAAACTCTACCTGAAGAGTAAGGCAAGGTGGACGGCTGCCTGGGACTTTCCTGCCCTGTAAACTCCTGCACACTCTCAAGTCAAGTGCCAGGTAAAGGTCTCTGTATACTAAAGATCCTCCAGGTGCCTTATTCATTTCGCTCCAGGTATTGCTCAGTCACCTGCAACTCCCTAACGCACCTTTTCTTTATGTCAGACTTTTACTTAAGTGGCCCTAAAGAAACAGCCCCTCTCCCACGCCATAAGCTGCAGCCATCAGCCAAAATCAAAGTATCTTACGGCTGGTATAGTGGGTTGGATGGTGGCCCCATCCAACAAGTATATATCCATGTCCTAATCCTTGACTGTTACCTCGTTTGAAAAAAAGGTTTTGCAAATGTCATTAAGGATCTTGAGATGGGATTTCCATCCTGTATTATCTGGATGGGTCCTAAATAGAATGACAATTGTCCTTATTATACAAGAAGGGCAGAGGGACATTTGAGACAGACAAAAGAGAAGATACAGACACAGAAAGGGGGTGATGTGAAGACAGAGACAAAAACTGAGTGATGTGGCCTCAAGCCAAGGAAGCTGGCAACCACCAGAAGCTGAAAGAGGCAGGGATAGAATCTCCCCTAGAGCATCTGTAGGGAGAGCAGCCTTGCTGACGCCTTGATGTCACACTTCCGGCCTCTACAACTGTGAGATAGTAAATTTCTATTGCGTTAAGCCTCCAACTTTATTAGTCTCCCAGCAAGCACGGAGGACACTTATACAGCATGCATTAAACCTGTTCTAGGCTTCAGCAGTTTACTGCACAAACCTAAATATTTTCAAACAGTCAAAGGTCTCAACTCCCCACCATACATTAAGGACCAAGGCACTAGACTACCTTCCTTGGCAGTACCAAAATATTTTCCACATGGACATTTTCCTCTCCAAAATGCCTGCTCCTTTCTTTTTATTTCTCAGTGTTCCCAGGTAATGCACCAAATGTTAGGGTCTTTTCTTTACCTTCCAGCAAGTACAATGCCTTAATTCCATTTGGTTTGGAATAAATTAGGAAATAAGAGAAAAGAGAAAAGATGGAGGGCCGAATATTCCTGTTACTGTTGATAACCCTGGCTTGAGAATCCAGTTTGAACGCAATGATCACATAACGGAACCCCAGAATTGGGCAGATTTACTAACTCGTAATACACAGAATGAGAGAAACAGAAGACACTCACTCACACTCTCAAGGGAGAGAACAGAATTAGTCAAGGCAAGCATGCTCACTTAATTCTTTTCAAGCTTTCTATATAAGTCACTTGATCACCCTGGGGCAGAGTCAGTAAAGAAGCAGGGCTGAAATGACCCTAAGAGCTCTCTTGAGGGGACTGAACCATCAGGAGCAGGAAAGGAACATTCCCTCACTCCCCACCACCACCACCCCCAGCAGTAAAAAATGATCATCCACATTGACAATGTAAAAGAAATCAGAAACTACGCTAACTCTGATTCACTCTTAGTATACCAACAGCTAATCAGGAGCCTTGTGCAAAAGCATCTTGACTAGTTGCTAATAAAACTCTTTAGAAGCAGACCCCTCCACATGCCTCAAAGGGAAGATGCAGACCTGTATGCTTCAGGATTTTCTCACCAAAACCCCACAGAATTTCTTTACTATTCCAGCCAAGTATGGCCTAGCCCTACCCTCATACCTGTTTTTCTTGGTTTAGCAATAAAGAAACATACATGGAAATAAAGAAGAGCTATCAGGTAGAAAGATATAAAATAGTGGGGAAAATATTATAAGTAGAGTCAAGTACCACCACCGTTTACTAGAAGTGAACTTTCAGCACCAACATTAATATTTTTTCCTGTTATATCTGTAAAGTGATAATAAGTAATATGTACATAACAATTTTTAATTTATTCCAATCTCATTTTTATAACTAACTACTTCACAACAAGTAACATGCTAAGGCAGCATCAATAGATGTAAAAAGGTAGTCCCTGGCCCCAAGGAATGTTGCCTAGGAGAACACAGAGATATGTAAAAAATACAATCACAATACAGTGTAGCGAGCGCAACAATCAGGCATGCAGAAGTGCAAGGGTAGCAAAAAGGAGCGTGTGATCACAACAGTAAAAAGAAGAGTGCACAAAAGACATAATATGTAAATTGAGTTTTGAAAAATGAAGTGGGTTTCCCAGGTGCCCCATAGGGAGAAAGGAATTCTTGGAGGAGGGAAAAGCATAAATGAAGACACTGAATTGTTCTTATAATCCAGAAGCGAAGTCGGCAATGGCAGGAGAAATGATTGGACACAGGCGTCATGAATACTTACATGTCTGCGTTTTAGCAAGTCCATTCTAAAGGAAACTTTGAGGATCAACTCGGGGGTGGGGGGCCGCGGGGGGACAGAACTAGTCATTCCTGCAAGAAACACTGTACAGTTGTGCAAAACACTGGAACCAGTTTCTACCAACCCACCAAAAAAAAGACTTCAAAGGCAACGTGGTTATCACAGGAAGGGCTTGTTTTTGTGTTTGTTTTTAGTTCATTAGGCCTCACTTAAAATTCTGATTCCACAATGCACTTGCGTTGGGATCTTGAACAACACTCATAACCTCTGCAAGTTTCAGTATAGTAAGTTTATGTGATTGCCTTCATCTGTAATATCCCTGTGTTGCAATCTTAATTAAGATTAATTCATCTTAATCTTAATCTCAAGTTCAGGTCAAACACTAGTTCCTCTGTGACTTCTCCTCTGAACTGATTCAAAAGCCTTCTCTCCTGTCCTCATTTGGCTTCTCTTCTCTTATGGAATCTCATAAGAACTTCTACGACCTCTTCGGTTTTTTGTTGTTGTCGTTGTCTGTTTTTTAATTGAAGTATAGTTGATTTACAATGTCGTGTCAGTTTCAGGTGTACAGCACAGTGATTCCGTTTTCAGATTCTTTTCCCTTACAAGTTATTACAAAATATTGAGTATAGTTCCCTGTGCCATAGAGGAGATCCTCATTGTATCTATTCTATGCCTTCTTTGAATGACCGTAGCACTTGTTGTCTGTATCATTTTTATGTCTGTTGTGGCTTTGTGACTGAACATGAAAATTTTCTATTTGTTCATGTCCTGGCCCTTCCTTTAAAATGTGTTCATTTATCTATTTCATATTTATTGACTACATCTTAGATACCGTGTTAGCTGCTTGTTCTAGATGTTAGTAAAATATAGACCTTCCTGCTCAAAGGGTCACAGTATTTGTTGGAAAACAAAAAAATGAACAACCTATGTCTCAAATAGCTTTGTACTTCCCGAAGAGAACACACCTCGTAGGTACAATAAATATATGTATTATACATAAATGTATAAATAGTTAATGGCATTAAAAACTTGAGATAACTGCTTTTCTATTCTGAGGAAATGATCATTATATTTCACCAGGAGCTCAATACCACTCTGAGAATGAGGGCTTAACCCCCATCCTGACTCACGGCATCGCTTTCTTACATGAAAATAGACAAGTCTGTACATACTCTCTACAAAAAGGCTTATCTGGAATGAATTTCAGAGAGCAAGAAGAAAAATTCAAGAGGTTCAGAGAAGCATCCAGAAGCTCAGATGATTGTCTGGCACTAATACAACTTGCTTGACAGGAAAATAGAGCCGTAAATCTCACAAAATTAGATGATCTTTTAAGGATTTCAAAACCTCCTGCTATTAATTGGAAATCCTCGAAGAACAGCTTCTTTTAAACTATACTGATAATATGCTTTACAGCTTAATATTCAGAAGCCTATGTTGTGGCTAAGTGAGCGTCAGGAAAGAAGGAAACTTGTGGTTTAGCTCCATTTACTCCGGAACCTCTGGTCAAAACATCTGCTTCTGTGCTCAGCCATCTTATCATCTGTACAATGGAGGCAACTCTAAGAAAACATAGTTACAGAGATGTTGCACAGCTTCACGTGTCATTGTCTTCATTTGTTTCAGAAAACCAATCACATATAAGCTACGACTGAAAGAGTGCAATGTTATTTGGGGTCATCTAGTGCAGCTCTGTCAAAGTAAAGAAAAGGAAAGGGGCCTAGAATAACTATAATTTTCCCAAGAGGACACAATTATTTTATGGTAAATCTGGGTCAAGAACCCTGATCTCTTTGATGCCATGCCATTGTTCTTTCGTTGGGTTCTGAACAACCCAGAGAAAGAAAGAGAAATCAAATTCCTATGTGGTACAGGACGTGGCAAGATTGGAATTGGAGAACTACATATTAACAGGTATCTGGGAAATTCTTCAAACTAATTGAGATATATACCAGGTACATAAAAAACAGTATGTGTTCTCAAGATGATTCTGTGGAATGAACAGAACAGAACATAAACAATCAAATAATAACACAAAACATTTTTATAGATTTTTAAACCTTATAAAGCATTTTCATGTTCATTATCTAATTTAATCCTCAAATCAACTCCATGAGACAGTTATTATTTTCCCATTAGAAATGACCACATATTAAATCCTTAGTGATTGCTCAAGAAAAGCTGAAATCTTGAGTGTTACATCTATTAATGCCAGGGTTGGGTGTTTTCCCATGGGAACACTGGATGCTAAAATCAACAGGGATTTTCAGCTCAAGATGGCAGACTAGGAAACATTTACTTTCTGTTCCTCCTGAAACCATATTTAAATAAAACTGTAGAAATACCAAAATTAAGCAACCAATAAAAGCCAAGACATTGTGGAAGTCATCAACCACAGAAAGATTTCAACACATTTTGAGAAGGCAAACAATGAAATGGAGGAGCCATGAATAAAATAATTAAGAAAAGACTACCCTAAGTAGGGTCTGCACAAAGCCAGTCAGCTTTTGCTGAGCTCTGGTTATAGTAAAGGGCAGAGGAAAGAAGAGGGGCTGAAAACAAGGAGACAAACATCATTTTAGGAACAAAAGTTCATTTAATGAGCTCCAGGGAACACCCAGCCTGCTGCCATACTAACTCATGAATTACAATGGATTGTTGGTAAGTAAGACAAGAAAACAGGGAACAAACAAAAATCAAGACATCGTTTCTTACAGAACTCTTCTCAAATGAGATCAAGGAACTATGGTTCAATGCCACAGCTGTAAATCATTTCTGCTCCTGGAGAGGTTAGAAAGGGCTTATAATATTTAGCCCTTTTTTTCAGACAGAATTTAGGTCTGAGCAAAACCTTTTGTGTCCTCAAACCTCAAAGTTTATTGGGGATGGAAGTCCAAATTAGCTGTCACATATCATAAAAAGAATCTCATGGGCAGAGGGTCAAACTAATTTTGGAATATATGAATTATGCCCAGTGTTATTTTCAATAGATTTTAAACTAAAATATATAAATACATTTTTATTGATCTATATGACTCTGGGTTCTGAAACTTCTACATGTCACATGCGTGATACATAACACACAATGTCAGCCCCAGGAGAGAGAAAACACTCCAATGAAGCAAGCCAAAGACACAAGTTTCAAACAAGGTAAAGTCATGTGTAGACCAGGATTTTTCAATTCTTTCCTGTCATGCTGAAGCTTCCAGCTCCTGAATAACAACACATGTTTCCCTTGCCCTAGACACCCAAGAGTATGTCTCCTCTCTTGGGCATAAGAATCGCTAGAGTTACATATGTGTAGTAAACAGTGGACCCAGCTGGCATACTCACAATGACCAAATTGTGTTGATCGTACTTTAAACCAATACATCACTCCACGATGAAGTTGCAATAAATGATATATTTGCTTGCCAGACATGAATGAGATGCCTTACTGGATATACTCCAGGAAGGCCAGAGAAACTGGAATAATTTACTGGTGAATTTCTTTCCGGATAGCCCATGATTTGTCTAGAACATAATCTTTACATATCTGCATCCTTCACACTAGACCAAAGGGAAAATCTGGGCTGCAAGCCTCAATTAGAAATGTGGGGCGCTGCTATGCTGACAGCTGGTGCTCCCTGACCTGTATCTTCTGAGACTAGAACGCCGTGTGGTGGATGACCAATTCATGCGTTGAACAAAAGAAGACCTCCTACAGGGCAGTGTACGTGTTCATCACATGTATGGCACTTAGGGCTAAGTACCATAAGGGCCACAAGAAAAAAAAACAAAAGTAACACATGAAGCATATATGATAAGGAGGCGCCACAGTCCAGAGCACGAGCTCTGGAATCACACAGCCTTGCTTCGAATCCTAGCTAAGCCACTACCATCTGTATAACCTGAAGAACAGTCGAAGGTTTAAATGTTGTTTTACCAAATTTCGAAAAGGAAGTGAAGAAAGAACCTATCTGCCAGGAAGGGACATCGTGGGCTGCAGCACCCAGGCGGGTCAGGGCTCTGCATCCCCTGCTCAGAAACCTTCGCCACCTGGCTCATGGTGATGCTGGCAGCTGAGCAGCCCTGGAGAAGGTGCTCCCGTCATCAGGCCTCGCAGAGAAGATGGGGAGGTCCCTGGAGGAGGCGGGCCACAGCCTGGCAAGCTCTGGGTGCCTCCTGCACTCAGCTCTGAACAGGCTCTGGTCCCTGGGCCCCTTGGGGGGGAAGGGCTGGCCGATACATACGCAGGGCTGAGGGGCCTGCAGAGCCGGTGCCCAGGCAGGGTGAGCTCTGCAGGAGAAGGCTTCCACAGTCCCCAACAGTCTCCGCATGGTGGTCCATCCGGTGCCAAACACCTGCCACCCACAGCGAGAAGTCCCAGCCACTAGAAAGTCCAGAAGGGGTCGGGCTCTGGGGCCCCGCCCTTTGCCTTTGGGCCGGGGTTTCTCCAGGGGCTGGGCTTGCATGCGCCCCCCGCCCTGCCCCGCCCGCCCTTTCTCTGTGACGAGTACAATGGACATGTCACAAGCGCCACGCTGAGCCATCCAGTGTCCAGTGCGTGCTAGACCTTGAGAGGAGGTGAAGCGAAGGAGAAGCTCTCCTAGTTTCACTCTGTTCTCAGATCGCTTGGCGCACAACCGGTCCTACATGGGCAACTTACTATGCAAATTTCGTACCTGGCTCCCCCACCGCCGCTGGCCCCGCCGCCCGCCCCGCCGTGGGGCCCCGGTGGGCTGTCACCCGCTGGTTTTGCCCTCCTGGGAGGCTGCCACATCTGACCGGGACCACCCTGCTGCTCCAGCGCCTGCCTTCTGCCCTGAGCAGGGAGTCAACGTCAGGAAGCCGGTACCATCCAGTCACCTCCCACTGAGGAGACGGGGGCTGGGGAAAACAGGGGCAGAATGCAAAATGACAGCCCGGGAAGGAGGTGAGAAGAGGGAGGTGAAGGCCCCATCCCATGCCGTGCTGTCCTCTGCCCCAACCGCATGCTGCTCCCTGCTGCTGGAGAGGCCAACAAAAAAAGTGCTGGGTGAAGACCACCGGCCCAAATCACCAGGCTCACCGATGTCTGGGAAGGAGCTGCAGCGTGAAGAGTCTTCACGCATCCCAACAAGAAGCTCCCCTTCCCTGCTATCTACCAGCAGTAGGCCCTGGAAGCGGAAGATTCCCCTGCCGCTTTTTCTGCCGCTGCCAGGGCTGAGTTCACCCCCATCGGGGAACGAGGCACTGACGTGGGATCGAGGTGAGCTGCCCCCTCCTCCTAAGCTTCCGTGCTTAGCTGCTGCCAAACACCCAGGCACCTTGGAGAAGAACATTCAGTGTCGCTGGAAAAAGATCCCCAAGAATGTAAGGAAGGTCCAGCCACCGTCCCATGAAAAAGAACCCCCAACACCCATCTGTGTAGCTCCTACCCCTCCTTTATACTCACCTACCCCTCTTCCAGCCCCTACCATCAATCCCCCTATTGTAACTGGGCAGCCCAGGACTTCTGTGGCAATCCCTTCCACCAGCATGGTCACGGCATCTGGAAGTGTGACCTTGCAGCCTAGCGTCTACATGGACACTGCTGCCCCTTCCGGAGCTGTCATTTTCCATTCGGCTCCTGTTTTCCCCAGCCCCCCATTTACAGCTTCGGCCAGCATCGGTGCTTCAGCAGGCAGCACCTCTGACACTGTACCTATGGACACCACACCTCGTTCCCAGGCTGTCATTTTCCATTCGGCTCCTGTTTTCCCCAGCCCCCCAGTTACAGCTCCGGCCAGCATCGGTGCTTCAGCAGGCAGCACCTCTCACACTGTACCTATGGACACCACACCTCCTTCCCAGGCTGTCATTTTCCATTCGGTTCCTGCTTTCCCCAGCCCCCCAGTTACGACTTCGGCCGTCACCAATGCTTCAGCAGGCAGCAGCTCTGACACTGTACCTATGGACACCACACCTCCTTCCCAGGCTGTCATTTTCCATTCGGTTCCTGCTTTCCCCAGCCCCCCCGTTACGACTTCGGCCGTCACCGTAGGGAGAAAAAGGAAAAGAACGATAAAACCACCACACTGAGCAAATTACTAAAGCTTTTCTACTTTTAACAGGATTTTCCATCTGGTAGATTTATTGTCATATCCCCTTCAAAACAGACAAGATGCTCACCATATTTTAAAGATTATAGGTTGCCACTGAAAGAAAAATTTTACACAGTCACTTCGGCCGTCACCAGCCTTCGGCCTGTCTCCAGGCAGAACCAATAGGCATTTCACAGGGCTGTTCCTAGTTCTGGGAACACACCTCCCAGTAGTAGCAATGCCTCAGCCCATGCCTCGACACATTTACCTGCAACGTGGCCAACAGATAAGACCAACACTTCAAGCTTCCTTGGACCCAGGTCTCCCGTCTCAGGCCACACTGGGGGCCAACGACGGGCAGAGGCCTAACGATCATTTATCTGTTGGGAAACCCAGCAGCCTCAGCACAAGATAAAGTCCTAGTCGCCCCTGCAGCCCAGCCACCGCGAGTCAGCATCATGCCGGCAGCTTCGCCAGCTTCCCTATTCGCCACCACCAGCAACACGCAGCCGGCCTTTGGCGACAAGCCAGGCATTCTCCCCAGGGCTGTGTCCATTGCTACTGGCTTCGGACTTGCCACCAGGATGCCCAGTACTGGGGACAGTAGCTCGCTCTCTGCCGACACCACACCGGGCCCACTGTTCATGGGACCTGCAGCCCCTACGGCCGCTGGGAGCCTTGGGGTCGGTGTGTCAGCCCCAGGCCTCACTCACTCACAGGCATCCAGACCACTTAACTTCGGGGCAGGACTAAGCGGGGCACCCAGCACCGCTTCTGTTCCTACTTCGGGCCAGACAACCTGCCATCTACCTGACCACGGCAAGGCTGCTGCACTAGGAGGGCCAGGCACCATCCCAGCATTTGGGAACATACCTGATTCCACCTGAAATCCAAACACCTGGGGCCCACCTGGGCTGAGTACAGGTGGTACGGTGATGGCAGGGGACAACAGCATCCCCACGATGGGAGGCCCTAGGGTTCCCACTTTCCGTCACTGCACACAGGGCCCATCTGGACGGAGAAAATCTACATTTAAAAGTTCCATCACCAAGGAGAAGAAATCTGTCAAGGGACATGTCAGTTTCCACCTTCTAACAGAGCACACCACATCTGTTGCAGTTGCAAGTGTGGTTATCACCCGTGGGTTTCAACACACTTCTAGTTCTACCTTATTGCCAAGCACAAGGGGCCCACCTGCCCACAATCTAGGTGGTGGTCGTCTAGGAGGGAACAACATCATGCCCATGATTGGAGGACCTGCTATTCCCGCTTACAACTGGGACCCACCTGGCCAACACACAGGTGGTGCGGATGGAGGGCACAACATCTCACCGGTGCTGGGAGGCCCAGTGTCAATAACTGCCATCAGACTTGGAACCCATCTGTGCAGAGAACGGGGGGTGGCATGGGGGACAGCACCACACCTGCTGTGACTGGATACAC
This sequence comes from Balaenoptera borealis, assembly GCF_965194805.1. Lineage (NCBI taxonomy): Eukaryota > Metazoa > Chordata > Mammalia > Artiodactyla > Balaenopteridae > Balaenoptera > Balaenoptera borealis. Next base: position 169,593,585 of record NC_138867.1, read on the forward strand.
TTCTGGTGCCACATTCATACAAAGCACCTGAGGCCCCCCCTGGTCAAAACCCAGGTGGTGCCATGGGGGATACCAGCATCCATACTTAGAGAGGAAGCTCCACTCTCAGGAAGGACACTGGGGCCCCCGAGTCAGGACGCCCCTCTGACTTAGACGAGCCAGCATTGTGTTTGCAGGCCCCTGGTCACGGCAGCTGTGCCTGTGCTCATAGAGTCTGGCAGCCGCATAACCTGCCCAGGGCTTCATAGGAGCCACCAGCGAATTCCTTTCTTCTATGAAGAAACTCAACAAATGAAGAGCAGGTCTTATTCTGCAAACTGTGTGTCACCATGAATGGACTTTGCCTCACTGGAAAGTGGCTCAGCCCCTTGAAGTGAAACTTCACCTCCTCTCTTCCTACAGCAAGCCGGAGGACCACACCTCAGGGGTGTGCTAGTGTGTGTGTGTCTGTGTGCAAGTGTGTGTGTGTGCGTGTGTGTGTGTGTGTGTGTGTGCTGGAGGGTGAGGAGCATATGAGCCCACTTCAGAACTACACCAGACTTGAGAAGCTCCAGTTAGGAGAATGGAAGAGAGCTGGCTGTATCATCCACTGTGCCATCCCTGGCTTGACTGTTAACTTGGCGGACCCAAGTTTTCCCTAGACTTGGAACTGGCAGGATGCCCACTGCTGTTTTCAGATGCTTCCTCTCCCCCTATGCATTTGCCTCAATGGGCCTTTCTCTTTCCCAGCTTTATGTACATATATATATGTCAATAAAACCTTGTTCGTATTAATCTGCTTCTGTTTATGTGTCTTTACTCACTGACTCAGCTGTAGAGGAAGAACTGACACATGTGAGTGGTGATGTGGGAGCCAGACTTAAGACACCAAAATTTTGTGTCCCAGTGACTGGGATGTGGAATTAGGCACACATTATGGCTGCACGTGCTGACTCCTGAAATCTGTTTTCAGTGTAACGAGTGACAATCAGGAGGAACTAAGGTCCAGAGGAGGGAGAGTTGGGGTGACTCACCCTGACTGATTAAGTGTGCTGATGTGTCCAATCCCTGCCGACCCCTGGAGCAGTGCATTGAGTGGGCCGCACGTATCTCAGACGAATGTTTTTCTCAGACTGATGAAGAGAAGCGACAGGACTTGCCTGTGGTGATGCCAGTTTTTGACAGAAATACCTGCAGCATCCCCAAATCCCAAATCTCTTTCATTGTTCATCACAGACATGTTTGCTGCTTGGGACGCCTTTGTAGACCTGCCTGAGTTAACCCAGCATCTTGACAACATTTTAGATACTGGAAGGGACGGGACGAAATGAGGCTGCGGAGCCTCCGCCCGCCTCCGGGGGGACAGTGGGCGACACTGCCTGGGGCCCTGACGCGCTGTCTCTCCAGTCACTTGGGATTCCCGAGGGCGGTCAGAGTTCCTTGGTCCTTTCGTCCCCCGGTCTGCAGAGCCTGTCAGAGCACACAGGGACGTCGGCAACCTTCTGTAGCCACCATCTGATGCCACTGCCATAAAGTGAGACTTAGTCCACTCAAGGTACCTGGGCCTGCTGCGGGGGCTCTTCAGAAAGGCACGTGAGAACCACGGTTTGCATTCGCGTCCGTTAAAACATGAGCTCGGGACTGCCCCCGCAAAGGACGGAGATGGATTTCCTGCCAGTGACAGAGAGTGTCTTGTTACAATTTCTCTCAGTTATGTTCAGCACTTAAGAACAGCTAATGGCAATCGGATCTTTTTTCAAATCATAGAAGGTGCAATCACTCACTTTGGAACACTACTGAAAGTGACTTCTCTTTTAAAATTGAACAGAAAATGCAGACAAAGAAATTTTGAAGTTGATTATTAATATCAATTCTTACAATGTTTTATTTATTTTATTAGAAGTTCAATATTTTCTATGAATTTAAAAATACTTCAAAGCCAAAGCCAACTTTAAATACCATGACCAAATTTACATGATTCATATTCGTTAGATATGTATTACTTCGTGTACAGACTTATTTTCATAATGCAAATTTAAAATATAAAATGACACATGTTTACTGCAAAAAACAAAAACCACACTGGAGGCTAGATAATCCCTGATGTGTGATAAGGAACCACACTTTATGACTGAACTTTTCGAAAATGCTGAAATGTCTTTGGGGGCATCTTTTTATTCAATTGAGACTTAGGCCAGTCATCTTCATACATTCCCACTACACCCAGAGAGGATGGATTTGGCATCCAGGTTCATGTGTCTGGAGAAACAAAGGAAGAGTTCATACCTGCTCTGTAATTACTGAAAATTTAAGTTGACCTCAAATGTACCATGCTGCTTAAAACAGCAGAAAAGATCCTCTTTAATAACTGGCTTGGCTCTGAGCTAACCCACTAAAATATCAAATCACGAGAGTTATAATTGTGCCCAGTTCTGGCTGACCCTAGAGTTCTGCTGGGCCTCCACTAGGTTTAATAATGGCAAAATTCCTGAGTCTGTGCAGCCTATTTTCCAGTTGGAGGGGAGAACAGAAACCCATGTACATTCTCTGGTAGGTTCGCCAGGAATAAATGCTATGGAGATTAAGCAGTATATGGTGAGGTGAGGTGAGATTGTGGGCAGAGAGGAGCAAGGCTTTCAACTTAAACGGTAGACAGGATAAGTTTTACTGGGAAGGTGGAATTTGAACAGTCTAGAGGGAGGCAGATGAGTCAGACATCTGAGGGAAAAGCATTCCAGATCATGGGAATAACCTCTGCAAGGCCCAGAGGAAGGATGCCAGTGTCCTCAGGGAAGAATTAGTAAATAATGTGGCTGGAATAGAGTCAGCAAGTAGGAGGGAGGGAAGGAGGAAAGGAGGACAGAGAAGATGTGTGTGGAATTCCCTGCATCACCATTTACTGATTGAGTGATCACAAACAGTTAATTCAACCTTCAAGTGTTCCAGTGAACTCAGTGCTTTTCCTATGGCCTATTGACCTCTCAAGAGTTTTGGAAGGATAAAATAATGTAGGGAAGTGACTTATAAGCCATTGTTACTGTTCTATACATAAGGATAGATGGGTAGACAGGTAGATATAGATAGATACATAGATAGATACATAGAGAGATGATAGATAGATAGACAGATAGATGATAGAGAGATAGAGATATATAGATAGATACATAGAGAGACAGAGAGATAGAGAGAGAGAGAGAGAGAGAGAGAGAGGCAGATAGATAGACAGAGAAGAGAGAGAGAGATAGAGAGATAGAGACATAGATAGAGATAGACAGAGAGATAGAGATAGAGAGATAGACAGACAGACAGACAGAGAGATAGATAGATGGATAGATAGACAGATAGAGAGATAGATGGATAGATAGACAGAGAGATAGATAGATAGATAGATTGATAGATAGCTAGCTAGATAGATACATAATAGTTAAGGACTGAATTTCTGTAAAATCATAATTTTAAATAATAGTTTCATTGAGATATAATTTACTTTCCATATTATTTAAAGTGTACAATTTAATGTGTTATGCATCTACCACCACAATCAATTGTAAAACTTTCATCCACCCCCCCCCCCCAAAAATAATCTACTATAAGTCACTCACTCCCCCACTTCTCCGAACCCTAGGCAGCCACTAATATACTTTGTCTCTACAGATTTGCCTAGTCTGGACATTGCATACAAGTGGAATCATACAATTACTTAGCATGTTTTCAAGGTTCATCTATGTTGTAGCATGTATCAGTACTTGATTTCTTTTTATGGCTGAATAATATTCCATGGTGTGGTTATTACTGTGTTTCATTGATCATTCACAGTAAATGGCCATTTGGGTTATTTCCTCTTTGGGGCTCTTATGAAAAATGTTGCTGTGGTTGGATTTATGTGCAAGTTTTGTATGCAGGTCTACATTTGTTTTCTAAATTAATAGACTATTTTGGAGCTGTTTCTGGCTTACAGAAAAATTAAGCAGAAAGGACAGAGTTCTCATACTTCCTTACCTCTCAACCCAGTTTCCCCTATTATTAACATCTTACATTAGCATAATATATTTGTTATAGTTAATGAACCAATATTGATACATTATTACTAACTAATGTCCATGCTTTACTTTACACTTCACTCTTTGTTTTGTACATTATATGATTTTTGACAAATGTGCAATAACCTGTATCCACCATTACAGAACCATACACAGGAGTTTCTCTGCCTTTACAATTCCGGGCTTCACCCATCCTTTTCTCCCTCCCCACAACCTCTGGCAACCACTGATCTTTTGATTGTCTCCACACTTTTGCCTTTTCCTAAATTTCATATAGCTCCAATCATATAATATGCATGTAGCCTTTGCAGATTGGCTTTTTTTCACTTAGCAATATGCATTTAAGCTTCTTCCATGCCTTTTCATGGCTTCATAGCCTTTTCTTTTTATTGCTGAATGCTATTCCTTTGTACGGATACACAATAGCTTGTTTATCCATTCACCTATTGAAAAACATCTTGGTTGATTTCAAGTTTTGGCAATTATGAAAGAAACTGTTATAAACATCCATGTGCAGGTTTTTATGTGGACATAACTTTTCAGTTCCTATGGGTAAATACCAAAGAGCATGATGACTAGATCACTGTATGGTAAAAGTATGTTTAGTTCTGTAAGAAACTGCCAAGTATCCTGCTAGCAACAAATGAGAATTCGAGTTGTTCTGCATCGTCAACAACTTTGGTATTTCAGTATTTGGATTTTAGCCATTTGAATAGGCGTGTAGTGGTATCTCATTATTGTTCTAATTTAAAATTCCCTGATGACATGGAATGTGTAGCATCTTTTCATATGCTTATTTGCCATGTGTCTATTTTCTTTGTTTAATCATAGTTGTTTTGTTTTTTTTTAACCAATGCCTGGCAACTCTTGTCCTCCTTTGTCTATTTGTATTGTCTTCTTTCTTTCTTTCTTTCTTGTTCTGTTTTTTTTTGTTTTTTTTTTTGTTTTTTTTGAGCTTTGGATCATTTAGTCTTTTTCCTGGTATATCAAATTATTTTTTATATTAAAATTGGGCTTAACTTATTTTAGGAAACTATAAAGATACCTCCACATTCTGGATGTCGTTATCGTTCTCTTGAAAAGATTTCCTTTTGCCCATGGCAGACAGTTACTATAGGGACTGGAAACCTTAGTCCATTCTCAGTTTGAGCTCATTCAAAGCTGTTTTTCAGTCTGTGTGAAGGTTGCTCTATTTCTGTCTTGTCCTTCCTCTACGGGTGTTGCCCTTTGGGATTACCATATGAGCGTTTGGATTCTCCCTATTCCCAACTACCCATGTATTTGTTAGGCTTTAAATGTAATGGTTTCCGCAGCCCTGTGAGACTAAAGATACACTTGGCTTGTCATTCCATTAGTTGTTGCCTTTAGCTTGAGCTTTTGCCGTTTGGCTTCTGTGGTTAGAGTCTTTTGAACTCCTTGGCTTTTCAGCTCCTAGTCTGTAAGATTTGAATCAGCAAATGCCCCAAGGAGAAAAGCTGCACCAAATGTCAAGCTTGCGTCTGTGTTTCCCTTCTCTCCAGAACTTGGCCCACATGTCTTGGTGTCTCTCTAACATTCAGATGCCAGCAAACAGATGTTTTCTTACTTTATCCAGCTTTTCTAAAATGTCTTTAGACTTCACCTGATCTTATGTTATTATTCAACTATCATCTCAATTACCCCTAGGAAGAAAATCTACAATTTCATGTTTTATTTTCTTATTTTCTATATTACCTCAGTTTCTGTAGAGACCTTTTACCTGACTGTTCAGTCTAGTTCCTGTGTTACCAGTAAGATGGAGATGAGGTGGAGGCTAAGAATATTGGGGGGAAACCACTGATGAATGATAGGTCTCGTTCGTTTTGTTTTTCCTCTCCTTATTTACTCCGGCAGCCTACATTTGCCTTTCTTCATTTGACCCAGTTGCCCAAATAAGGAACCCACTCTGGCAAAGACCTGACTTTACTCTCATAAATGTCTGCATGTTAGGATTAGCGAGATGATGAACACCATGCCAAAGCTCTTGGTGCGAGACTTTTGCAGACTTTTGTTATCCCTTTAGTTTGCCTCTTGCCACCACTGCTCAGATTGTTGAGGTTTTCTAAGATTCTGTAGGTCAAACCTCTCTACCTGCATACCAGATGAGCCCTTCTCTCTTTCCTGAGCTCACCTGCGGGAGGTTAGCCCTCGGTTTTTCTTTTTCCCCATCCAATCATAATTGTTCATGAATTCCAAAAAGCCCTCAAAGTACCTGTCATCCCTTTCTCTCCTCTCTTTTTTATCAACACTGTTAAATGTTAAGCATATATTTGCATACCTCTTTCTTACTTACAATGGAATACTGGAAGGCGCGATCATGCAGTGTGAGCCCCACCAAACTAGGACTCATACAACACTCTCCCCCAGGCCTAAACCTGTGACATCCACTGGTTTTCTTATAATATCTTATATGTATCTAAATTTGTAATGATTTAGTTAATTCCTGAGTTATGTGACAATAAGAAATCAGTCAAATTAGCACTACAGAAGCACAGCTTAGACCTAGGGACCAGAACCAAGGACCACAAAAACCTGTTAACCAATAAGTTTCACTTGTACTTTGTGTTTAACAAGTGGGTGAATGGGAAGTGAGGGAAAAGGAGTTTAACTTCATATCACAGAAACTTGCACTAAAATGAAGAGGAAAATGACCCAGTTCCTGGTTCAAGTCACTATAATCTGCTTCAATAAATAATAACAGCACATAAGAAAAACAAACACTATATGATAGGAACAATGGATAATTAATTACCAGATCAGGGAGGACAGATGACACTTGCTATGGGATTTCATTAAAGAAGGATTCCAAAAAGCACTGGCTTCTTCTGAGAAGACTTCTTAGAACAGGCAGCATTTAAACTGAGTCTTGAACAAGTATATAGAGGGTAGGGAACAGGCCTTCCGGGCAGGGCACAGGCACAGTGTCAGCAATGGCACAAAGGGCTTATGGAATAGGGAACAAAACTGGCTGAACACAGGAGTGCTACGTGTTGGGGAATATGGGGGAAAGGCTGACTGAGGTTGGTTAAATGAAACATCATTAGGCGGAAGAGAAAGTAGGTGGAAAGACAGATGGAAGACTGTGGAAAGCCTCTGAAGATGGAGGTCAGCATAATAATATGAAGAAATCAGTGGTACTTTGACACCGTATGAATGTCTAGGTTTAAAAAATCAAGAAAACACAATAAAAGAATAAACTACTGATATAATGATATGTAACCAAAGGCCAGATACCAAAGAATACACACTGTGTGATTCCCTGTATGTCATATATGGTGACAGAGGTCAGCTTGGGTGTTGCCCTGGGGGAGTATGGAACAGAAAGAAGTAACAGAGAACCTTGTAGGGTGTTACAAATATTTTATAATATCTTGACCTGGTGTTGGATACATGGGTGCATAGAGATGTAAAGATTCAGTTATTAGCAATGCAACTGGTGTTTATGATTTGTATGCATACATTAAAAAAAAAACTCTAGTAGGTTAATTAGGCTGTCAGTTGTATGAAGTAAATTTTGGTCAAGGAATAGCCAAGGTAGTAATGCAGTAATAAGTTATACATGTGCTCACTGTGCTCTAGAATGTCACGACTGGAATACAAGAAATATGTGTAAGAAAGAAGACAAATATTCAATATTGATGGTTGGATGAGCTGAATAAATTAGATCACTCTACTTTCAATTTAAGAACTTGGCCAGTGTTTGGATACCTTTGAACAAAGAAAAAAAGGAAATACAATTGTTATTGAGCATATGCTATGTATCAATCCCTGACTTATATTTTGACACACATAAACGTGGGAAATATTGCACCTTGTAACTGAGACAATGAAGATGAGCGACGTGGCTGGTTTTGACACTAGAGGCTGAGAAAACAATCAGCTCATAATCGTAAGAAGTTTGAAGTCGGAGGAAAAGAATCAAGAGGAAATACTGGTAAGTGCCAGGAGCTTCTGGAAACTACATAAGAGATGAAGACCGCAGAATTGTTGAGCTTTCTAAGAGGCCCAATGACTCAGGTAAAAACAGAAGGCTTAAAACTGAAACCTGGGGATATATGTATACATACAGCTGATACACTTTGTTATACAGCAGAAACTAACACAACGCTGTAAAGCAATTATACTCCAATAAAGATGTAAAAAAAAAAAAAAAAAAAAACCAAAACCAAAACCTTGCAAAGTAACAACTGTTAGGACAAACAGTAAAGAATTATAAGAAAAATAATCACATGCCTGTCCCCACACAGAAATATCTTAAGCTCCATCTCAGCATTTCTCGATTGGCCTTTCACAAAATACAGTCCCATCAGCTGAATATAGGTTTCTCAAGTAACTGTGAGTAAGACTGAATTAAAAAAATGAAATCACTTCCTTCCTCCAAAACTTTTCAGAGTATGTAATGTAACAAAGTGAAACCTGAATTTCATGTTGGGATGTAGAGTACGGCTCTTCCCATATGCTTCTGTCTTGTAACTACATCAACATCATCTAAAACCAGTGTTCTGCAGGACAGACATTGTGAAACGCTGCTCTCATCATGTAAGATATCAGGTCCTTCTCAAAATCCATTCTTCCTTCTGCCCTTTCTCATGTTGTGCCTGCCACCTGATGGGTCTCTCCTAAGCTCCACCTGCCAAAACCCTACCCATTTTTAGGATCCAAGAGATAATAAAGGCTTACATTACTAAAAAGCAGAGAAAGAAATCCCTTCCCAGGGATCTACATTTCCTTCCTAGGGAAAAGAAAAACTGTAAAGTATACCACAGTGACCTTAAGTCTATGAATGTAACTATGTTGTGTTACTTTGAGTTCTGTAAAAGTCAATGTGCTACAGTATATACGGATATGAATACTTGATCTCTTGCATGCAGATCTTGCTGATAACTTTCATCGTGAGCGAGGTTAATGATTCAGGAGCCACTGTATTTGGCTCAGCCCTTATAACCAGGGAATGTTAAAATTGGAAAGGTCCCTAGATATTAGCAAATCTATCCACCTCATATTCTAAGTAAGGAAACTGAGACGTTCATAGATTGGATATTTATATTAACAAAGGATAAGGATATAAGATATTGGCAGATATATCTTTTAGATTAAGAATTTAGAGATTTTTGTAGAATACTAAGACATTATGTCCACTGATACTGAGACAATGTGGTTTTTTTTGGGGTTTTGTTTTTTTTATTAATTAATTAATTTATTTTTGGCTGCGTAGGGTCTTCGTTTCTGTGCGAGGGCTTTCTCTAGTTGTGGCAAGCGGGGACCACTCTTCATCGTGGTGCGCGGGCCTCTCACCATAGTGGCCTCTCTCGCTGCGGAGCACAGGGTCCAGACGCGCAGGCTCAGCAGTTGTGGCTCACGGGCCCAGTTGCTCCCCGGCATGTGGGATCTTCCCACACCAGGGCTTGAACCCGTGTCCCCTGCATTAGCAGGCAGATTCTCAACCACTGCGCCACCAGGGAAGCCCAGAGACAATGTGTTTCTTAGTCATCATTTTCTATTGCCGTGACGAAGCGAGGTGGTAGTCAGTAGTTGTACAAAGGGAAAAAGATAACTTTACAAACTCCCAATTCATATACACAGGGAAATTCATCATTCATGTTATTTAAGCTAACTGGATGCAGTTTATCAGCTACATTGAGGAATGGTGAAGTGTCTATACAATTAACATGTTAGTTTCTGTCATGAGCTCCCTGTTGTTCAAGTGAGTTAATGGTCAGCACTCAACTAGGCACTTAGAGTCCATTATAAATCTGGACTAAACGTTTATCTGTGGCATCTTTATTCTTCTTTGGTGCCCTTAGGCAGAATTAGCTCTCTTATGTTTTGATAAATTCAAGTATTAAACAGGGCTAAGGTTTCACAAGTTCTTTGGCCTAAACATGGGGGTAAGGAGGACCAATGAGCTGGAGTACTTCTAGATTTGAGAATGGTCAGATTGAGGAAGAAGAGTCTTATACCAGAGGTGAAAGAAGACTGATTAGAATTACCTATTTTTAAAAATTCCAACCCTTTTCAATGTTCTAAAGTGATCATGAAGTACATGGGTATGCTAGGAAGTAAGGGAGTCAACCAAGAATACTCTGTAAGAGTTTGTGGATGGCAATAAAGAGGCAAGGAAGATAGAGAACAGACTAGAAAAGGCTTCGGTTGGCCATAATGAAGTCAGAAGGAGAAGGAGAAGAAGAATGACAGATGCAATGGGAAAGAGAAAGCAAGAATAGAGAAGCAAAAGGGAAAGTAGAAAAATGAGACAAATTTGGAGAAGGAAATGAGGAAGAAAACTGGGTGAAAGAGGGAAGCACTGATGGTAGACCACATGACACTCAAAACTTAACACGATGGGGCTTCCCTGGTGGCGCAGTGGTTGAGAGTCTGCCTGCCAATGCAGGGGACACGGGTTCGAGCCCTGGTCCGGGAAGCTCCCGCATGCCACGGAGCAAATGGGCCCGTGAGCCACAATTACTGAGCCTGCGCGTCTGGACCCTGTGCTCCGCAGAGAGAGAGGCCGCGATAGTGAGAGGCCCGCGCACCGCGATGAAGAGTGGCCCCCGCTTGCCACAACTAGAGAAAGCCCTCGCAGAGAAAGGAAGATCCAACACAGCCATAAATAAATAAATAAATAAATAAATAAAATTAAAAAAAAAAACTTAACACGATGCACATTTAAGATGTGCCACCAATGGCCATGGTCATTACCCTCAAATAGTTTACAATATGTGTTTCAAAGACATTTATAAATTGAAAATGCCATTAAAATAAGTGCCAGGCTAAAAGTATTCATGGAATTGTATGGGAGAATAAAAAGTCTCCCGTCAAAGAGCCTTCTGAGACATAGGAAAAAAAAGAAAAACCTAAAAAGCGTAAGACTCTTCCTATTTTCATTTCCAATGATACATCCCAATCTTGATGATTAATCAGCGATTTAAATGTCAACTATAAACCCAGTATTTTATTAGCTGCTATGCAGTATACTGGAGCAATAGAAGAGAGAGGACCTCAAACCCTCTGTTCCCTCAAACTGAAAGGCAGGCTTCCTGACCCCTCCAGACCACTACTGGACACAGAGAACACACACTAATGTTTCAGGACCCCAACCAACAGTCACCTGCTTTGTGATTACTTCCGTGACACACCCCCACTAACACCACTGACTCTGCTGCTCCTACGGGACATTACATATATTTCCTATTTTAACACATACCACAGTGCATTATAATTATGATTGCAGATACATGTTCTAACAATTTAAAGAGAATGATGACTTTTTTGCTCTTTACATCTTGTTATTTCCCTTCTCATAATATTTCTTGAAGAGAAACCATAAAAATATAAACAAACACAAAAAACAGAAATTATACAAAATGTGTGCTTTGCGGCTTAACACAAACTTAAGTAAAATTCGTTCTGACAGCATCCAGCATGACAAACTTCCATGGTACAAATGACAATGGACCAAGGTTTGAGCAGGTACAGGAGACAATCCAGGCATGAACAACACCAAGAAAAGGTAGACAGGAAGTAACATGGTGTGTAGGAAATCACGAGACCAGTCTGATGGGAAGAGACTTAAACAAGACTGAAACTCACTTTCTAAACCTCCATCTCCAATTGGACAATTCGCAAGACACAGGTGCACCAAAGTGGCCTATTTATTCAATCCCTTTAATGGGGAGAACAGTTTAAAATTTTACCCGTTTAGTTTGCCCCAAAAGCAACTATCAAATGTTGGCAGGACACAATGAAGGCTTACCTTTGTTAACATAGTTAAGTCTCTCTCTCTCAGAACTAGCCCATTTAGCTCCAGGTTCCTTATTGCACCCGACGCACTTACACAGCATTCATGAGCTTTACACAACGGGAAGGTCACATCTTTATTTCTTATTGCAGGAACACAACTTCTGGAAACTTTATTTCTGTCACAACCTAAAGCAAAATTATTGTAAAATGAGTGATTTAAACCGTACATTTTATCATCATTAAAAAGCATCTAAAAAGAAAAAAAAGCATCTGCTCTGTGCTAAGGATTAGAAACGACTCCTGCCCTTAAAGCCTCATTAAGGAGGGACATGTACAAACTCAAAATTCCAATCACATGAGATAAAGAACCATAACCTTTATGCACAGAGGTTCCTATGGAGGCAAAAAGTTATATCTAAGTGACCGCTTCATGATAACCCTGAAGTACAATCGAGAAAGCTGAGGCTCTGCAGAGGTGGAGGAGGAGGTGCAGTAACTGCAGAGGGAGCACCTCTGCAAAGACACTCAAGCCTGACACCTGCTGGGCACTGTAAATACTGCAGGTGGGGAATGACTAAACGCCGGGGGGTCCAAGTGTGAGAAGGGACAGAAAATAGAGATGTTGGTCGAAGCAAGCCTGGGAGAGAGCATGGCTTGTATCCCACAGGTGATGAGCCCTGGGGCTACCACAGGCTGAGTAAGGGTGCCTCCGCTGATTAGAAAAAGGCGCCCCGCTGCTGAAGGACTGATTAGATAAAGGGAGTGATCACAAAAAGCTCCCCTTCCTCAGGGCCAAAGAGCCCCAGGAGGCTTGGCCAAGCACAGTTCAGACTACACGCCTCTGGGCAGAGCACACGCTGGGCGGCTAGTACGCACTAACTCTGTGTGGGCAAGTCATTAGCAGCATTATTTTAGGCGTACCTTTTCATGTTAGAAGATCACTCAACCTGAGTAGGCAGATGAACTTAGAGGAACTGAGTCCAGGGGCCGCGAAACCACCCAGGAGCTTCTGCCATAGTCCGGGCAAAATGGAATGTGGATGAAGAAGCAAATTTACGAGGAGGCCAAAATCTACAAGCTAGACCCACTGGATGAAAAACACAAAGAAAGTTCAGTGAAGGAACTCTGAAGAGAATGGGCTCTGTAATAAATTTTTCTTACAATCAAGGTAAAATATTAGGCAACATTAAGTACAGTGGCCTTTAAGGTCCCTTCCAGCTCTAATTTCTTTTGATTTCTAACTTATTACTCTGGTTAAGTAAAGTCCCTTCAGAGGGACAGAACAGTTCCTACACCTGAATGGGATGCAAAGAATAATCTGACTTCTCTTCACCAGGGGATGAGTTGAACTGTCCTTGCAGAAGAGATAACACACGGTGTGAACCCCAGATCCTAGAAAAGGGCCAGACACACAATAAGTATTCAGCTTTTGGAAAACAAATGAGCAATCATTTCCTCTCCTAGATCTTCACACCCTTCCTCTGCTGGCTACTTTCTTTCAGCTTATAAGCATCTTCAATATACCCACTGAAAAAGCTCTCACACCTATGACTCTTTGGACCTTCTTGTGGGTAACCTAAGTCTCTCCCATGCCTTCAAACACCTGTCCTCCCAAAAAGCCCAGATCTGTACCTTGGGCCCAGACCTGTCTACCAGGCCCCTCAAAAGCACTGAAGATGAAGTAAGATCCTCTCCCCAGCCCCAATCCCTTCCTACTGTGCTGTGTATCTCACAAAAAGATGCAGCTATAAACTGTCACCCACGCTTGCTGCCCTCCCTTTTCTAACTGGTCACCAGGCCCCACCCATTCCCTCTCGGATCTCCGAAATCCAGTCCAACCTTTTACAACTTAAGTGGGACCCTTAGATTACAATTCGGCCTGCACCCCATCAAGTGCTTTCCACATGGAGGTCCGAGTGAGTCTCTAAACCAGAAGTCCATCTCACTGTTGTTCAGCGTTTCCCACAGCCTTCAGGATAAACATTAAAACTTCTGACAGGACAAAAGAAGGCCCTTTTCTGTTTGGCCCCAGTAGGTTTCCAGTATCAACTCTCATTTCTTTCCCAAAACCTGAGTTCCACTCGTGTACCTTAGTTTTGCCATATTTTCTTATATTTCTCAAACTTTGACACACACTGCTCCCTCCTGCCACCCCAGGAGCTTCTATATATCCTTAGAAAGGATGGCACCTCCTCCAAGAAGCCTGAACTCTCCCTTCCAAGATTCTGTGCTCTGCAAAGGGGAAGGGGGGGGAGGGATAAATTAGGAGTTTGGGATTAACATATACACACGACTATATATAAAATAGGTAATCAACAAGGACCTAATGCATAGCACAGGGAACTCTACTCCATATCCTGCAATAACCTGCACGGGAAAAGAATCTGAAAAAGAATGGATATATGTATAACTGAATAACTGTGCTGTAAACCTAAAACTAACACAATATTGTAAATCAAGTATACTCTAATACAAAATAAAATTTAAATTAAGAAAAAAAAAGATTCTGTGCTCTGCAGCACCAGAACTCACTTCTTCCAGAGCACTGACTACTGTGTCTGTGTTTACTTGCCGCCCAGTAGAAGGGGAGATGACCTAGGGCATAAGCATCGTCTCCAGCAGCCCTTGGTTCTGACAACTCATTCAAGTGCCAGGATACTTTACACACATAACCTGCTTAATTAATTCTAAGAACCCACAGAAAGAGTGGTTTTTCATGTCATTTTACAAGTGTGGGGATTGCAGTTCAAAAGTAACCTGGGCTTCCCTGGTAGCGCAGTGGTTGAGAGTCTGCCTGCTAATACAGGGGACATGGGTTCGAGCCCTGGTCTGGGAAGATCCAACATGCCGTGGAGCAACTAAGCCCGTGCGCCACAGCTACTGACACCGCGCACCTAGAGCCCATGCTCCGCAACAAGAGAAGCCACCGCAATGAGAAGCCCGCACACCGCAACAAAGAGTAGCCCTCGCTTGCTGCAAATAGAGAAAGCCCACGTGCAGCAACAAAGACCCAACGCAGCCAAAAGCATAAATTAATAAATAAAAATCAAAATTTTAAAAAACACAAAAACACCATCACAGAAATATCCAGAAAAATATTTCACCAAATAACTGGGCATGGTGGCCCAGACAAATTGACATGTAAAATTAACCACCTAAGCCATAGTTTTGCCATCTTTTACTGAGAAATTTGACTTATCTGAATTATTTTGATACCTAGAAGATACCTTCTAGAGGTAACACCCTCAGTTTTTGACATGGTAGGCAGCAGAGGGAAAGAGCCCATTTGCCCAGTCAGATGACACCTAAAAGGATAAAATGCTGTCTTCTCTCTCCAACCCATAAGGATGAATGCCAAAAACACATCACTTATATCTGCTTTAGCTAACATATGATAGGTCTGGAACAGACCTATGCTCCCAGCAAGTCTCATGAAATGCTGTTTCATTAAGGGGAGACTTTACTTGCTAAGATTAGAAGCAAAAGAGGGTGGTGGATGAAAAACTGCCCAAGGATATAAGTTCACGCAAGGGAGCAGGAGAGAGAATGGGTATCCGAAGATGTGCGCTCTGAGCCAACACTAATTCCACAGCATCAGGTTGTAATTCAGGGAGCCAAACTGCTGGGGTTCCCCCCCCCTTTTTTTTCCTCCAAAGAGGGACAAATCAAGCATACTGACAAAGGAAGAGCATTAGTCACCACAGATAAACTCCTTTTTAGAGGTGATACCGCAAATGATTTGGCTCAGTGTAGACTATGATTTGGCTCCACAAACCATAAGCTAGAGCACTTCATGCCAGGTCCCTCCTCAAATATCCATGATAGGTAGAAATTCGGCATCAGTACTTTTTGAAATCTTCCCAGGTGATTGTAATATGCAACCAGGGCTGAGAATCTGGAGATGTAGAGAGAATTTAAATTGAACTTTAATTAAACAGTAAAACAAGCTCTGACTCTACTGGCTGGAGCTAGACAAGGGATATGGATTTAGTGGGATGAGAAGATAAAGAACACCAGGGAGTAAATCAAATGCTTTACACCTGTGCTTAGCTAATTGTTACTCAGATAATTCAGACAATCTTACAGCACCTGAACCCTGAAATTCCTTAGCTCTGTTTGAAAAAAAGTAACTCTTCAAGTACCTGAACTCTGAGAATCACGTAAATCATAAAGAAAAAGAAGAAATCTTACTTTTTGAATTAGTTGATTTCATATATACTGTTTCACTTTCATGATATTAACTAGATATCTTTCTTTCCATTTTATGTTTGAGGAAAGTAAGGCTTTAAAAATCTCAGTAACTTTCTCAAGGTCACTTGTTAAGGGTGTGGTAGGCAGCATAATGGCTCCTAAAAATGCCCTCACCCTAATCCCTAGAACCTATTAATATCTTACGTTACATGGTAAAGAGGACTTTGCAGATATGACTGAAGTTATAGACCTTGAGATAGAAAGATTATCCTGGATTACCTCATGGAACAAATCTAATTGCACGAGTCCGTAAAAGCAGAAAATCATTCCCAACTGTAGAAAGAGAAAGAGAGAGATGTCCTAATAGAAGCAGAATCAGAGAGATGCAACATTTTGGGTTTTGTAGGTGGAGAAAGGGGACTCTGAGTCAAGGACTACAAGTGACCGCTGGAAGCTGATAAAGTCCAGGGAACAGAAACACCCCTAAGAGCCTCCAGAAAAGAATGTAGCTCTGCCAACACTGTTTTTTAACCATCTTTATTGGAGTATAATTGCTTTACAATGGTGTGTTACTTTCTGCTTCATAACAAAGTGAATCAGCTATACATATTCATATATCCCCATATCTCCTCCCTCTTGCGTCTCCCTACCACCCTCCCTTCCCTAACCCACCCCTCTAGGTGGACCCAAAGCACAGGGCTGCTCTCCCTGTGCTTTGTGGCTGCTTCCCACTAGCTATCTATTTTACATTTGGTAGTGTATATATGTCCAAGCCACTCTCACTTCATCCCAGATTACCCTTCCCCCTCCCTGTGTCCTCAAGTCCATTCTTTATGGCTGAGTCTTTATTCCTGTCCTGCCCCTAGGTTCTTCATAACCATTTTTTCTTTTTTTTTTAGATTCCATAGATATGTGTTAGCATACAGTATTTGTTTTTCTCTCTCTGACTTACTTCACTCTGTATGACAGTCTCTAGGTCAATCCACCTCACTACAAATAACTCAATTTCATTTCCGGCTGACTAATATCCCATTGTATATATGTGCCACATCTTTATCCATTCATCTGTCGATCCTGCCAACACTTTTACTTGACTCAATTGAGACCAATGTCAGACTTGTAAGGTAATAAATTTACGTTGTTTTGAGTCACTCAATTTGTGGTAATTCGTATGAAAGCAATAAAAAACAAATACAGAGGTCCTACAAGAGCCAGGCTACATATTTATATTTAAGTATTTCTAAAATGAATTTAACCTTGTGATTGACAGCAGCAGCAGCTTCCAAGGGATCCCACCACACACCTGAGGCAAAAGCAGCCTAATAAAGAAGCAGTGACAGCAGCAGGTCACTGCCCCACACTTGGGGTAGAGGGGGATTGGATCAACTCTAGCAGCAGCATAGCCTGAATGGGAATGCATCCTCCTGGGGCACTAGTCCCATCAACATTAGTCTAATCTGCTAGCATCTGCTGTGCCAACAGGCCCAACATATACAAACCCTCCAACTCAGCAGCATTAAGTGAGCCAGGCTCAGTGTTTCCTGAAACTCATATCCAATGGCACTGGAAAGCCCAGATATCACCTACTGTTATGAAAACATAAAAAAACAATAACAGAAGACTGGGAACTTCAGAAAGAAAAGGGGAACAATGGAATGGGTGAAAACAAATGGGGTAAATATAAGAGACTATCATTAGCTTCATGAGTTTCTTAAATCCTATATGATGGTCAAAGCAAAAATTATGACACCATCTGATGTGGTTCTCAGTGTATATAAAGGAAATACTACAGAAAATCATACTTTAAAACTGGGGACTATTAAGAGACCTAAATGGAAGTAAAATTTTGAAACTTCACTTGAAGTAATAAAACACTGATTCCAGTGGGCTATGATAAGTCATATATGTATAGTGTAATGCCAAAAGCAACCACTAACAAACTATACAAACAGTATACACAAATGATTATAAGTAAATTAGATTAAAATGGACTTATTAAAAAATGTTTAAGTAACCCACAAGAAGGCAAAATAAGAGAAACATAGGATTCAGAAACTAATGTAAAAGACAAAACAAAAAATAAAATGGTAGACCTAATCTTTAACATAGCAATAATTACATTAACTGCAAATGATCTAAGTAACCAAGTCAAAGACAGAGATTGGAAGAGTAGATGAAAAAAATCACAAGCATGATCCAACTATATACTGTCTATAAGAAGCTTACTTTAAACATCATGATATCGGTAGTTCAAAGTAAAAGGATGAAAAAGATATATCATATGAACATTAATCAGAAAAAGCAGGAATGGTTATATTAATATCAGATAAAGTAGATTTCAGAGCAAAGGAAATTATTAGGGGCAAAGAGGATCATTACATAAAGAGGAATAATCCACCTAGATGACCTAGTGATACTAAATGTGTGTGCACCAAACAAAAGAACTTCAAAACACATGAAGCAAACACTGAAAAAGGTAAAAGGAGAAAATTTTAAATCTACAATTATTATTTGAGACTTCAACACAGCAATTTATAGAACTACCAGAGAGAAAAATCAGCAAGGATATGGAAGAACTGAAAACATCATCAATCAACAGGATATAACTGACATTTAAAGAACACACTCAATAAAAGCAGAATACATATTCAAGTGTCCATGGAACATTCACTCATATACCATATACTGGGTGATAAAAAAACATTAGCAGATTTAAAAGAATTAAAATCATAGAGAGTATGTTCTCTAGCCATAATGGAATCAGACTAGAAGTCAATAACAGAAAGACGACAGGAAAATCTTCAATCACATGAAAACTAAACATCACAATTCCAAATAACTCATGGGTAAAAAGTCAAGGAAAAAATTTTAAATGCATAGAATAAAAGAAAATGGAGGTATAACAGATCAAAGTTTGTGGAATGAAGTGAAAGCAATGCTGAAAGGGAAGTTTATAGCACTAAATTGGGAAAGTAAATATTACAAAGCAATAATCTAATTTTCTATATTAAAATAGTAAAAACGGAAGAGGAAAAAACACTAAACAAGCAGAAAGAAGGAAATAATAAAGATGAAACAAAAATCCATGAAACTGAAAACAGGAAAATAGGGGGGGAAAATCAATGAAACAAAAGGCTGGTTCTTTGAAATAAACAATCTAATCAACAAAGATGTAGCAAGACTGATCAAGATAAAAAGAGAGATGGCACAAATCACAGATATCAGAAATGCAACCGGGGATACCATGACATATCCTGCAGGTTAATAAGGGACAAGTTATTATGAACAAGTCTACACTATAAATTCAAAAATGTAGATGAAATGGACCCATGCTTCTACACCCAAAACTACCGAAACTCAGCCAAGATGAAATAGATAATCTCAATTTTCCTGTAACCATTAGAAACACTGATTTTTCATTTAAAAACTCCCAAAAGAAATATTCAGGCTTAGATGTTTCACTTTTACCCAAGACTTAAAGAATTAACACCAATTTTACATGACTTGATAAGAAATAGAAGTAGAGGGAACAGTTCCTAATTAATTTTATGAAGCCAGTATTACCTTGATACCAAAACCAGACAGGGATAGTATAGAAAGAAGAAAACTACAGACCAATATTTTTTATGAAATTGCCTGTAAAAATCCTCAGCCAAATATTAGCAAATTAAATCCAGAAATATATAAAAAGAATAATATACCATAACCAAATGGTATTTATTCCAGTTATGCAAAGTTGGTTAAATATTTGAAAATCAAATAATGTAATCCACCATATCCAATAGATTAAGGGGGAAAAGTCATGTAATCCTATCCATTAATGCAGAGAAAGCATTTGACAAAATCCAATCCCATTCATGATTTTAAAAAAAGAAGAAAGAAAACTCCAAGCAAACTAGGAATAGAAAAGGAACATACTGAAACTCATAAAGATGATCTACAACCTATACCGACATTATATTTAACTGTGAAAGACTGAATGCTTTCTCTGTAAGATCAGAAACAAGGCACCGATATCTGCCCTCACCACTTTTATTAAATATATTCCTGGAGGTTCTAGTAAGAAAATAAAGCAAAAATAAAGAAATACATAAATTCAAAAGTTAAGTTTTTAAAAAGTTTATTTAAAAGATAAAAGGACTATTCCTACTATGTTGAATAGGAAGGAATATATCCTACTGAATGTTGAATAGTAATATATCCTATTATATTGAATAAGGAAAAGTAAAACTGTCTACATCTGAAGATGAGATGACAATCTAAATGGAGAAAATACCAAGGAATCCACAAAAAGCTTGAGAAATAATATTAGTTTGTAAATGTTTTAGAGTACAAGATCAACACAATTTTATCAAATTATGTATTACTAACAAATGTGTAGAAGCTTAAATAAAAATATGTGATGCCATTTACAACTGACCTAAATAAATACTTAAATACAAGCCCAATAAGACATTTACAGGACCTCTATACTGAAAATGACAAAATGCTGATGAAGAAAATTTTAAAAGTCCCAAACAAATAGGGAGACATACCTTGTTCATGGATTAGAAAACACAACATAATAAAGATGTCAATTCTCCCCAAGTTAAGAGGCTTAACACAATTACTCTTAAAATGCCCTCAAGGTTTTTGTGGCTATAGACAGGCTTATTCTAAGATTTATATGGTAAGAAGAGGCTGAAGAATAGCTAAAACAATTTGTAAAGGAAGATTAAAATGGGAGGAATTAATCTACCCAATTTCAAGATTTTGCAGTAATGATGGAGGCTAGATACATAGACCAATGGAATGGAACAGAGAACCCAGAAAGAGACTGACATAAATACATTTAACTTGTTTTTGACAGCAGTGCAAAAGCTATCAAGGAAGAATAGACTTTTCAAAAAATGGTACTGAAACAGCTGGACATCCCTCGACAAAAACAAACAAATAAAAAATGAACCTTAACCTAAACCTTACACACCTTACACAAAAATTAAATCAAAGTGGATCATAATCTTAAATGTAAAAGCAGGACATTTTTAGAAAAAAAAAAATAGGAGAAAATCTTTGGCATCTAGAACTAGGTGAATAATTCTTAGACTTGACACCGAAAGTATGATCAATAAAAGCAAAAACTGATAAATTGGATCTCATCAAAATGAGTTAAAAATGCTTCATAGAAGATCCTTTTAAGTGGATGAAAACTCAAATTACACAGTGGGAAAACATATTTGAAAATCCCATATGAGACAAATGACTTGTATCTATAATATACAAAGAACTCTCCAAACAACTTACAAAAATCCAACTAGAAAACAGGCAGAAGACAGGAACAGACATTTCATGGAAGAGAATATACACATGGCAAAGAAGCACATGAAAAGATGTTCAACGTCGTTAGCCATTAGGGAAATGCAAATTAAGACCATAATGACATATCAGAGAATAACTAAAATTAAAGTATAGTGACAACATCAAATGCTGGCGAGTACGTAGAAAAATTATATCACATCACTGGTGGGAATATAAAATGGTTTAGCCACTCTGAGAAACAGCTTGACAGTCTCTTTTAATCCTAAAAGTAGATTCACCCTACAATGCAGTAATTGTCCTCTTGAGCATTTATCCAAAAGAAACAAAAACTTAATGAAGTTCCCACAGAAACTTACACATAAATGTTCATAGCAGTTTTATTTATAATAGCCAAAAACTGGCAACTACCCAAATGTCTTTCAATGGGTGAATGTTGAAACAAACTGTGATAAAATCTTATGATAGAATACTACCGAGCAACAACAAGGAACAAATTATTAATATATGCAAAAATTGAAATGAACTTCAAGGGAATGATGCCGAGGGAAAAATTTTAAAAAGCCAATCTCCGAAGATGAATTCATGATTATGTTTACATATTGTTCTTAAAATAACAAAACTGTGGAGATGGAGAACAGATTAGAAGTTGCCAAGGGTTAGAGATGGGAGTAGAAGGTACAGCGGGGGAACTTTGTGAGGTTTTTGTGGTCCCAGTACAAATAGTACAGCAATCTTGGTTTTAATCCCTAAAGATTTTTAAAAGCAATTCCTAATAAGAGGTGTCCAGATATTTAGCAATGGCAGCAGATTAGAGGTATAGCTCCCCAACATGACAACTTCGAAAGAGATCTATACTATCAACACTAATTTAATGCATATGTTAATTTTTAAAAGGCCAGTCACAATACTTAAATGGTACATATCTTAACGATATTATTCTGGGTATCCAGCTACACCAGATGGACTAGCAGGATTTTCTGTACATTCAATCTTATTTAAGACAGTAAATCTTATAATAAGACAGTTAAAAAAAGAAAAAGAAAAATAACAAACCTCAACTACAGTTGGATATTCTCATAGGAAGATGAGGTGAAAATATGAAGCAGCGGTTCAAACGCTTAAGCAGTGGCACCTAAATTTGGCTGCACATTAGAATCATCTGAAGCACTTTTTAAAAACCCTCACACCGACGGTTGGTCATCCTAGACCAATAAAATCATTTTAAAACTCCTCAGACGATGCCAATGTCTAGCCAGAACTGAGAACCAGCGGACTAAGCAGAAGGGGATGTTTCTACAAAGATCTCTTAACAAGAAGTCCTTTCACCCAATCAGATTTACCTCCCCGCAAAGGGGTAAAGAAAGCTAGATGTTGTCCATACTTGCTTAGCTTTAATTAGCACTTGTGACTTGCCCAAAACCTACATCTTGTTTCCCCTAAATTTCATGTTATTCCCTAAGCCTTTCACACCCAGGGCTAAGGGGTTTGCCAGGATGAGATTTTAAGTGCTCACACAGGGGAAGTCCCTGGCAAACCAGGACAGCGGTCACTCTACACTGAAATGTAAAGCATCCTAAATAACCCTGCCACTGCTCCCAGATATTAGTCTGTGCCAACCAGTGGAGAAAAGGCATTCTCCATTACTACCACGGCAAATGCTCCTGTACTTGCCTTGGCCAGTCCCTATCTGTTGCAGGCGCCACTCCCCTTCACCTGCTGGTGGACGCTTTGGTCAGCTGACAATGCAGATATTTTCAAACTTTAAGGTGAATAAAAATCATCTGGAGGGCCTGTTATAACAGAGATCACTGAGCCCCACCAGAGTTGCTGATTCCATAGGGCTGGGACCGGGCCCTAAAACTTGAATATCTAACACATTATCAGGGGACGCTGGTAAAGCTGGTCAGGTAAAGTCTGGTAAAGCCGGTCAGGAAAAAGAAACCCGACGTGTCAGATCATGAAGTACGGAAGGGCAAGCCCGCCGGCAGTCCAGACCCGGGGGGACCGGGGTCCCCAGCCCTACAGAGCCAACGGCAGCCCGGCTCGGGCGCCCCTCGGAAGCACGGGGTCCCCGCGGCCGAGTCTGCGCCCCCGGCCGGCCCCGGCTCCCCTCTGCCCACTCTGCGCGCGGGGGCTGGAACGGCCGCGGAGAACCACGGCGGGGCGGGAAGGGGGGCTCCAAAGAGGGTCTGGCGACTCGAGTCGCTCCGTTTCTCGGTGGGCTGAGCGCACGCCGTGGGGGAAGAGGGGCGGGGGTCCGGGAAGAGGGGACGGGCGGCACTCACGTAGACCGGCAGCGGTCACGGGTAGAGGGCGAGCTCGGCCCCCACGGGCGACTCCAGCCTCAGCTTCTCCCCCATGTCTTCGCGCGCGGCCCCCGCACCAGGCTAGTCTGGCGGTTAGGGGAGGGGCGGGGCGCCGCCGGCGGGGGCGGGACAGGCGGGCGGGCCGGCGGGAGGCTGAGGGGAGGGGGCCTGGCCTGGGCCTCAGTCGGCGCCGCCGCCGCCGCCGCCGCCGCCGCCGCCGCCGCCGCCGCCGCCGCCGCGCTCCCGTCCGGCCCCCGGCTGCCTCTTTGTGGTCACCGGCCCGGGGCCTCCAGCGCTGCTGCCAACTCCGGCCGGTGTGAGGCGAGCACAACGAGCCGGGGCCGAGCTGAACCACTCACTCGTGGCGAGCGCCGCCCGCCCCGTGGACACGCCCCCTCTCACGCACGCACGCACGCACGTCTTCGGCTGCCCCCGGCCACCCCCACCGGCCCGAAGTGGGGACCCGGGGAGACCCCTTGGGGCCTGGGGTGGCGGGTTCGACTCCCGCCCTTGACGTACCGTGACACCCCCCCCCCCACCACCAATAATAAGACTATAATTCCTCATTAAATATGACAGCCGGAATCCCGGCTTCTGGTCACAAAAATGCCGTGTATTTCGCCTATGCTAGGCACCAGACCCTGGCGCTCAGTACTGGCAAAAAAGGAAATGCTCTGCCCTCATGGCGCTGCCATTTTAATTAGAATAGTAGTGACAATGGTCAAGGGAGAAAATAAAGTGTCATCATCGCCACGGGGATGGTTAATCTCACGTGCGCACTGCGTGGGGCCCCGGCAGCCACAAACATTATTCCAGATGTGGCCAGGAAGGTATTTTTCAGAAGAGATGAACACTGAAATTGGTCCACTTTGAGTAAAGGAGATTGTCAATGCCGCGGCGTGGGTGGGCCTCGTCCATCAGTTGAAGGACTGGAGAGAAAAATGAGGTTCCGTAGAAAGAGGGAACTGTTCCTCCAATGGCCTTGGGACATCAGCTCTTGCCTGTGTCTCCAGCCCAGAGTCCTGCCCTGACTTGCCTGCCTCACGGTCACATGAGTCAACTCCTTAAAACAAAACTATATATGTAAAAATACTGAATATATACAAGCCTATTAATTTGTATATGTGTGTATACATATTATATATATGTATACACATATGTTTATATGTGCGTGCGTTTGTACTATATGTGTAAGTACTATATACAGTATACATACAAGCCTATATATTTGTGTGTATATATTGTATACATGATTGTCTGTGTATATATATAGAATACATATTATAAATGTGAACATGCTGTATATATACACACACCCATATATTAATCTATGGGTGTGTGTATATATACAGTATATGTACACTGTATGTATGTATGTATACAGTGTATATTTATATATAGGTGTGTATATATGTTGTATACCTGTATGTGTATATGTTTCTGGGTATTATATGTATATCTGTATATACTATTATATACACACTTGCGTATGTATTTATATGTGTATGTACATGCGCATATTTACATATAGGTGTGTATGTGTGTGTATACATTGTATATATGTATGTGTCTATATCTTATATATATGATATATGTATGTATATATACCATGAATTTATATATCCAGTACATACATATTTTTATGCTATGTGCTTTTATATGTAGGTGTATATGTGTGTCTATATGTATACACGTGTATGTATTGCATATATTATATGTGTATGTATGTATACTGTCTATATACACACCTAAATATCTTTGTATGTGTGTATATATGTATGATATATATGTACCTAGGTGTGTATATTGCATGTGTTATACGTATATGTACATACTGTATATATACAAACTATGCATTTTATATGTGTGTATGTATAGTGTATATGTCTGTGTGTATTGTATCTATTATGTGTATATGTGTGTATACATACTGTATATATACAAACTATGCATTTTATATGTGTGTATATATGTCTGTGTGTATTGTATATACTATATGTGTATATGTGTGTATGCATACGGCATATATACACAGCTGTATATTTTTGTATGCGTGTACATATGTACGTGTGTGTGTAGATACACACACACACCCTATGGATTCTGTTTGTCTGGAGAACCCTCACTGATACGGACACTTATGACAATTGAGTAGCTGCTCTTTGCCAGCCAGGGAGCCAAAGGCTTGTCCTTTCGGTGTCTGCCTTAAGTGTCACAAGTCCCGGGAGGGAAGGTGATGCGGCTCCTACCAGTTGAGGTGCCTCAGGGTCAGAGAAGTGCACAGGGCGGGGGGCTGGAGCCTGGTGGAGCCCAGGTGGAGTTCTAGCAGCAGTACAGCCTAGCAGTCCCACTTCCCCGGGTGCTTCTCACAAAGACGCCGAGGGAGCGACGGGATCTGAAGGAGGGGATGAGGAAGCTTCCGTGGGTCCGCAAGCCCAGACCAAGGCTGACTCGTCAAGGGTGTTAGAGGTCAGGACTGTGGTTACCCTGGGGGTGGGCTTACACAGAGCCATTCACATTCTGAAAAAGTATCCGTTCTGCTCTTGTTTGTATGTTTACCCCCCTCCCCCAAATCTTTTAAAAACAGATTCTCTTGATTGCTGGGAACACACACGGGGAAGTTGTGTGTGAGGGGGTGTGATCCAGGGGACAGGGAGGAGAAGCCCCTCACTCGTATGGCAGGAGTGGCTCAGCTTTGTGAGCTGAGGATGGCCCACGAGGTGCCAGAGAGAAGGGTCCCCGCTCCGTCCCTGCTCTGTGCACCCCATTCCCAGCCTGAGAAGCCCAGAGCCACCACCCCCCAACACACACACACCAGGGAGGAGAGCCAGTCACCCTGGCTCCCAGGCTCCGGCTCCAAGGCTTCTGGCACTAGGAGCTATTTTCAGCTTTCATGCCCTAGGACACAGCCAGAGCTGTAGTCTCCGGAAACTCTCTATCTCTCGCCCGCCCTCCCTCCCTCCCTCCTCTGCTTCTTCCCCTCCCGCTCCATCTGTCCTCCCCTCCACCCTGCATTTCTACACAGGATGGCTCACAGACAGCTGCTCCCCGTGCCCACCTGCCACCATTCGACGGATGTCAAAGCAAGCCCTGGGGACTTCCCTGGAGGTCCAGTGATTAAGACTCCGAGCTTCCACTGCTGGGGGCGAGAGTTCGATCCCTGGTCAGGGAAATAAGATCCCACATGCCGCACGGCACGGCCAAAAAAAAAAAAAAAATGAATAAAAAATAAAGTTATAGTGATGAGACAGCCCTAGTGGTGCAAGGATGGGACGTATAGCTCTATGGTATAGAATAAAGGTCCAGAAACAGATATATGAGAACTTGCTATGACAGAAAGTGGGGACATTAAGGAGTTTTCAATAAATGGCATTAGGACAATTGCATATCCATGTGGGAAAAACTAAATTAGAAAAAAAAAAGCAAGCCCTGGTCAGGTGTGACCTTGGGCCCAGGGCCATTGGCACACGTTGTCATGTGGGACGTTCTTCCTTCGACTCCTCCCTCCCTCCTGTGTCACTGTCACTTCCTCCAGAACCTTCCTGGACTCCCCTACACAAGCCCGGGGTGTGCCCTCACCCGCCCTGGATCACCAGAATTCCAATCCCGGCCCACCCTTCCCCGCCAGGTAAAGAACTGTGCATGGTCAATAAGACCGTAGAGGTCATTGGCCATTGCTACTGCAGCTGGAATTGTTACTGTGTTTAGATAGGGTGACCAACACCCGCCCCCAGTTTGCCCAGGACCGCTCAGGTTTGAGCGCTGGAACTGTGGGGAAACCCTCAGTCGCGGGGAACCCCAGAAGGCTGGTCAGCCTATTTAGGACGGATCTTTCACTTGATCTCCCAACCCCCGAGAGCTAGAAAGGGCATCTCCCCCCTCCTTCCATTGTAACCTTCATTCATTCATCCACTCATCCCTTTATTCAGCTCCTTTATTCAGCAAGTATTTAGGAAGCATCTACTACACAGCAGACACTCTTCTAGGTGCTGGGGACATAACCGCCTCCCTGTCCTCAAAGAGCTCACGTTCTAGCGAGGGCAGCAAACAATAAACTGAGAAGGTGTGATTTATTACATGGGGATGAGAGAGGGGTCTCGGAGACCACTGCAGGGCAGGGGAGGTGGGAGAGGAAAGGGGCAGTTCTAAATGCAGGCGCTGACAGGATTGGGGCAGACCTTGCCCTGGGCCAGGCTGGTTGCTTCAACACAACTGTCCTCGCCCAGGGCCATCCTGCCCCCGCCTCACCCAGTTCTTCCGTGATGTGTGGGGAAAATCTGTGGTTGTCACAACTGGGGGGGAGGGGCCCCTGGAATCAAATGGGTGCGGCCAGGGATGCTGCTGAACCCCACACAGTGCCCAGGAGGGGCCCTCAGCAGAGGGTGACCCGCCCCGAATAACCCCAGTGCCACGGGGGAGGCCCTGCACTAATATGAGTCAGACCCGCTGGTGCCCCCAGCTTCCTGCACAGGCAGGGGCTCTAACCGGGTCACCTCTGTATCCCGAGGTGACCTAGAGTGGGGCAGCCAGGAGGGCTGAAATGAGTATCGGGGGTGAAATGACAAATCTCTGTGCCCACTCTCCCCGCCGCACCCCAGGGGCGATGGCCTCTATCTCCTCCCTGTGCAGGTAGCTTTTCCCTGAGCCATTTCTTCTTGTCAAGGTCCCTGTCGCAGGTTGGGTTCCCCGAAGATGACGTTGAGAGCAAGGATTGGAGTGCAGGTGGTTGATGTGAGACGTGCAGGAACAGATACAGCTGCCATAGGGTCCCGCAATTCCACTCCTGGGCATAGATCCGGAGAAAACTCGAATTCAAAACTATACATACACCCCTGGAATTTCCCTTGTGGTCCAGTGGTTAAGACTCCGTGCTTCCGGTGCCGGGGGCATGGGTTCCATCTCTGGTCAGGGAACTAAGATCTCACATGCCGTGTGACAATAAAAGAAGAAAGAAAGAAAAAAGAAAGAGAGAAACAGAGAAACAGAGAGAGACAAAGAAAGAAAGAGAGAAAGAGAGAGAGAGAAAGAAAGAAAGGAAGAAAGAAAGAAAAGATACATGCACCCCAATGTTCATTGCAGCACTATTTACAATAGCCAAGACATGGAAGTTGCCTAAATGTCCACTGATGGATGAATGGATAAAGAAGATGTGGTACATATATACAGTGGAATATTATTCAGCCATAAAAAGAATGAAATAATGCTATTTGCAGCAACGTGGATGGACCTAGAGATTATCATACTAAGTGAAGTAAGTCAGACGAGAAAGACAAATATCATATGATCTCACTTATATGTGAAATCTAAAATACGACACAAATGAACTCGTCTATGAAACAAAAACAGACTCACAGACATAGAGAACAGACTTGTGGTTGCCAAGGGGGAGAAACAGTGAGGGAGGGTTGGATTGGGAGTTTGGGGTTAGCAGATGCAAACTATTAAATATAGGATGGATAAACTACAACGTCCTACTGTCTAGCACAGGGAACTATATTCAATATCCTGTGATAAGCCATAATGGAAAAGAAAAAAGTTTTATTTATAGGTTCCATCCCGAACTGAGCTGGCCCATCCCCTCCCATGGTTCTAAGTGCAGCCCGAGGCTGCAGACTTCCCACCGTGGTCTTCAGCTCCAGAGCAAGCCACCTGCAAACCACCCACATCTTCCCAGGGGCTGGCAACTCTCCTTTGCTACTGATTCCAAGACACATCCAGATAGCAAAAATGTGACCATGAAAAGAAACTCAGGCATGTTCAAATCAGGGAAATAACATTCTTATCTCTGTTCAGTACTCGCTTAATTTTAGAATAGCTTAGAGTTACAAAAAAGTTGCAAAGATCTGTACAGAGTGTACAGAGTGCCGTGGGCCCTGACCCAGTTCCCCTATTTCCAACACGTTAGTACGTTAGTACGACATGTTTATCCAACTAAGGAACCAAGATGGATACATTGTTATTAACTAACGTCCACACTTGATTAGAATTTCCCTAGTTTTCCCCTAACATCCTTTTTCTGTCCCAGTCTCCTCTGGGCTGTGACATTTCTCAGACGTCCCTGGGTTTTGATACCTTGAAAGTTTTGAGGAGGACTGGTCAGGTATTTTGTCCCTCAATTTGTTTGTCTGTTCGTTTTCTGATGTTTTCTTATGGTTGGTCTGGAGTTATGGGGTTTGGGGTGGAAGATCCAGACAGAGATAAAAATGCCATTCTCCTCAGGTCACATCAAGGATACACACCATCAACGGGACTTATGACAAACGATTTTACCCTTGATCACATGGCCAGTATCGTCTTTTTTTTTTTTTGCTGCGTTGGGTCTTCGTTGCGTGCGGACTTCTGTAGTTGTGGCACGGGGGCTCAGTAGTTCTGGCTCCCAGGATCTAGAGCGCAGGCTCAGTAGTTGTGGCCCACGGGCTTAGTTGATCTGCGGCACCTGGGATCTTCCCGGACCAGGGCTTGAACCTGTGTCCCCTGCATTGGCAGGCGGATTCTTTTGTTTTCTTTTGTTCTTTTGCAACCAAAACTTTAATCCCAAGGATTCTCACAAAACATATTACAAATGACAGCATGAAAAAAAAAATTGCACAGTAACTCAAAGTTCAGCTCTACAATATACTCTTAATCTGGCAGGACATTGGTATCCTGATAATCTCAAATTTCCAAAAAATATTACAAAGAGCTATGTATTCATGTACAGCAATCACAGAGGGGACTTATGACCTAACTCAAAGGTAAACCAACTTCCTTGAAACTTCTTAGATTCTAAACTCCCTGGACAACCTCTTGTCCAGTGTGAAGACTAGTGGAATTTCTAAACCTCTAATATAGGGTAAGGGTGCGGCTTTCATTTTTACCTGCTGGCTTGTGTTCACAGCACCTTTTAAAGACTGCTTGCTTAACTACATCTGCATACCATATCCCAGCTACAGAAAGTCTTTTCAATGTTTCCATAATAGTAAACATCACACTTTAGGTGGGCAGGAGTTAGAGTTGACCCATTTCAAACCAGAGAGATTGACACCTTTATGTGTCACTGGGTCAAGAGACAAACAAATGTGAACAGCTAAAACATTTAAAAAGTGCACCAAGCGTCGCAAGTCTCAAACAAAACTTGAATTTTCTGTACATACTCTTGCCAAATGAAGTTATTGCCTGTACACCACTCCTCTTGCAAAGTGGTCTTCTATTTCCTTTCATTTGGCCTAGATCGGCTAGGAGACGTAGAGAAAGATCGGGACGGCTTGTGATTTCTCTCCTGGGACAGGGATCTCTCTCTTCTCCTATATCTAGAAAGGGACCTGCTCTGGCTGACGGAGAAGGCTCTCCATCTTGGAGATGTGTGGGAGGTGGAGGACTCCTCCTCCGATAATCATCTCGAGGGCGACGACCCCAAGAAGGAGGCGGTCACGATTTCGACTTCTCTTTTCCCCATTCGACAGGTCCACTCTTACTCGGCAGCCACATAGTGTTCTCCCATCTAGTTCTCGGACAGCATCGGCTGCATCTCAGGGATCTTCACGTTCAACAAGAGCGAAGCCGGGAGGGTTTTTAGCAACCCACACACTTCCATAAGAGTGTCCATAATAGCCTAAAGCTCGTTCCGATTCAGCCTTGTTACCACTCTTTCCAAGATTCCCTACATAAACTTGACAGTCCAACGGACAGGAATCACGATGCAAGACCCTCGTGGCTCCTGGGTTTCACGGGCCACAGGGTGGTCCCGGGCCTCTAGAATCTGGCAGCTGAATCTGCTCGTGTAAGTTGTCCTGTGGGGATGCTTTTCCCCCTATGTGTCCAGCCCGGGGCCCTGCTGTCTTGGCCCGTCCTCCCGGGTGAGAAGGTGAACCCCAGCTCCCTGGAGCAGACACTCAGAGCCCTGGTGATCGGACTCATGGCTGACGGGGCTGGAGCGGCGGCTGGACATGTGTGGCCAGCCTGGTGGTGTTTGGCCCCGTCTGCAGTTCCCGTTCCAGCTGAGAAAGAGCCTCCCTGTGCTATTTTCTCCTGCTTGTGTAAGGATCCCCGGTGTCATTTGACAGAAATGTAGATGGTGTGTTCTTTCTCTCTTTTCTCCCTGCTTCCTCTCCTCCCTCTCTGCCTCCCTCTCTCCCTGTCCCTCTTTCCCTGTTCTGCTCTCCCTCTACCTCTTTCCCTCTCCCTCTCTCTCTCCATCTGACTCTCCCTCTCCCCCCCTCCCTCTCCCTCCCTCTCCCTATCTCTCTTTCCTCTCCCTCTCTCCCTCTTCCCTCTCGCTCTCCCTCTCCCTCCTCCCTCTGCCTCTCCCTCTTCCCTCTCCCTCTCTCCCTCTGCCTCTTTCCTCTCCCCGTTTCCTCTCCCTGTTTCCTCTCTGTTTCCTCTCCCTCTTCCCTTTCCTCTCTCCCTCTCCCTCTCTCCCTCCCTCTCTCCCTGTGCCTGTTTCCCTGTCCTTGTTTCCTTGTTCCGCTGTGCCTCTACCTCTTTCCCTCTCCGTCCCTCCCTCTCCCTCTCCCTCTCCCTCCACCTCCTTCCCTCTCTGGAGAGGGAAGGAGGTGGAGGGAGAGGGAGAGAGAGCAGGAGAGGGAGGGGGAGAGGGAGAGAAAGGGGGGAGAGGGAGAGAGGGATAGAGGGAGGGAGGGAAAGACATCTCTCCCTTCCTCCCTCTATCTCTCTCTCCCTCCCTCTCTCCCTCTCCCTCCCTCTCTCCCGCTCCCTCCCCCCTCCCTCTCCCTCTAACTTTCCCTCTCCCTCCGTCTCTCCATCTCCCTCACTCCCTCCCAGAGAGGGAGAGATGAGATGGAGGGAGAGGCAGAGACAAGGGAGAGGGAGAGAGGGAGAGGGAGAGGGAGGGGGAAGAGAGGGAGAGAGATGTCTCTTCCTCCCTCCCTCTCCCTCTCTCCTCCTTCTCTCTCTCTCTCCCTCACCCTCTCTCCCTCTCCCTCCCTCCATCACTTTCCCTCCTTCTCACTCTCCCTCCCTCTCCCTCCCTCTCCCTCCCTCTCCCTCTCCCTCTCTCCCTCCCAGAGAGGGAGAGACAGAGGGAGAGGGAGAGGGGGGAGAGAGGGACACGGAGAGGGAGGGAGGGAGACAGAGAGGGAAGCAGGCACCCTCTCTCCTTCTCCCACTCCCTACATCCTTCTCCGACTCCCCCTCTCCTTCGCTCCCTCCCTCTCCTCTCCCTCCGTCTCTCCCTCTCCTTCCCTCCCTCTAGGAGAGGAAGAGGAAGGGAGGGAGAGGGAGAGAGGGAGGTGGAGGGAGAGGGAGAGGGAGAGAAGTCTCGACCTCCTTCCCTCTCCCTCCCTCGCCCTTTCCCTTCCTCTCTCCCTCTCCCTCCCTCCCTCTCCCTCTCTGTCTCTCCCTCTCCCTCCATCTCTCCCTCTCCCTCACTCCCTCCCAGAGAGGGAGAGATGGAGGAAGAGGCAGAGACGAGGGAGAGGGAGAGAAGGAGGAGGGACAGATGGAGGGAGAGGGAGAGGGAGGAAGAGGGAGAGAAGAAGGAGAGAGGGAAAGGGAGGGAGGAAGAGACCTCTCTCCCTCTCTCCCCCCTCCCTCTCCCTCTCCCTCTCCCTCTCTCCCTCTCCCTTGTCTCTGCCTCTTCCTCCGTTTCTCCATCTCTGGGAGGGAGTGAGGGAGATGGAGAGACGGAGGGAGAGGGAGAGGGAGGAGAGGGCGGAGAGGGAGGGAGGGAGAGGGAGAAAGGGAGGGAGAGAGGGATAGACGGAGGGAGCGAAAGATGTCTCTCCCTCTCTCCCTCTATCCCTCTCCCTTCCTCAATCTCCTCCCTTTCCCTCACCCTCCGTCTCTCCATCTCCCTCACTCCCTCCCAGAGAGGGAGAGACGGAGGGAGAGGCAGAGACAAAGGAGAGGGAGAGAGGGAGAGGAAGAAGGAGGGGGGAGAGAGGGAGAGAGAGAGATGTCTCTTCCTCCCTCCCTCTCCCTCTCTCCTCCTTCTCTCCCTCTCTCCCTCATCCTCTCTCCCTCTCCCTCCCTCCATCACTTTCCCTCCTTCTCATTCTCCCTCCCTCTCCCTCTCCCTCTCTCCCTCCCAGAGAGGGAGAGACAGAGGGAGAGGGGGACAGGGAAAGAGAGACAGGGATGGAGGGAGGGAGAGAGGGAGGCAGAGAGGGACAGGGGTGGAGGGAGGGAGAGAGGGAGGCAGAGAGGGACAGGGAGAGAGGGAGAGGGAGAGAGGGACAGGGAAAGAGAGACAGGGATGGAGGGAGGGAGAGAGGGACAGGGCAAGAGGGACAGGGAGAGAGGGAGGGAGAGAGGGACAGGGAGAGATGGAGGGAGAGGGAGAGTGAGAGGCAGGGAGGTAGAGGGAGGGAGGGAGAGAGACAGGGAGACAGAGAGGGAGACAGGGAGAAGGGCTGATGGGGGCTCCCTCCCCCTCCCATCCTCTCCCCACTGCTTTCTCTTTTTTCTGCTTCAACAAACACCAGGCGCCCTTTAGATCAGCCCTGAAGTCAACGTTGATGCTTGGACGGCCTGACCTCCCTGCTGCCTTCCAGCCCAGGACCACAGCTGGGAGATGAAGTCTGCGGGGCCCTGGGCGGCGGCGGCGGGCTGCACAGACAACTCCTCTGACGCCCAATCTCTCCTCCTTTACGAGGCAGCCGCCAGCTCCCCTCCCTGACTCCCCAACATTTGGGGCTTTTTTAATATGTGTCGATAATGCCATGAGCTACTATTTAACTTTTCCACGAGGACCCATCTCCCGAAATGCAGTGGTTTTCAGCCTTGGCTGCACTAGAGAACCCCCAGGGAAGGGAGAGACCTCTGTACCTCCCTCTGTCTCCCTCTCTCTCCGTATCTCCTTCTGGCTCTCTCCCTCTCCCTCTCCCGCTCCCTCTCCCTCTGGGGTGATGCCCGATGAGCTCAGATTCGCAGATGTTCCCCCCATCCCCTCTCTGTGCCTTGCGTGGGGCCTGGGCCTTCTCACTGTGGGCCGGGTACAGCCTTGACATTCAGACATCGGTTCCTGCAAGGACACTTGCGTTTGGTCCATACCGCGTGTGGCTGCAGTCTGGGCTTCTCCCTTTCAGCATCTTCAGTAGATGGGGGCTGTGCATGAGCCCTTCATCTTCCCCGCAGACACCACTGGTGCTTGCTCGGCCTCGCGGGTGATGCGGGGGGCACGGGGGACAGTCCTGTGTCCCGACCTTCTTGGGCTGCAGACAGGCCACGTTGGTCCTGTGGTGACTGGGGGCTCCCAGGAGAACCCCACCGCAGACCTGGAGAGGTGGCCCCAGAGAAGGTGGCGTACGCCTGGGGCCGGGCCTCACCAGCCAGCCCCGGGCCACCTGCAGCAACAGGCCTCTCGCCGTCCAGGGTCTGGGTGTTCGGGCGCCGTGGGCATGAGCTGCTGTCTGCACGGCAGCCGAGTTTGTATTGTTGAGCCCGGGGAGGCCCCTGGGTGGCTCCTGGAGAGGCTGGTCGCATTTCTTCCTGCCCTTGGCCTTAGAGCTCATCACGGTTCACGCCGTTTCTGGTTCCAAAAGGACCTGTGTTCATAAAGACCACGTGTTAGGACAGCACCACAGTGTCTAGAAATCCGGGCCAGGAGGAGGAGGGAGGGGGATTGGCTGTGCCCGCCAGTGGCCTGAGAGCCCTGGCCGCCCGCAGAGACCTGGCCCGGGGCTCGTGGGGAGGGCGTAGCCCACGGTCCCCAGCGCTGGCTGTCTCTGGGTTCCAGGAGAACTGCGCGATCCTCGGGGAGCTGGTGAGGCTGCAGGCTAAGAAGTCCCGCCTGCTGGGGTTCAGCACGCGTGCCGACTCCGTGCTGGAGATGAACATGGCCAAGACCAGCCAGCTGGTGAACACTTTCCTAGGTAACCCCGCCTCCCTGAGTCCCAGTGGGGACGGGAGTCAGGCGGACCTTGACTGGACGTGGTGCTGCCTGAGACCCCACTGTGTCAGCCCTTGGGGGTCGCCTTCCCCAACCCTTCATTCTGCCTCGAGGGGCGTGGGGTGGGGGGCGGCTGGGGGGCTGCCACAGGGACATAGCCGAGCCTCTCCCCTCCGCCCGCAGATGAGCTGGCCCAGAAGCTGAAGCCCCTCGGGGAGCAGGAGCGGCCATGATCCTGGAGCTAAAGAAGGCCGAGTGCCAGAGGCGGGGCCTGCACTTTGATGGGCCCATCAACGTCTAGGACCTGCGCTACTACATGAACCAGGGGGAGGAGACGCGCTACCACGTGGACCAGTACCTGCTCAATGAGTCCTTCCCCATGCAGGGGGTCACGCGCGGGCGGCTGGGCATCTCCCAGGAGCTGCTGGGGCTGACCTTCGACCTGGAGAAGGGCGCCAACATGTGTCACGAAGATGTGAGGCTCTACACGGTCCGGGACGTGGCCTCGGGCAAGGTCATCCATCGGCAAGTTCTACCTGGACCTCTACCCTCGGTGCATGCGTGGGGGAACCTGTCGACCATGGGCCGGGGCTCCTCTGTGGAAGCGGGGCCTCACCCACGTCCCTCCCCAGGGAAGGGAGGTCCGGGCACATGGCCTGCTTTGGCCTGCATCCGGGCTGCCTGCAGCAGGATGGGAGGTGCCGGATTGCCATCGCGGCCATGGTGGCCAACTTCACCAAGCCTATGCCCAACCCGCCCTCCCTGTTGCAGCATGATGAGCTGGAGACCTACTTCCATGAGTTCTGGCAAGCGATGCACCAGCTCCGCTCCCAGGAGGGTGCGGGCGCGGGGCTGCAGGCAGGGGGCGGGGAGGGCCCAGGCTCTCCCGTGGTCCTCAGGCAGGCCCTCGCCACGGGATTCTTCCACTGATGTCACCCCGCACGTGGCGACGCCCTCGGTGTCAGTTTCCTTCATCAAACCCCACTCACTGGGCGCTTACACAACAGAAGTGGATGTCCTCGAGACTCTGGAGGCTGGAAGCCCCAGATCAAGGAGTCAGGACTGATTACCTGCATGTTAAATACATGTATTCAAGAGTTGCCTTCAAAAAAGACAAACGACAAGAAAGGCACGTTGCCTGCGAGTCTGGGGACAGCCGGTGATGAGAACCAGAGGGTAGGCTCTGGGGCCGGGAGCGCCGCGCCCTGTGAGGCCCTGGGGCTGCTGCCAGTCTCGGTGGAGGCTCAGCAAGTCCCAGTGACTTTCCCACGGCGGGGGTCCCCAGCTGAGCGTCTGGGCCCGGGACCCAGTGTTCGTTCACTCTTCCTGCAGTCAGCGCTTCGTCCTGAGAGCGATGCTCTCACAGGCTGCACCGGAGCGCGTGGGGACAGTTTACTGAGCTGTGCAACCATCACTACTGCCCTGTTTTGGAACATTTCCCTCACCCCAGAAATGTCCCTCACGCCCTTAGTTATCATTCCCTCCCCTCCCCTGCTCCTGACAACCAGGAACCCACTCTGACTCTGTGGATCTACCTGTTCTGGATGTTTCCCCTCAGTGGGGTCACACCCTGTGTGTCCTTCTGTGTCTGACTTCTCTCCCTGAGCATCGTGTTCTCAGGGTGCATCCTCGTGGCAGCGAGTGTCAGGGCTTCACACCTTTGCGTGGCTGAGGGCTGGAAAAAAGACAAACAACAAGAAAGGCACGTTGCCTGCCAGTCTGGTGACAGGCGGTGATGAGAACCAGAGGGAAGGCTGTGGGGCCGGGAGCGCCGCGCCCTTTGAAGCCCTGGCGCTGCTGCCAGTCTCGGTGGGGCATGGGCAGCGCCATCCCCCAGGAGCTGCTGGACAAGCTCATCCAGTCCCGGCTGGCCAACCCCGCTGCGGCCGGGCCGAGGGAAAGGAAAGGGGCTCCCGGACCGCCCGGCTGAAAGCACGGCCTGGACACAGTGCCAGCCCCCCGTCTCCTTCCTCCCGCCCTCCAGGCCTCTTCAACCTGTGCCAGATCGTCCTGGCCAAGGTGGACCAGGCCCTGCACACGCAGACGCCCTCGGACCCGGCCCAGGAGAATGCCCGCCTCTGCCAGGAGATCCTCGGGGGCCCAGCTACGCCAGGTAGCCAAGCGCGCGCCGGGCCCACCTTAGCGGTCGGTTGGCAGCTACTGCCCAGGTCAAGAGGATCCTCTGGTGGTGTGTGAAGGGGGACCGACTGACGGGCTTTGGCCGAGGCCCGCTGACCCCTGGCCTCTTCCTGCCTGGGTTCCTGGGCTGGTCCCTCCAGCTGTGGCCCGCGGAGTCCGAGGGTGGGGTGGGCGTATCAGCACATGCTTTCTGGAGAGCCTGGAAGAGGCAGGAGAGGGCTTCATAGCCCGGACGAAACTCGTCGACGAGGTTTGCCTGTGCGTGTCGGTGCGGACACGCGGTTCACTCCCTCGTGAGCGCTTTCACCCGCGCTCTCCCCGTGCTGGAGGGCGAGCCCTGACTCATCCCTCGGAGCCTCGGGCAGCTGTCCTTGTAAGAGGCTCAGGGGTGAACCCTCGTGAGCTTCAGCAGAAAGTCGGCAAAGATTGATTTGTGTCCCTCCACTGAGTTGCCCGCAAGGTCCCCGTTTTCTACAAGTGTTGGGCCAATACTCCCTCTAGTGGCGGGGGACTCAGACAGGGCTGCTTTGAGGCCCCCGCTCTGGGGAAGGGGCACGGAGCGGCCAGGGGGCCGGGCAGGAACCTCTCCGCGTGTGTCCCAGGGACCCACCTGCCTGCAACCTTCGGCCGCCTGGCAGGAAGCTACGACGCCCAGTCCTATGGCTACCTGTGCAGCAAGGTGTACTCCGCGGACACGTTCCACACACGCTTCAAGCAGGAGGGCGTCCTGAGTGGCAAGGTGAGAGGCTGGCCTGCCGCACAGACCACCACGGAGGTCCTTGGCCTGGGCCTAGATGCTCATGCCGCCCGCCTGGGCCTGCCAGGCTCTGAGGGCCCTGCCCTGGACCCCCTGCTCCCCTGCCCTTTGTTGAGTCAGAGCAGAGGTGGCCACACCCACACCCTCAGTGAAGGGGGTGCTCCACCCTCCTGCAGCCCCACCCCCTCTCTGCAGGTTGCCATGGACTACAGAAGCTGCATTCTGAGGCCAGGGGGCTCCGAGGATGCCAAGGGCATGGTGACGCTCTTCCTGGGTTGCGACCCCACGCAGGACGCCTTCCTCCTGAGCAAAGGGCTGCAGGTTGAGGGCTGCAAGCCACCGGCCTGCTGACGGCACGGGGTTTTGCCCACCCAGGCGGGCCGGGTGCCTTAGCGCCCCGTTGGGGCGGGGGAGGGGCCGCGTGTCCTCCCAGCCCCTGAGTCCCCAGCGGCCGGCCTAGGCCAAAAGTCTCCACCTGGAACTGTCTGGAGAGCCTGGCGTCAAGGCTCCCCCTTGTTGCACTAATGCAATGTCTTCCTGGGGAGCTTTCCTGGTAACAAAACGGTTCTTTGAAAACGCAGCCATTAATAAAAAGACTCCACTCCTGGTCTCTGCCTGCCGTCCCTTCCACCACAGGAGTGGCATGGGGGCCGTCACACTGGGGGGAGTTCTGACCTTGGTCGGGGATCAGCCCTGGGGCCGTGGTGACGCGTCTGGGTCACTGGGAGACGGCTGAGCTGTGGGGTGAGTTCAGACGGGGATGGTGCCCCGCACCCCGACCGGGCAGGCTCTCCAGTGAGGGGGTGTCAGTTTCCTGCCGGCCTCCTGCCCATCAGTGTTTGGCATCTCGGGGGCTGTGACTGGGTGCAGCCGGTTCTGGCGGTGGGCACAGCTGCGGGAAGCCCGGCTGTGGCTGTTCCTGTCCCCGAGTCCTGTCCTCCTGCTCACGGCCGGCCGGCTGGCTCCCTCCGCTCATCGGCAGCTGCTGAAGTCTGGACCACAGCAAGGGGCCGCCTTCCTGGGTCCTAGCGATTCTTCCCAAAGGCCTTAGGGATGCAGTTTGGTGGCACTAGGAATTCAGAGAGGGTGCTGCCCCACTGGAGCGCTAGGGTGGGTCTGGACCGTCCCGTGTGTCCTTCCCTGGCCTTTGAGCTCCTCGGGAGCCCTGCCTCTGGCCCTTCGCCCCCACAAAGGACGCCAGGCAGCGGAGCGAGGGCGCGGGCGGCGCCCCGACCTTCTCCCCGTGGTCCAGGCGGGCAGGCCGTGCCACGCTCTGTCCTTCCCTCAGCCTGCCCGCCCGTTCTCACCCACCCTGGGCCAGTCGGCTGTGGACCAGGCTGTGGTGTCTGCCCTTCTGCAGACCCGGCTCAGCTCCCTGCACCCACTTCTGTGCCTTCTGTGTTCTGGGCTGGTCGCAGGCCCAGAGCTGGTGGGCAGGCACCCCGTGGCCGGGAGGGCTGTCCGTGTGAATTCCCTGGGGCTCGAAAAGGAGCACAGCCGGCCTTCCATCTGGCACTTCTCGATGGACATGGAAGGGGCGTGTCGAGGCCTGGGGGCTGCTCGTCTCCCCGTGCACCGAGCCCCCGGATGGTCCCCGTGCAAAATCCAGGTGTGGCGTTGGCACCCCAGCCGTGTGCCAGGCAGTCCGTGGCGGGCACCACAGGCCTCGTGCTGGTGGGCCACAGGGTTCCCGAGCGGCAGGTCAGGACTGAGAGGGTGAGGCCTTTCCCCGGGTCCAGGGCCCAGGCTGACGCCGGCTGGAGGCCCCTCCGCTCACCGCCCGCACCCCCAGCCCCTGCCCTCACGTGAGCCCCCAGGGCTGAGCTCAGGTGCTGCATGCCCAGGCTCTCCGGCAGCCCAGCCCGTCCCCCCTCCTCCCAGGTCACTGAAGGCCTGGGAGGCAGGTGGCCCCACGGAGACCGCTGTTCCCCGAGCCCTGGGCAGGGGGCAGGGAGGACGGGCACACGGCCTGCAGGGGTGTGGGCGCCGGGGCAGCGGGAGCAGCTCCACACAGTAAGTAAGAGCAGCTCACCAAAACCAGTGCGTTTCTCCAGCCACCCCGGGACCTGAGCTCAGGTCCTGGGGCAGGAAGGGGCAGCACTGCAGCTGTTAGCTGTCACTGGGGGTCGACTGTGGCCCAGTGCCACCTCTTAGATCCTCCCCCATCCCCTTCCGGGGTTGCGACCGGACCCCTGCCAACCGGGTTCTCACTCCTCCCCATCCCCTACGCCTGCTCCATGAAGGTGGAAGGAACACATTTTTTAAAAGGTTAGAGCTCGGGTTTCCCTGGTGGCGCAGTGGTTAAGAATCCGCCTGCCAATGCAGGGGACAAGGGTTCAAGCCCTGGTCTGGGAAGTTCCCACACCCCACGGAGCAATGAAGCCCGTGCGCCACAGCTACTGAGCCTGCGCTCTAGAGCCCAAAAGCCACAACTACTGAGTCCTCGTGCCCCAACTACTGAAGCCCGCGCGCCTAGAGCCCGTGCTCTGCAACAAGAGAAGCCACTGCACTGAGAAGCCCACGCACCGCAACGAAGAGTAGCCCCCACTTACCGCAACTGGAGAAAGCACGCACGCAGCAAGGAAGACCCAACGCAGCCAAAAATAAATAAATAAAATCAATAAATAAATTTTTAAAAATCATATTAAATACCTATTAATGAGATTTTTAAAAATAGTCAGTTAGTTAGTTAGTCAGTTAGTTAATTGTGCCGGGTCTTAGTTTCCACGGGCCAGCTCCTTAGTTGTGGTAATGAGATATTTTATATTCTTTTTTGTCCCTGAACAAAGGCCTCAGAATCCAGTATCTATCTGATAATGCTCACAGCATAGCTCAGCACGGAATAGCCACATTGTTTTTCTTTGGCTGCTATGTACCAAACAGCCTTTTGTACTGTTTTACCAAATGCATGTATTTAATACCTGTTTTAAAAAACATAGTGAGATCTCAAAACTTTAAATTGACTAAAGTAAGATTCTCTCCGTAGTACTACCTATTTGACCAACACCACCTGATAACACCGGTGTGGTGCACTGAGCCTTACTCTAGCATATTGGGATAAACCGTGTTTCGACAAGTGTTCATCCTCCAAGTCCCCAAGGCCTCTCACACACTGCCAGTGAAACTGCTTCCTGCTTGGGAAAGAGTGCCCCAGTTCGTTTCTTTAGAAGCTTGAAGGCTATGTAAGCCCTCCAAAAGGTTAAAGGGCAAAGAACAACTCTAAAACTGGCACATTTGTTTAAAAAAAAAGACTTGTCAATATTACAAGAGCCAGCTTGCTTTCACTTGTGACACGTTTTCTTAGGAGGCAAGGGATGTGGCCATGTGACTTCGACAAGCTGTTTCGCTCTGTCTCAGTGTCCCACCTGTGAGT
Source organism: Balaenoptera borealis (assembly GCF_965194805.1). Lineage (NCBI taxonomy): Eukaryota > Metazoa > Chordata > Mammalia > Artiodactyla > Balaenopteridae > Balaenoptera > Balaenoptera borealis. Next base: position 169,635,253 of record NC_138867.1, read on the forward strand.
GGGTAGTCTGACTAAACTTAATTACAGACATCTGAATAAGGATCATGAACAGTGGCACCTAATTTCCAAAATAAAAATAGGAGAATGAGTATGTCTTTTACAACAGGACGTCAAGTCCACCTCAAAGATATCGGTAGCCTTGAGTCCATTGCTTCTCACTGAGTGCAGTTGTGCCTCCCAGGGGACATCTGGGAAAGTCTAAAGGTGATTTTGTTTGTCACAACTGGGAGGAGAGAGAGGGAATGTTACGGGCACCTAGTGAGTAGAGGTCGGGACCTTGCTAAACACTCTACGATGCACAGGACTCACACACCACAGCAAAGGTTTATCTGGCCCCAAAAGTCAATGCCTTGGTTGAGAAACCCTGCCTTAGAGCAAACCACGGATACTCATCTTTAGCAGGTAACAGGGCATTTACTACCCACCTGTAAATCTACAGACTTCCTGACTTACACAGCTAATCCTGTGGCAACAATGAAATAGATAGCATGTGACCATCTGGTATTATCTAGGTTTGCCCCTCAAGTCACATGGGACAGTGCTAGAGACTGACATTTTCTATATTGGAGGTCTCTGGCAAGCCACCAGTTTTCTAACCTAAAAAGTCTAAGCAGCATTATTACAATACACATAATAACACGACAATTCTGCTTTTATAGAGAAATTAGATGTGGGAAAGGAGCTTATGTGACATCAGAAGCAAATGCTTTGAACACATCACATCTGCTGGTTCGACTGTCAAATCTTGACAGCTGTAGACGTAGGAAGGTAGACAGGAGAGAACAGACCAAAGTTATGGGCCTGCTGAGTCCTCGGGTCTAACCATAATACACTTCGTACTGCCCTGTGTCCAGGGATGTGTTGTAACACCCTCTCAGTCACTTACGGTCCATAGCAGACCAAGTATAAATTCACAATTACCAGCAAGTGTACCAAAAAAAGGCAGAGTTAAGAAACTTAAATGCGAGCCCTACCTGGTTTTTTCTTCTTCATCGACAGAATCATCTGATTTTGCTTTTTTCAGGGTCTTCCTCAGGTTTCCGTTTGGCAGGGCTGTCACACACAGTAAAGCCAACTGTTAGCTCACCAGGCCCTAGACCTCCAGTGGGCACGAAACAACTCATATTCCTCCCTACCAAGAGTACCCTCTCTTTGGAAAGATTCAGGGCATGGTCCCCTCTTCCCTCTGAGAAGCCCTTTTTGCCAGGACATTAAAAGAAGCTTCGAGCTTAATGTTTCATTGGATGACAGGTTTAGAATACCACCATTTTGCAAACCTTAAGAAATAATGGATCTAGACTTTGATCAATGGCTGCTCGAATCACCGAAGAGACATTACATGCCTCTGATCGACAGCCCCATGCCGTCAATGAAGTCTCACAAAATAAAGCTGGAATCTGATCAAGACTCTAGACCTAACTACCAGTTTACAGAAAACTGGAGGCAAGGGAACACATTAACCACCAAAACGATGCAGTCAGCCAGACCTAGAAGCTATTAGAAAAAAGACCTATTTTCTTTAAATAAATGGCAAGAAAATAAGGAATCTATCACTTGAAAGGCTTAAGGAGCAAATCAACCAAACTCTGTTACACAAGGGGAAGAATGAACACTGCTATATATTTGTTAGTAAGGAACTGTTACACTTTATAAGGCATGTTTTGTCTTCTTCAAAAGACTGTTTGCTAGATGTTAGCAATTATAGCAAAATATGAATAAAAAACTTGTCAGAGAAAGAGACCTTGTCATCTAGAAATATAGTATGTGTGGATAAGATGACATGTCCGATTTGTTTCAAAGTAATCCAGCTGGGAGGATATGGGTGTGTATGGAGTTGTAATCCATTTGGAATAATTTTCACGTGGAGCATATGGGGGTATAGATGAAACAACAGCCAGGAGCTGTTAACTGTTGATACTGGGTGATAGGTACACAGGGGTTCATTTTACTATCCTTGGTATTTTGTGTATGTACATTTGAAGTTTCCTATGTTAAGAGTAAAAATGGATGAGATCTTCAGAAATGCTGTTCATGAATGTCTAATAACAGAATATCAAAAGGAAAACCTAAGCAATGTGGAAGTCAGAATTACTAAGTTACATCCTACTAATTTATATGTGTTTTACCAAAAACAGTTGGCCCCTAAAATGGGGGCTGTCCATTCACTATATACTGACCCCCTTGTGAAATGAGATGTGATGGTGGTCTGCCTGGTAGTTTGCCTTCTAATCCTGGGGCTAGATGAGACTTCAGCTGCTTAAAGAAAAAGAAACAAAAAAGCCACTATGAATAAAAAGTTCACAGCCAAGGTACAGTTCTTCAGCATCACCAAGCTGGTGCAGAGACCAGGTTCTGAGGATTAAGTAACCTTCTCTTCTTATTCTAAGCAACCACCATCTTGATAAACTCATCAAATTAGCACCTGCCAGTTTGCTGGGCCATTTTAACACAAGCTCTTGTATGAGGGGCCCAACTCTGAGACGCACAAGGAAACAGAGCCTCCGTTTATTTCATCAGAAGATGAAGTGGCCAAGCACCTGACCTGAGCTCAAGTCCCATGCTCTTTTTAAAAAAATTCCAGAAGAGTTACTCTGACTACAAGTGGGGAAGGAGTCTAAGAATAAATGTTTAGCTTAAACAGGCATGTAACTTAGAAGTCATAATTATCAGCAGCTCCTGTTATCTTATACCTCATAAATTCAACCGCATTTGGGGATCTAATGCTCTATAACTTGGTTGAAGACAAAAATTTAAAGTATATATCTAAGCTAGTTAGAAGTATACACAAGAGGGAATTTCATGGCGGTCCAGTGGTTAAGACTCGGCACTCTCATTGCCGAGGGTCGGGGTTCGATCCCTGGTCGGAGAACTAAGATCGCACAAGCCGAGCAACACAGCCACACACCCCCAAAAAAAAGATACACAAAAAACAAGTACTGTCAGTGGAGGGGCTGTGTGTGGGGGGAACAGACAGACCCTATGGCGCCAAGTCTGTCCTCCCCTTAGGTGGTACCAGATTCCAACGAGGTCAAACGAATCAAGCGCTCTTACAGTGTTTCTCCATCAGACTTGCTTCTCCTGGGCATGCAAAGTTTGGAAACAGGTTTGGGGGACTTCTTTTTCTCTGCTATTTCCACTCTGCGCTCCTCACCACTTGTCTGGCTCCCGTTTTCTAGACAGTCATTCACTTCCCGACTGAAAGCATGAGCTCCGTTCTCCAAGGACAAATCTTTATTTAAAAGGGATCTGATTTTAGCCAGGTAGCCCTGCTACAGCAGGAAAGGATAATTTAAGTAGCAGTGAATGTCAACAAGGGGCCATGAGAGAATAAGGAAACACATGCGCTTCCTTTATAACTATAAAGTAACAGGGAGAGGTGGGATTATTCTGCCTCCCTGGTCACAGACAAGTTACATGGGAGGAAACGTTTTCTAGCCGCCGGGATGCTGACGACTTACCTCTGATAATTCTTCTTTATGTAATTTGGTTTCCAAGTCACATAACTGATTCTTTATTTCTGTCTGCAGAAATTCATGCAAGAGGTTCCATTGCTCCTTCATGCATTCCTAAGGGAAGGATATAGGTTTACAAGTCTCCACATTCCCAAGGTAGGAACCAATGGACTAATACACAAATAGTTACACTGCCTGGTCACATAACAATGACTGAATGGCAGGCAATGCTGAGTCGGCCAAAAAGAAAACTAAATATTCACAAGACGTGTTCGTGATGTTTCCGTTAAGATCATATCACACCATCTCCAGAGTGGTGAAAAATGGAAAGATTAGAGGTGAAACAGACACATAATAGAGTACTAGAACAAAACTGATTTTGAAAAACAGTGTGACCAGGACAAGTTATAATCCAGACTTGATGGTACGGAACCCAGACTGGGAAACTCGATGAGTTACCAAAAGCTAACCCATAATAGCCTATTAGTCCAGCACGTTAGACAGAAACATCCACGTTATCCTCAACTTTAGGGAAAAGAGAGCCAATTCCACTTAAATTTGTTTTTATGAACTACATAGTATCTGTCAAATGGTCACATTTGATCGTATATTTTGTTAAGGTGGAGATTACCTTACCTTTTCTGTTAACTCTGTCTTTCCAAATCTTTGAGCCTGGGGGAAGAAAAGGGAAGAAACAGACACTTGTTCAGCAACACTGTCTACCTGTAAGAATACCGCAGTTTAAAGAACTTTGGAAATAAGTTCAACATGAATGTTAGAAAAAAGTACAATGGTTTTTCCCTCCCCCAGTGTCTAGAATGACCTACTGTAATGCCTGCACGTTAAGAAGTTATTTTCTATATGAATGAGGTCCCCCTTTTGGGGGGTGGTTTTCTGATGGTGGTAAGAGATGATATAGGAGCTCTAGAACAACATTCTTTCTTTCTTTTTTTTTTTAACGTTATTTTAAAGACACTGGGAAAGGGGAAGCAGGTCACACAGTTGGGTTCCTTCCCAAGCTAATTGACCCATAGGTGGTCTTCCTCCAGTTGGACCTGACAAGATTTCATAGAAGGGCATACAGAGGTTAGAAAGAGTGGACCAGGGTGACAGGATGCTGTGGGGAACAGCCAGCTAACATTCCCAAAGGCCAGGATGGGGTGGTGGCAGCATTCTGAGGAGGAATATAGGAAAATGGAGGAGTCAAGGCATCTGGGGCAGCAGGCGGTGCCCACACACAAGAGAGATGAAGCTAGAAAAGTTGGCTGGCGCCTCACCCAAGAGCTCATCCTTGCAAATGTTTGTACCCAGTCATTCAGAAGTGCAGAACTGTCATGAGTTTAGCTGAAAAATCATGGCCTGATTTGGTTCTTGAAGATGAGTATCTTGCCTCTTTGGGGAGGAAGGCAGCGAAAAGAAGAAAGGAACAAAACTAGAAGACACAGAGGAAATGGGGAGGCTGCTGTTCCTAGCCTGGGTGCTGACTGTGGGCAGTTGGGTGCGAACAGGTGTAACCAGCTGGGCGAGCGTCCCTCAGCAGAGGGGTAGCACCCTGGGCAGGCACTGGGCCTCCACCATCTATGGATCCTCCCCTCCAGCACCCAGGCTAGGTACTCAGTTACCAGCAGCCCAGAGGGCAGGAACAGAGCTCTGCCAGGCTGGCCTTCCCAGAGGGCACGTGTAAGCAGCACAGCCAGGAAGGTGAGCGACAGGCTTTGCTGGCTTGTCGGGAAGGAGGGCGACGTCTGGCTCGGCACGGCTGGAGTCAGCGCTAGCCTCCCCTCGGACACGGGCACTGAGCCCCCGGTCTCAGGTGCACACAGGCCTCCAAAGCCCTTCCCTCAGGCTGGCGCTCAGACTCTCCACCCAGCCCACCCTCCCGCCCCAAACACCAGCAGGTCAAGCACCACTCAGAGAAGGGGGCCTTGAAAGGGCTTTAGAAAATCTTAGAATCCGGATATGGAAGCTACTATGTTTCACTTCTGGCTGAGAGCTCTGCTCCCAGAGCACAGGATGGCCGAGGGGGGCGAGATGGGAGGGTCTCGCTGTGACCCCGAGGCACTGCTGGCCTTTTCAGCCACATGCCTGCCTTCCTTGGAAATACATTTCATGAACAGCCAAACGGAACACCCTGAGAAACAGGAGGAATTATTGGTTCGTTTCAATCCTTAGCAACAGTGAGTTTTCACCACCTTGTATTTCGTCTGCTCTCTGCAATGCGCTGGAACCTTCCTTTGGGCGAAAAGTGCCTCAGCTGTCCAGGGCACCCGACACACTTGGCGACTCCGGCTGACCCGGGAGTGCCCTGGGCCCCAGGGACAGGGTCCCTCCTTCCTGACCACCCCCTCGTGGGAGTGCTGAGGCCAGTCAGCCCCCAGCTCTGGGGGCTCAGCGTCCCCTCGGAAGTGACTGCGAGTCAAGCTCCCCACCGATCCCCTCCCCCCTGGTCTCCCCCCGGCCAGGGCCGCTTCGTGCGCGGTGCCGGTCGCCCCTCCTCAGGGGGGAGGAGACCCGGGCCGACTCTGCTCCACTGACCTGCCGCTGCCCGTCCGGGACGTGGCCGAACAGCCGGTAGGTGTAGGGGAAGCCCCGAGGGCGGGCGCCCTCCCGCACCCTCACCACTTGGTGCTGCTCCGGGTGGAGCCCACGGCCCGGGTGGCAAGAGGCGCGACAGGGGTGGGAAGGAGACGGGGCCACGGGAAGCCCGGGCCGGGGCGCAGAGGCAGGAGGCGGCGAGGGGGGCCGGCCCAGCCGCGAAGCCCGTGCCTCCGCCCCGCCCAGAGCGGCCCTCAGACCTCCGTGCCGGCCCCTGGGCTCGGGGTGGGCGACGGGCGCGCCGAAGAAGCCGTCCTACTCGAGCCGTCCGGAGAGGCCGGCCCAGGGGTTGTGCCTGTTCCCGGCGTGGGGCGAGCACCGGGGCCTGAGGGTGTGGAGCCGTCCGGCCGCACGTCACAGGCTTTGCCTGTCGGAAGGGAGGGCTGCGATGGGGCTGTGCCGACGGACGGGGAGGATGGAGCCGCCCACAGCCCCCGTTTGCCAGGCAGAGCTTCATGGCGGACCCTGTTCTCAGCAGCCGCGCAGCAGGGACACCCAGGCCTGGCGAGTCTGCGCCCCACCCAGGGCCGCTGGGTTCCTGGGCGGCAGCCCCGGCATCTCCTGCCGAGAAACCCCAGAGACCGTGCTCCTTCCCCCGAGCCCACCGCAGCGCTGCAGAGCCCAAGGGGGCTGGGGCTTCACCCCAAACTTGAGGAAGCCACACCTGGGGGGCCACGGCACAAGCGCGGGTCCCACCATCCCCGCAGGAGCAGACCCCGCGGAGGGTCTATCTTTCAGCAATAAATTTAGACTAACAGGTTTTACACACAGAATCTTAGAGCTGGGAAAAGTCCTTTGTGTCATTCATGTAGCTTCATAAGATTTTTTTTTAATGAGAGGATGGATTTCCTTGAGCAAAAGTCAATTTCCAGGAATGGGTCCCTGGATACCAAGGATTGTTTTGGGGAAGAAAGATGAATCTATTCTGCGCACGCCTTATAGAACTTATTCTATATTGTAGTTCTGTCTGGAAACACATGTACCGTTGATCTTTGTAGCAGCCCTTAACATCCTCAAGAGAAGCTCTCATTTCCCCATTAGTACTTATTATAGATTGAATATTTGGGTCCCCCCAACATTCACATGTTGACACCCTACCTCCAATGTGATGGTATTAGAAGGTGGGTCTTTTGGGAGGTGATTAGGATTTGATGAGGTCATCGGGATGGAGCCCTCATGATGAGATTCTTACCCTTGTGAGGGTCATGAGAGAGCTGGCTTTTTCTCTCTGCTCTCTGCCCTGTGAGGACACAATGAGAAGCGGACAGTCTGCAACCCGGAAGAGAATCCTCACCAGAAGGTGATGATCCCAGCACCTAGATCTCAGACTTCCAGCCTCCAGGACTGAGAATACATTTTTGTTGTTTACAAGCCCCCACCCCGCCCCGTTTGTGGTACTTTGTGACAGCGGCCCAAACTGACTTAGCACTCTTTTCTTCAAGTAAATGGAAGAATTTGTGGAGCCCATCCATTTTATGATACAATTTCCCAAGTAACCGAGATTCTGCCTATACACTCTGATTTCTCAACTTTTTTATTTATCAAAGTTGTTATTAAAAAAGCTTCCATATTTTTCCTAATTAATTGTTTCCAATCCAAGTTGTCACTATAATGGTTCTATGATATTAATAATTTGAGCCCTAATACCCTGCTTAAAATAATCAATTATTTGTCTTATGAATAAGTTCAGGGTTCACATGCAAAAGTTTTTAAAAGATATACTGTGTAAAACATCTATGTCATCCCTCTGAAGGAAAGAAGGAGGGAAGAAAGGAAGGAAGGAAGGAAAAAACATTGAATTTGCCCTCAGTTTAGCTGCCACTTCCTAAGGGAAGCCCTTCCCAACTCCAGACCCCCAGGCATCACAAATAAGCTCTCATGGGACACTGTCCATACTGTTGCAGGTCATGTTCCCTGAAAATCTGATTCTGAGACAAAGACAGACTTTCAGGAAGTTTCTTGGGGTGTGTTTTTTGGGATAAACATAGAATTACCATATGACTCAGCAATTCCACTCCTAAATCATTGAAAACAAACACTCAAACAAATCTACGTACACACATCTTTATAGCAGCACTATTCACAATAGAAAAATCATGGAAATAACCCAAATGTCCATCAATGGATGAATGAATAAACAAATTGTGGTATATACATACAGTGGAATAGTAATTCAGTCATAAAAAGGAATGGAGCAATTAAATATCAAACAATTACACGACCAAAAACATTTTTTTAAGGAATGAAATACTAATACATATTACAGTGTGGATGACTCTCGCAAACATCATGCTAAGTGAAAGATGCCAGACACAAAGGTCGTACATTGTATGATTCCATTTATCTGAAATATCCAGAATAAGTAAATCCATAGAGAAAGAAAGCGGATTGGTGGTCTCCAGGGCCTGGTAGAGAGAGTGAAGTAGTATCTTCTCAATGGGTACAGAGTTTCCTTTTGGGGTCATAAAAATGTCTGTGGGAAGTAAAGTTTTTTTAATTGGAAAATGATTGATTAAAAAAAGTCTGTGGGGTATTTCTTGGTACTGACTTTCCCAATTTTGACAGTAAATGGTCAAGTACAGCAGCCATGGTTTGAGAAAGAAATGATGACCAGGGCTCAGAACACTCACTCAGGGACGAGGGTGAGGGTCACCCCACCAAGTAAGCCATCCATTTGAGCAGAGATATTATCCAAGGATGAGGGGACTTGAGAATGGATAGCACAGGATGGAGACAATGCCTATCAGTTGTGGCATTGAGGCCACCTACAGTAACAGAGGCTATAGTTCCACCCACTGACCCTCCTTTCACTAGTAGTTCATCTCACTCACCCTCTCCCCTAAAAACGATCCATGGAAACTATTAAAGAGTTGTTTCCAGAACTTATGCAAAGACGTTGATCCAAGTAAAGGCAACAAAAGCAAAAATAAACAAGTGCGGCTACATCCAACTAAAAAGCACGACAAACGAAACCAACAACAAAATGAAAAGGCAACCTACCAAATAAATGGCAGAAAATTTTTACAAATCATGTATCCTATAAGGGGTTAGTATTCAAATTATATGAAGAACTCATACAAAAAAGATAGAAAAAAAAAATCCAACTAAAAAATGGGCAGAGGATCTGAATAGACATTTTTACAAAGAAGATACAGAGATGGCCAGCAGATAATTTAAAATGCACCTAAAATCACTAATCAGCAGAGAAATGCAAATCAAACCACAAAGAAATGTCACCTCATACCTGTTAGAATGGCTAATATCAAAAAGACAGGAACTAACAAGTGTTGGCAAGGGTGTGGAGAATAGGGAAGCCTTGTGCACTGTTGGTTGGAATGTAAATTGTTGCAGCCACTATGGAGAACAGTATGGAGGTCCTCAAAAAATTAAAAATAGAACTATCATACGATCCAGCAATCCACTACTTGGTATTTGTATGAAGGAGACAGAAACTCTAATTCAAAATGAAATCTGTACCCCCATATTCATTGCAGCATTATTTACAATAGCCAAGACTTGGAAACCGCTGTGTTCATCAATGGATAAAGGACATTTGGCATAATATGCCTAATTATTTATATGTACATATATATATATTTATTTATTAATATATATATATAATTCAGCCATGAGAAAGAAGCAAATCCTGCCATTTGTGACAACATGAATGGACCCGTGAGGGCGTTATGCTAGGTAAAATATGTCAGACAGAGAAAGAAAAATCCTGTATGATCTCACTTCCTATGGCATTTTAAAAACTCATAGATACATAGGCTGGTGGTTACCAGAGGCAGAGGGTGGAGGGTGGGTGAAATGGGTAAAGGTGGTCAATATGTACAAACTGCCAGTTATGAAATAAATAAGTCCTGGGGATGTGACTATAGTTAATAATATCGTATTGCATATTTAAAAGTTGCTAAGAGAGTAGATCTTAAAAGTCCTCATCACAAGAAAAAAAGATTTCTACCATGTATGGTAATGGATGTTAACTAGACATACTGTGGTGATCATTTTTTAAATTGAAGCATAGTGGATTTACAGTATTATACTGTAATAACAATATATTAGAACACAGTGATTCAATATTTTTATAGATTATGCTCATTTAAAGTTATTATAAAACATTGGCTATATTCCTTATAGCTTATTTATTTTATGCATAGTAGTTTGTGCCACTTAATCCCCTCCCCTCCCCCTATTTTGCCCCTCCCCCCTTTCCTCTACCCACTGGTAACCACTGCTTTGATGTCTATATCTGTGAGTTCATTTCCTTTCTGTTACATTTATTCTTTATTTTTTAGATTCCACATACAAGTGATAACGTACCGTATTTGTCTTTCTCTGTTTGACTTATTTCACTAAGCATAATAGTGTTGCAGCAAAAATAGAAATGAAGTTTTTCCTCTCCTGAAAATAAGGAAAGTAAAGGGGACAGTGAACAGGCTAGAGAAGACACATAAACTGGCCTGAAAGGGTTAATCGATCCTTGTTTTATTTAAACTGTTACTAATCTGTAGAGTAAGTAACTAGATTTATCTTTCACAAAGTAAATTACATTCTGTTCCGAGCACTCCCTAGCTGTCTATGTAAATTACATCCTGCATCTGGTGTTTAAGCTCCCTGCACTCTCTTGTAGCAAATCACCCTGTGTAGCTCTTTGCATTTCAGGAAGAAGGTGGCAGGCAGATAACACAGAAACAAATGAACCCAATTACCGGACTACCTGACGCCAGAGATGAAGGTTTTGAAATAATGCAAGAAGAAGAATGTAGGACCTTTACCACTTTGATCCTTATCACCAACCCCTGGACTGCGAGTTCCACATATAAGACACCCTGTAATTCCCCAGGAGAGAGGGGCACAGTTTTTGAAGGCGCTAGCGGGCTGTGTTCCTTCTTTGCCTGGCAAAGAATTAAAAAGCCTCTCTACTTCTTTTCCTCCAAATCTCTTGTCTCCATATTTCTATTCGGCACCGGTGTACAGAAGCCGAGATTTTGGCAACAATAGCCTCTAGGTCATTCATGTTGTTGCAAAGGGCAGAACTTCATTCTTTTTTATGGCTGAGTAATATTGTATTATACATTGTGGTGATCATTTTGCAATGTATACATATGTTGAACCATTATTTTGCACACCTGAAACTAATATAATGTTACATATCTATTATATCTCAATTTTTTTTACAAAGCTGACCCAAATGTCCCAAGGATGGACTATAATGAATGCTGTGCTTTGCTGTCTACATTCTCCTTCAGGATTAAGGGCTTATTCTTCCAGGTGCACAGAGTGCAGCCATATGACAGCCCTCAGCCTTCAGTCCTCTCGGAGAATTGCTGTCAGCGAAAGGAAGCAGCCTCACCTAAGGTCATGCCACTCAGATCTCTTGCTGTGGGAGCGTAACTGACCAGCAGCCATCTCTATCCACCACTGTGTTTGCACTGAAGCTGCTCCTGGGCTGCTCCCAGCCACAGACGGAGCACAGCAGGATGCCAGTGCGTGCCCATCACCATGGTCACACAATGACCTTGATGACCAGGGTCAATTACACCTGCCCAGAAGGTGACTCTTCTTCTTAGCAGGAAGGACCTAAAGTGCCAGGGAGCAGCATAGCTTGAGTTCAATGGGACTTTTGCCGTGACTCTGAAAGTGTTACCCCTTAACAGAGTCAAGACCTCCAAACCTACAGAAGCCGAAGTTGAGATCTGAAGCACACAAACTCCCAGTGTGGCTCACTGGGAGTGGTGTTACATGGGCCTGTTTCCACATCAAACACTTCATTTGTGGACCCATGTAATCTATAAATTGGAGATACAGCACATTATGATTGTCATTACTATGTAACCAGAACACTGTATTCAAATGCCTACACTAAACATGATCATTCTCTTTGAAATTAAATCTATTCCTATATCTGCTATTAAAATTTTTTAAACTCTCCCATATTTTATACTCACTTTAGGCTATGCTTTACTCTTTTTTTTGTTTGTTTTTTAAATGATCTTAAATACTTGGCAGGGTGCATTTCTCCCAACTTGCTTTTTATTTATTTATTAATTATTATTATTATTATTATTATTATTATTATTATTATTATTATTTATGTCTGTGCCACATGGCTTGTGGGATCTTCCCTTGGCAGTGAAAGTGCAAAGTCCTAAGCACTGGACCGCAAGGAATTCCCAGCTATGCCTTGTTCTTTCTTTTTCTTCCCAGACAAACTTTATAGGTAGTTTGTATTTGCCACCTATGTTTCCTTAATACTCACTCTTCAACCCAACCTACCTGGGTTATTTCTGTCCGTCTCTTTAGAGATAATAAATGGAGCCCTCCCTAATATCAACAAAGGCCTCCATGGCACCAGCAAATGCCAAGGGATAGTTTTCAGTCCTTATTTTGAGTCCTTTCAAGAAAGCCAAAACTATTCACCACTTTGTTTTTCTTCAGGAAGGACGTCCTTGTCTCCATGACTTTGTGGACACCAAGGGATCCATGAAACCTCTGAAGAATCTTCAAGGGAAGAGCATTACAGAAAGTTGGTTCCTTTAGAAATTAAATTTTCTCTGGGGGACACCTTGTAATTTTTAAGTCAAACCAAAGAAAGAATTTCTCCTTGGAGGAAACAAATTCATCTCCCTCCAAGGCTACTTGCACAGACACAACACTGGCTGAAAATTTTCCATTCTCTTATCTTTGTACCCCAAGGGAGTTGAATTGTTTGGAGAGTGGAAAGGCAATAGAACAGTTTATTTAATGAGGAGCTGTGAGAATCCAACCCCTGAGGTGCTGGAAACTTTAAACATGTTCCTGTTGCCCCTTTCCTATAATTTTCTGAGCGCAACCAAGTGAAAACACATCTGGACTTCCCAAGGACAGACCATGGAGAACAGAAATCTTCAGCGATAACCGTGGGAGAGTGTGTCCATCAGTAAAAGCTGGTGGAGTAAGAAGGAAAAGAGGGGAGAAGTGGGTACTGGGCTTTACCTCTAGAATAGTGAGACTGAGACAGTCCCATAGTTATTTAGTCTGTGACGTTGAAGTCCCTGTACTTTGAAGTTGCTTTCGTTTCAAATGAAATCAGTTTCTTCTAGCTCTTGCTGTTTCCTTCTCTCTCTTCTTGGAATCTCGAGCCTCTTTCCAGTAAGAGTATTTTTCTGGAGAGTGTTCACCTCTTCCCTACTTTCCCACAATTGTAGGCTTCTGTCTGATTTCTTATGCCCAGTCAATTATTCATTAACTAGTCACTGGAGATTTATTATGCACAGGTATTGTCTAATGTATTCTTCATGTGATTGGATTTTGCTATTCTATTCAGTTAACTATTTTGTAGTACTGTTAGCACTTAATAGTTCAGTATTGATTAGTGTTGTTTCACTTTAGTGTCCACAATATCGCCTACAAATAATGTAATTATTTCTGATGTTCTGTACTCAGGTTAATTTCCTATTCTCATTTTACCAATCTCTTTAAATGTTCAGGAGAATATTGAAATACTGAAGTTGGAATAGACTGCCTTGTCCTGTTCATAAATTTAATACAACTAGTTTAATGTTTTAATGTAGAATATCCTTTTGGATATAGTTTTTTAAAAAAACATTCTTTATTGGGTTAAGAAATTGTCCTTGATTTCTTCAGTTAGTGAGAGGCTCTGTCTTGGCTGCTAACCATGGCTGCTAGATGTAATGGCTATTACATTTTCTCAAATGCATTTTCTATTGTAGTTATGGTTATGATTCCTCTTCATTGACCTATTTTTGTGATGAACTATATTAACAAACATCATAGTATTAAACCAGCTCTCCATTCTCAGAATAGTTATTACTTATTCATGATATATTATTCTCTAAAATAGATATGAATGCATTTTATCTAACTTTAATATTCAATATTGTTTCTATATTCAAGGATATGAGCTTGAAATTTTCTTTTCTTGTGTTGTAGTTTATGCTTTTGGTCTCAATCGTTATTACATATCTATCATTCGCATGTGTTGAGCACCTCCTATGTGCCAGGCAGCACATAGGTCCCTGAAAAGACATTGATGAGCAAAAACAGCCACGATCTCTGATCAACAAATAAATATAAAATTACCAACATGAAAGGCACATCAGGAATAGTACAGGATGTTCAACTTGTGGGCCTCACACGCTGTCCTCCTGACCCTCACTCTGTTCTCCATCTCACTGGCCTCTCACATCCCTTCCATTACCAAGCTCACCAACCCCAGGGCTACCGTGAATTCTGTTCTCTCAACCCAAAATGCTTGCCCTTTCCTTATTTCCTCTGATTAACAATTACCCATCCTTCCGCTCACAGCTCAATATTCATATATCAGAGAGGCCTTTTCTACCCACCTTCCCAGAGCAAATTCGTCCTCAATGATTTTTTTCTCTCTTTAATGAACTGCATTCTCTAGGCATTAATAATGCCAACATTTTTTCTACTGTGGAGAATGTAAACATTTATTTTCATCTTAAATTTGCCGTTCACTTTTTAGGATAATCTATAGAAGCTTTGAATATTTTTTTATCAAATCTTTCAATTCTTTTTTTTTTGCAATTAACTCCACCGGTTTTTAATAAAACACACCCCCACTTGTGAGCATGAAAGCATGAGCTCACACTCTCACGCACAATTTGTATTTTATAATAATGGTTTTGTAATCTTGTTTCCCCCTTTTATTTATGTAGTTCATTTGCTTTTTCTTCTTCTTGGAAGAATCCACCTGGCAGGCAGTCTCTGAAAGAGGGAGCCATAAGGATCATCATTAACTAGAAGTGCTGAATGGCAGTCAAAAGAGGTAACAGACCTGTTGTGTTTATAATGATCAGAATTCCATCTTTGATGGCTGTCCCTGTTTAAGGGGAATAGTGATTAATGATAGTCGTGTAAGACAAATTTATTGTTTTTTAACAAGCTCACATTTATCAAGTGTCTGCTGTATATGTCACAAGAACCACACTAGAAAAATTACATCATCTCATTTAATTCACTCATCAGTCTTACAGTGTATGGGATATTTATTACTTCCATTGTAGAGGTGAGGTATCTGCACCTAAGAGAGATTAAATAACTTTGTTAAGGTCATGCAGATAGTATGTTCCTGGACCAAAATTCTATTCTAGGAATCGTGACTCAAGATCTCATTTTCTAAATCACAACTCTATACTGCACTTTGGGAGAGTTATGTATCAAAAATTATTGTCATAAAAAACAGATTCATAATAATAATAATAATGATAATATGGCTATCATTTATTGAGATATCACTGTGCACAAAGTTATTTTCAAACCTCACAAAGAATGTAATAAAAGTAACCACAATTTTAGAAAGATAAACAGTAAGGTACACGAGAGTTAACTCTGACATCAATTCAGGTCACAGAATTAAGGTCGTTGGAATTGAAAACCCATGTCTTAATCACTACTAAAAGAGTTATTAGAATGAAAGAAGTATGGAGATTATCAAAGAAAAGACCTTAAGTGTCTTCAATTATTTTGGAAGCATCTTATCAAGAAGAAATTGGTTTATATTCATAGATTTTAATAGGAAAGTTAGAACCAGTGAATGGGAGATAAAAAGACAGAGAAATTTCTGCTAAATTAAAGAAAGTCTGAGGGACTTCCGTGGTGGTCCAGTGGCTAAGACTCCAAGCTCCCAATGCAGGGGGCCTGGGTTTGATCCCTGGTCAGGGTACTATATCCCACATGCCACAGCTAAAAAGATCCCACATGCTGCAACTAAGACCCGGCGCAGCCAAATAAATAGATAGATAGATAGATAGATAGATAGATAAAGAAATAATTTTTTTAAAAGTCTGAATAATTACACACACTTAAAATGGAAATGGGCTGCCACTTGAATGAGTGAATCACTGGCATTGGAAAAAATAATAAGGGGTAGAGGATTTCCATGAACGTGCGGAATCAAAAGGTGATGGCTAGCTGAGGTGCCATTTGGCTGTTCATTGAATGCTGCTTTTGCCTCCTTCCCCAGCAGACGCACCATCCACATGGGAGCAGGAAACCACACGGGAGTATCACAGTTCCTCCTCCTGGGCCTCTCGGACGATCCTGAACTGCAGCCCCTCCTCTTTGGACTGTTCCTGTCCATGTACCTGGTCACTGTGCTCGGGAACCTTCTCATCATCCTGGCCGTCATCTCAGACTCCCAGCTCCACACCCCCATGTACTTCTTCCTCGCCAACCTCTCCTTTGTTGACATCTGTTTCATCTCCACCACTGTCCCAAAGATGCTAGTCAACATCCAGGCACAGAGCAAAGACATCTCCTACATAGGATGCCTCACTCAGGTGTACTTGTTTATGGTTTTCGCTGGAATGGATGATTTCCTCCTGACTGTGATGGCCTATGACCGGTTTGTGGCCATCTGCCACCCCTTGCACTACATGGTCATCATGAACCCCCGCTTCTGTGGCCTCCTCGTTCTGATGTGTTGGCTCATTATTTTCTGTGTTGCCCTGGTTCATATTCTACTGTTGAGGCGGCTGACCTTCTGTATTGGCACTGAAATTCCACATTTCTTCTGTGAGCTGGCTCAGATTCTCAAGGCAGCCTGCTCTGACACTCTCATCAATAACATCTGTTTGTATGTGGCCACTGCCCTGCTGTGTATATTTCCTCTCACTGGTGTCCTCTTTTCTTACTCTCAGATTGTCTCCTCGTTAATGAGAATCTCCTCTGCAGTGGGAAAATATAAAGTATTTTTCACCTGTGGGTCTCACCTCTCTGTGGTTTCACTGTTCTATGGGACAAGCCTGGGGGTCTACCTCACTTCTACTCTGACCCATTCTTCCCAGAGAAGCTCAGTTGTCTCAGTGATGTACACTGTGGTCACCCCCATGCTGAACCCCTTCATCTACAGCCTGCGGAACAAGGATGTGAAGGGGGCCCTGGGAAGGCTCCTCAGCCGAAGTGCCCCTTGTCCGTGATGGGCCACGGGCCCCAGAACTAAGTGGACATTGAGGCCCAGGGGCAAATGTTGTACATTTAAATATCTTGGTTCTTTTTCTCCCCTAAAAGACATGCTGATTTCTTCTATTTCTAAAGCATATGTAACTTGACCTTTATTTGTTTTGTATTGGTTTTTCCTGAATAACCTCTTTAGTAATTCCCTTTTGACATTTCTTCCTTACATGCTGTCCATAAAGTCCCATGTTTTGTCAGCTCTTTGCAGCCATTCTTAAGATTTCTAAATTTAGATTTAAAGCACTTATCAAGTGCTGATGTGGTTTCCCCCCAAACTGTCCACTCAAATATTGGTGTTCTTCCCCTTCATGTGGTTGTGTGCTTGTTTTCCTCAGAAGAAATGGATGAAAATCATACAGTAGTCATAACAAAATGCATCCCGTATCAGGACTGTGCTTGTTTCTTCATGTGCGTGACTTTATATCATCTGGAAAACATTTCTTTGAGAAATTTTCTCATCCACTTTTCAAAAGAAGAGACTGAGGTTGACTTGGACTGTTAACGTGACTGGCCAACAAGGACTCTGCCACCCTACTTTTCATAGGAACAGCGATGTGATTTTCAACTTCAAAGTAGGAATCTAGACTTGAAAGCTGATTTGTTGAGATGATTCATAGTAATATACTGCCTAGGAAAACTCTTGAGATGTTGCTTCATTGTTTGTAATCCTTCCTTGTGTTCCTTTTTAAAGTTGACCTTTATTTCTCATCATAGCAATTTTAAGATATACCTTCTAAGATCCCCAAACAGGTAATAATGAATAGAATAAGAGTTCTTTTCTCACATGGTTTAACTTTTTTCTGGGACTCTCTGGAGGTACCATCTGGAATGGCAGTTACACATATGTGGAACGTGTTCAGAACTTAGCTCGTTTTTTGAGGAAAATGTTGCTAGAATTGAGTCTGCAGTGAAGGGTGGGGTAGCAGATGCTGTCAACATTCCTCCCACAGTCCCTGGGATCCTCTCACCATCTCCACCGCATGACTGCCAATGGCCAGCACCAGCTGAAATGTACTTTGCCTAATATGTGCTGGCAGAAGTGACAGGGAATTAGGTCCCATCAGAGACAGCCCTTGATGGAGAGGTGTAGGGTACCCCATGTCTTTCACCTTTAAGCTAGGGTAATTCTGAGGTTTGGATTTTGTACCATTTTCCAGAAGTTCCCCACAGGATGAATACTCTGCTTATTTACTGTGGTACCTGACAACGCAAGCTGTATTGGATGTATTTTCTTCCCTGTGTTTGCTTCTCCTCTCTCGCATCCATGTTTCTTGCTCCTTCCAATAAAGTGCTTGCACATAAATGCCTGGCTCAGCATCTGCTTTTACGTGAACCAAAACTAACAAAGGTGGTAAAGACCGATTTATCAAGACAATATCATGAAAGGAATGAGAGACTTGTGGGAAAAAAAAAGGAACTAATTATTGGGGACATAGTAAAGACTGCAAAATTACTCTAAAATCATAATTTGTTAGAGAGGAAAGACTTTTTTTTTAACATCTTCATTGGAGTATAATTGCTTTACAATAGTGTGTTAGTTTCTGCTTTATAACAAACTGAATCAGCTATACATATATGTATATCTGCATATCTCCTCCCTCTTGCGTCTCCCTCCCACCCTCCCTATCCCACCACCCTAGGTGGTCACAAAGCACCGAAGTGATCTCCCTGGGCTATGCGGCTGCTTCCCACTATCTATTTTATATTTGGTAGTATATATAAGTCCATGCCACTCTCTCACTCCGTCCCAGCTTACCCTTCCCCCTCCCTGTTCATTCTCTACATCTGCGTCTTTATTCCTGTCCTGGCCCTAGGTTCTTCAGAACCTTTTTTTTTTTTTTAGATTCCATATATATGTGTTAGCATATGGTATTTGTTTTTCTCTTTTTGACTTACTTCACTGTGTATGACAGACTCTAGGTCCATCCACCTCACGACAAATAACTCAATTTCGTTTCTTTTTACGGCTGAGTAATATTCCATTGTATATATGTGCCACATCTTCTTTATCCATTCATCTGTTGATGGACACTTAGTTTGCTTCCATATCCTGGCTATTGTAAATAGTGCTGCAATGAACACTGTGGTACATGACTCTTTTTGAATTATGGTTTTCTCAGGGTATATGCCCAGTAGTGAGATTGCTGGGTCGTATGGTAGTTCTATTTTTAGTTTTTTAAGGAACCTCCATACTGTTCTCCATAGTGGCTGTATCAATTTACATTCCCACCAACAGTGCAAGAGGGTTCCCTTTTCTCCACACCCTCTCCAGCATTTATTGTTTGTAGATTTTTTGATGATGGCCATTCTGACTGGTGTGAGGTGATACCTCATTGTAGTTTTGATTTGCATTTCTCTAATGATTAGGGATGTTGAGCATCCTTCATGTGTTTGTTGGCAATCTGTATATCTTCTTGGGAGAAATGTCTGTTTAGGTCTTCTGCCCATTTTTGGATTGGGTTGTTTGTTTTTTTGATATTGAGCTGCATGAGTTGCTTGTATATTTTGGAGATTAATCCTTTGTCAGTTGTTTCATTTGCAAATATTTTCTCCCATTCTGAGTGTTGTCTTTTCTTCTTGTTTATGGTTTCCTTTGTTGTGCAAAAGCTTTTAAGTTTCATTCGGTCCCACTTGTTTATTTTTGTTTTTAATTTCCATTTCTCTAAGAGGTAGGTCAAAAAGGATCCTGCTGTGATTTATGTCATACAGTGTTCTGCCTACATTTTCACTAAGAGTTTTATACTGTTTGGTCTTATATTTAGGTCTTTAATCCATTTTGAGTTTATTTTTGTGTATTGTGTTAAGGACTGTTCTAATTTCATTCTTTTACATGTACCTGTCCAGTTTTTCCAGCACCACTTATTGAAGAGCCTGTCTTTTCTCCATTGTATATTCTTGCCTCCTTTATCAAAGATAAGGTGACCATATGTGCATGGGTTTATCTCTGGGCTTTCTATACTGTTCCATTGATCTATATTTCTGTTTTTGTGGCAGTACCATACTGTCTTGATTACTGTAGCTTTGGAGTATAGTTTCAAGTCTGGGAACCTGATTCCTCCAACTCTGTTTTTCTTTCTCAAGATTGCTTTGGCTATTCAGGGTCTTTTGTGTTTCCATACAAATTGTGAAATTATTTGTTTTAGTTCTGTGGAAAATGCCATTGGTAGTTTGATAGGGACTGCATTGAATCTGTAGATTGCTTTGGGTAGTATAGTCATTTTCACAGTGCTCATTCTTCCAGTCCAAGAACATGGTATATCTCTCCATCTGTTTGTATCATCTTTAATTTCTTTCATCAGTGCCTTATAGTTTTCTGCATACAGATCTTTTGTAGAGAGGAAAGACTTCTTTGATGCAGGTTCAATTCACTTTGATTCCATTAAGTTTAATTGAATGTGCATTTATTGTCAACTGTGTACATACTGAGGAGGGGACTAGAGAGGCACAAATGATTGCAATACAGAGTGGTGAGCGTAATAATTTAGTGTGTAGTAGATCCTGTTTAAAACAAATGTAAATGTTTTCAATTCACTTTGAGTAATTCCAGGAAATGTTCTTTAAATTTTTATTTTTTAATATTTTTACTGACATACAATTTATATACATGAAATTTACCCATTAACAAAGTAAATCCAACAATTCATAGTTATGTGATCATCACCACAATCCAGTCTTAAAATATTTCTATCACTTCAAAAAGTACCCTTGTGCCCATTTGCAGTTAACTCCCACCCCCACCTCAGCCTTAGGAAACCACTTATCACTTTCTGTTTCTATAAATTTATCTTTTCTAGATATTTTACGTAAATGGAATCATACAGTATGTGGGTTGTGTGTCTGACTTCTATTTTGCATATGTTTGTGAGGGTCATCCATGTGGAAGTATGGCTCCACATTTTATTTCTTTTAATTGCAGAATAATATTCTATTGTATGTACATATTGCTTTTTACTTATCCACTTACAGGTTGATACACATTTGAATATTTACAGTTTAGGGTTATTATGAATAATGTTACTATGAACATTTGTGCCTGTGTGTTTGTGCTGACACCCATTTTCATTTCTCTTGGAGTGCAGTTACTAAGTCATATGGTAAATTTATCTTTCACTGTTTAAAACACTGCCAAACAATTTTCCAAACTGGCTGCACCAATTTGCGTTCCCACCAGAAATGCATGAAGGTTCCAGTTTTTCCACATCTTCACCAACACTTGGTATTCAGGAAAAACTTCTAATAGGAAAACATGCTTGAGTGTTGAATAAAAAATTATGAGTAGAATTTTTTTTAAGTGCCTTAAAACAGATTATAGAGGTTTTATTTATAAAGAAGCCTTACCCTTTGGAGCTTTCACTTTTTAAATATGAGATATTCTCAGGCACTGCTCTGTGTCTACACTGAGCTAATTTCAGAAACAATGAGCTGCTTGCAGCCCCACTGAGATGCTTAGAGGGGCTGCAAAAAATAATGAGGAAAAATTTAACTGGAGAACATCATTGGGTGACATTCAAGAGTGAGACATATCAGGAAGATATATCGAACGTATGGCTGAGTTATTAGAAATAAAGTTGGATAATAGAAGGATAGATCACTGAGAGTCTAATTTAGCATACTAAATATTTTAGAAGCAGTTGAGAACCAGATCCATGCTGTAATCATAAGTATAATATGAGGACTTTAGGATTGCCTTGAGTGAGACAAACTGGAGGAAGAGGGAAAGTTAGGAAGCTGTGGAAGTAGTCGAGTGGAGAGAAGATGGGGATGGCACACAGCCGTCAAAGTGTCTGGCACAGCGTTTCTATGCTGGGAATGCTAATCCAACATGTTAAGTGCAAGGGCTCTGCACGGGACTTCTATAGACAAGTGAAACCAGACTAAACACAGAAGAAGGTAGACCTTATCACCTAGATTCCATCTTATTTTTCCTGGGGACCCCAGTGGGCTTTGCTGGCAACACCATGGGAAGGACCTTCAAGATGGCAGAGGAGTAAGACGTGGAGATCAACTTCCTCCCCCAAATACATAAAAAATACATCTATATGTGGAACAACTCCTACAGAAATCTACTGAACACTGGCAGAAGACCTCAGACTTCCCAAAAGGGAAGAAACCCCCCCACATACCTGGCCGTGTGACTGACAGGGTCTTGGTGCTCTGGCCGGGTGTCAGCCCTGAGCCTCTGAAGAGGGAGAACCGAGTTCAGGACATTGGACCACCAGAGACCTCCCGGCCCCACATAATATCAATCAGCAAGAGCTCTCCCAGAGATCTCCCTCTCAACGATAAGACCCAGCTCCACTTAATGACCAGCAAGCTGCAGTGCAGGACACCCCATGCCAAACAACTAGCAAGACAGGAAAACAACCCCACCCATTAGCAGAGAGGCTGCCTAAAATCATAATAAGTTCACAGATATCCCAAAACACACCACAGGATGTGGTCCTCCCACCAGAAAGACAAGATCCAGCCCCATCCAACAGAACACAGGCACCAGTCCCCTCCACAAGGAAGCCTACAGAAGCCACTGAACCAACCTTACCCACTGGGGGCAGACACCAAAAACAATGGGAACTACGAACCTACAGCCTGCGAAAAGGAGACACCAAACACAGTAAGTTAAGCAAAATGAGAAGACAGAGAAATACACAGCAGATGAAGGAGCAAGGTAAAAACCCACCAGACCAAACAAATGAAGAGGAAATAAGCAGTCTACCGGAAAAAGAATTCAGAGTAATGATAACAAAGGTGATCCAAAATCTTGGAAATAGAATGGAGAAAATACAAGAAACGATTAACAAGGACACAGAAGAACTAAAGAGCAAACAAACAATGATGAACAACACAATAAATGAAATTGAAAATTCTCTAGAAGGAAGCAATAGCAGATAACTGAGGCAGAAGCATGGATAAGTGACCTGGAAGATAAAATAGTGGAAATAACTACCGCAGAGCAGAATAAAGAAAAAAGAATGAAAAGATTTGAGGACAGTCTCAGAGACCTCTAGGACAACATTAAACACACCAACTTCGAATTATAGGGGTCCCAGAAGAAGAAGAGAAAAAAAAAAGGGACTGAGAAAATATTCAAAGAGATTATAGTTGAAAATTTCCCTAAGATGGGAAAGAAAATAGTCAATCAAGTCCAGGAAGCACAGAGAGTCCCATACAGGATAAATCCAAGGAGAAACACACCAAGACACATATTAATCAAACTATTAAAAATTAAATACAAAGAAAAAATATTAAAAGCAGCAAGGGAAAAACAACAAATAACATACAAAGGAATCCACATAAGGTTAACAGCTGATCATTCAGCAGAAACTCTGCAAGGCAGAAGGGAGTGGCAGGACATATTTAAAGCGATGAAAGGGAAAAACCTACCACCAAGATTACTCTACCAGCAAGGTCTCACTCAGATCGATGAAGAAATGAAAACCTTTACAGACAAGCAAAAGCTAAGAAAATTCAGCACCACCACACCAGCATTACAACAAATGCTAAAGGAATTTCTCTAGGCAGGAAATGCAAGAGAAGGGAAAGACCTACAATAACAAACCCAAAACAGTTAGGAAAATGGTAATAGGAGCATACATATTGATAAATACTTTAAAGGTAAATGGATTAAATGCTCCAACCAAAAGACATAGACTGGCTGAATGGATACAAAGACAAGACTTGTATATATGCTGTCTACAAGAGACCTACTTCAGACCTAGGGACACATACAGATTGAAAGTGAGGGGATGGAAAAAGATATTCCATGCATATGGAAATGAAAAGAAAGATGGAGTAGCAATACTCATATCAGATAAAATAGACTTTAAAATAAAGACTATTACAAGAGACAAAGAAAGACACTAGATAATGATCAAGGAATCAATCCAAAAGAAGATATAACAATTGTAAATATTTATGCACCCAACATAGGAGCACCTCAATACATAAGGCAAATGCTAACAGCCATAAAAGGGGAAATTGACAGTAACACAATCATAGTAGGGGACTTTAACACCCCACTTTCACCAATGGAGAGATCATCCAAAATGAAAATAAATAAGGAAACACAGCTTTAAATGATACATTCAACAAGATGGACTTAATTGATATTTATAGGACATTCCATCCAAAAACAACAGAATACACTTTCTTCTCAACTGCTCATGGAACATTCTCCAGGATAGATCATATCTTGGGTCACAAATCAAGCCTTGGTAAATTAAAGAAAATTGAAATCATACAAGTATCTTTTCTGACCACAACGCTATGAGACTAGATAGCAATTACAAGAAAAAATCTGTAAAAAATACAAACACATGGAGGCTAAACAATACACACTACTTAATAACCAAGAGATCACTGAAGAAATCAAAGAGGAAATCAAAAAATACCTAGAAACAAATGACAATGAAAACACGACGATGCAGCAAAAGCAGTTCTAAAAGGGTAGTTTATAGCAATACAGTCCTACCTCAAGAAACAAGAAACATCTCAAATAAACAACCTAACCTTACACCTAAAGCAATTTGAGAAAGAAGCACCAAAAAACCCCAAAGTTAGCAGAAGGAAAGAAATCATAAAGATCAGATCAGAAATAAATGAAAAAGAAATGAAGGAAAGAATAGCAAAGATCAATAAAACTAAAAGCTGGTTCTTTGAGAAGATAAACAAAATTGATAAACCATTAGCCAGACTCATCAAGCAAAAAAGGGAGAAACTCAAATCAATAGAATTACAAATGAAAAAGGAGAAGTAACAACTGACACTGCAGAAATACAAAGGATCATGAGAGATTACTACAAACAAATATATGCCAATAAAATGGACAACCTGGAAGAAATGGACAAATTCTTAGAAAACCACAACCTTCCAAGACTGAACCAGGAAGAAATAGAAAATATAAACAGACCAATCACAAGCACTGAAATTGAGACTGTGATTAAAAATCTTCCAACAAACAAAAGCCCAGGACCAGATGGCTTCACAGGCGAATTCTATCAAACATTTGGAGAAGAGCTAACACCTATCCTTCTCAAATTCTTCCAAAACATAGCAGAGGGAAGAAAACTCCCAAACTCATTCTACGAGGCCACCATCACCCTGATACCAAACCACACAAAGATGTCACAAAGAAAACAACTATATGCCAATATCACTGATGAACATAGGTGCAAAAATCCTCAACAAAATACTAGAAACAGAATCCAACAGCACATTAAAAGGATCATACACCATGATCAAGTGGGGTTTATCCCAGGAATGCAAGGATTTTCAATATATGCAAATCTATCAATGTGATACACCATATTAAAAAAAGGAAGGATAAAAACCATATGAACATCTCAACCAATACAGAAAAAGCTTTCAACAAAATTCAACACCCATTTTTGATAAAAACCCTCCAGAAAGTAGGCATAGAGGGAACTTACCTCAACATAACAAAGGCCATATATGACAAACCCACAGCCAACATCATTCTCAATGTTGAAAAACTGAAACCATTTTCACTAAGATCAGGAACAAGACAAGGTTGCCCACTCTAACCACTATTATTCAACATAATTTTGGAAGTTTTAGCCACAGCAATCAGAGAAGAGAAAGAAATAAAAGGAATACAAATTGGAAAAGAAGAAGTAAACCTGTCAGTGTTTGCAGATGACATGATACTAAGCATAGAGAATCCTAAAGATGCTACCAGAAGACTACTAGAGCTAATCAATGAATTTGGTAGAGTAGCAGGATACAAAATTAATGCACAGAAATCTCTTGCATTCCTATACACTAATGATGAAAAATCTGAAAGAGAAATTATGGAAACACTCCCATTTACCATTGCAACAAAACGAATAAAATAGCTAGGAATAAACCTACCTAAGGAGACAAAAGACCTGTATGCAGAAAACTATAAGACACTGATGAAAGAAATTAAAGATGATACCAATAGATGGAGAGATATACCATGTTCTTGGATTGGAAGAATCAACATTGTGAAAATGACTATACTACCCACAGCAATCTACAGATTCAATGCAATCCCTATCAAACTACCAATGGCATTTTCCACAGAACTAAAAATGGAGCTGGAGGAATCAGGCTCCTGGACTTCAGACTATACTACAAATCTACAGTCATCAAGACAGTAAGGTACTGGCACAAAAACAGAAATATAGATCAGTGGAACAGGATAGAAAGTCCAGAGATAAATCCAAACACATATGTTCACCTTATCTTTGATAAAGGAGGCAAGAATATACATTGGAGAAAAGACATCCTCTTCAGTAAGTGGTGCTGGGAAAACTGGACAGCTACATGTAAAAGAATGAAATTAGAACACTGCCTAACACCATATACAAAAATAAACTCAAAATGAATTAGAGACCTAAATGTAAGGCCAGACACTAAAAACTCTTAGAGGAAAACAGGCAGAATACTATATGACATAAATCACAGCAAGATCCTTTTTGACCCAGCTCCTAGAGAAATGGAAATAAAAACAAAAATAAACAAATGGGACCTAATGAAACTTAAAAGCTTTTGCACAGCAAAGGAAACCTAAACAAGATAAAAAGACAACCCTCAGGATGAGAGAAGATATTTGCAAATGAAGCAACTGACAGAATTAATCTCCAAAACATACAAGCAGCTTATGCAGCTCAATATCAGAAAAACAAACAACCCAATCCAAAAATGGGCAGAAGACCTAAACAGACATTTCTCCCAAGAAGATATACAGATTGCCAACAAACACATGAAAGAATGCTCAACATCCCTAATCATTAGAGAAATGCAAATCAAAACTACAATGAGGTATCACCTCACACCAGTCAGAATGGCCATCATCAAAAAATCTACAAACAACAAATGCTGGAGAGGGTGTGGAGGAAAGGGAACCCTCTTGCACTGTTGGTGGGAATGTAAATTGATACAGCCACTATGGAGAACAGTATGGAGGTTCCTTAAAAAACTAAAAATAGAACTACCATACGACCCAGCAATCCCACTACTGGGCATATACCCTGAGGAAACCATAATTCAAAAAGAGTCATGTACCACAATGTTCATAGCAGCTCTATTTACAATAGGCAGGACATGGAAGCAACCTAAGTGTCCATCGACACGTGAATGGTTAAAGAAGATGTGGCACATATATACAATGGAATATTACCCAGCCATAAAAAGAAATGAAATTGAGTTATTTGTCCTGAAGTGGATGGATCTAGAATCTGTCCTACAGAGTGAAGTAAATCGGAAAGAGAAAAACAAATACAGTATGCTAACACATATATATGGAATCTGAAAAAGAAAATGGTTCTGAAGAACGTAGGGACAGGACAGAAATACAGACACAGATGTAGAGAATGGACTTGAGGACACAGGGAGGGGTAAGGGTAAGTTGGGACGAAGTGAGAGAGTGGCACTGACATATATACACTACCAAATGTAAAATAGGTAGCCAGTGGGAAGCAGCTGCATAGCACAGGGAGATTAGCTCGGTGCTTTGTGACCACCTAGAGGGGTGGATAGGGAGAGTGGGAGGGAGACACAAGAGGGAAGTGATATATGTGTACACATAGCTGATTCACTTTGTTATACAGCAGAAACTAACACAACATTGTAAAGCAATTATACTCCAATAAAGATGTTAAAAAAAACCTTTTTAAAACAGAGGAGATTTAAATTAAAGATAATCTATCATCATATTTTCCTGTAAAAATACTTAGTAGGTAAAACAGATATGCTCATATCTTAAGTATTATTTTTTAAAATATAGATGATTTTTTAAAAAAAAGAAAGAAGAAAGAAAAGAAAAAGAAAAAAGGCTTGGAGCAGGAATATACATAACAATATCTTTGAGTTGTTTTGCAGATACTGAAAACCCCACCAGGTGGAAGAAGTTAACTGTGTGTTGCCCACAAGCACGTAGACCCCAGATCGGTTGGAACCAGAAGGTTGATGACAGTGACTCTCACTTCACCGTCAGCCAATCAGAAGAATGCCCACGAGCTGATCACGCCGTCTTTGAACCACATTGTAAAACTCCTCACTACCCACTCCAGGTTGGGACACACAGTTTTGAGGGCATTAGCCTGCTGTGGCCCCCTTTGCACGGCAAAGCAATAAAGCTATTCTTTTCTACTTCACCCAAAACTCTGTCTCCAAGTTTTAATTCTGTTTTCGGTGTACAGAGGCCAGATTCAGCTTCAGCAGCTCTCACCCCTCATACCTGGTAGCTTCAGTACTAAAGAGGAACTGGATTTAATTTAGCTGCTCAGGTCTAAACATATATCTATCTATCTATATATCTATAGATAGATATGTATATCAGAAAAGAATTCTGATTGTTACAATCATGTCCTCTTTCCACGTTGGATCAATCAACCATGGTCAAGAGACAGTGTGACTGGCAGCCCCTTCAGAACCACATTCACTTATTCAATTTATTAAACCTATTTTTACTGAGTACTTACTATGTGTCATTCATTATTCTAGGCTCAACTACCACAGGATAAAGACGATCAGGAGTATGGGGAGGACAGGTTGTCCTAGTAAAAAAGGGTGGTCCTAGTAAACTCATTGAGAAAGTTACATTGGTGAAGACGGTGAATGACTTAGGTGAGTGGTATCTGGGTAAAGAGTGCCCCAGGCAGAGAGTAAGGTTAATACAAAGACCCTGAGGTGGGAGGTTGCCTGGGGGGAATGTAGCTGGAACAGAGTGAGTGAGGGGGAGCACAGAAGAGGAGGAGAACAGGTATCAGGGGCTGATCGTGGGAGGCTTTCTCTGCCACTGAAGGACTTTTGCTTTCATTTTCTCTGAGTGATGTGAGGAGTAATTGTAGGGTTTAGAGCAGATACATGACATGGTTAGGAATTTTAAAAGATTATTCTGGATGCTGGGTTGAGTGTGGATTGTAGGATGTGAGGAAGCCTGCTTGGAGTTTACCTGTAGGCAAGCCAGGTGAGATATAGGTGGGTAGGACCAAGGTGGGGATAGCAGTGTAAGGGTTGAGAATCGGTCTGCTGAGCTATATTTTGAAGGCAGAGCCAAAAGGATTTGCTTCCAGGCAGGATACAGGTGTGAGAGAAAGAGAGGAGACAAGAATGTCTCCAGGGTTGGGGCCTGAACAACTGAAAAAATGGAATTGCATCTATTGAGACAGGGAGGGCTGTAGGTGGAACAAATTTGGGAAGGAAAGGGGACATTAGAGATTCAAGTTTGAAATGTCAAAATTGAGATATTTCAAATGGATATATATTATATGATTCCACTCACATGAGGTAGCAAGAGACAGAAAATAGAATGCTGGCAGCCAGGGGCTGGAGGAAGGGAGGAAATAGCATTAGCATTTAATGGGTACAGAGATTCAGTTTGGGAAGATGAAAAAGTTCTGGAGATGGACGGTGGTGATGGTTGCCCAGCAATGTGAATGTGTTTAGTGCCAAGTGTACACAATTATAAACTTAAAAATTGTTAAGGTGGAGCTGGATCCAAAAAATATTGCTGTGATTTATGTCAAAGAGGGTTCTGCCTATATTTTCCTCTAGGAGATTTTTAGTACCTGGTCTTACATTTAAGTCTTTAATCCATTTTGAGTTTATTTTTGTACATGGTGTTAGGGAATGTTCTAATTTCATTTTTTACATTCATGTTATATAAATTTAACCACAGTAAAAAACATTAAGTAGCACAAAGTAATGCAGAAAGATTGAGATTTATTTCAGATAATGTTTTCAATGTCGTTGTAAAATAACAGAGATTGGTTGGAATTTTTTAGATAAAAATTTTAATATCATTCCTCAACAGTCTAGACCAGGGTTTCTCAACCTCAACAATATTGACATTTTTGGTCTGTATTCTTTTTCATAGGGGACTGTCCTGTATATTGTATGATATTTAAAAGCATCCCTTGCCTCTACCCACTAGATGCCAGCACTGAGTTATGATAAGCAGAAATGTCCATTGTTATTGCAATTGTTCCAGAGGGGGCAAAATCAGCTCAGCTGAAAACATTGGAGTAAAACAAAATTCTTTGGGTGCCAGAGTTGATGGTGTATGCTTTCAAAGAGATGGGATAATACAAAAAGCAACATTTTGGGGAGGATAAAACATTGGAAACGTTGAGTTGAGGGGCCCACAGAACATTCCATTATTATCTCAGAGGTCAAATGCATTGGCCTGGCTATCATCAGTCTGCACAGGTGGCAGTACAAGTCAATTAGCTGTACAGACAGAAGAAGTTCCTGCTGAGAGAGTCAGGTGTTAGAAAGACAAGCCGATGCTTGACTGAGTCCTACCCCATGATGCTTCAGTTCTCAGTTGTAGGGCCGCTTCTGGATACGTAATCTCATTGGTCACTACACCATCCATCACAACATTAGCCACCATTGTAATTACATAATTATTTGTACAATTATTTTATTAATGACTGCATCTTTAAAACCTTCAACTGAGTTTTGAATTCTATCCCTTTCTAACTTTTGCGGGGAACTTACACTATCACTTCTTTTCTTAATCCTTTATATTCCAGTGTCTGCATGCAATGTTATAATATCCAATGTTCCACATTCCCATTTCTTTCAATTAAAATAAAACTCACTCAAAGACCCATTCTTCCCTTTGGGTATTGCTCCAAACTTTTAAAGAATTTGGTCTATTCTTGCTACTTCCATTTCCACACTGCTCATTCTCTCCTCAACCAACTCATCTGGAGACTTTCTACCTCCATCACAATTGCCTTCCCTGAGGTCTGCGGTGATCTCATGTGCCAAATACATTCTAAGGGATATTTCCAGTCTTCACAATGCTTGATTTTCCAGTAGCAATATCACTAATGGCTGCATTCCCTTTCTTGAAATAGGGACCTTTCTCATGCATTTTATTTTTGTTACAATAGGATTTCCAGAGTCAAGTCTACCGGGCAACTTGTAACACTAACAACACATCGCTCAGGGAGAAACTTCTAACTTTGAAATTAAATCCTGTGAAGGAGAAGCAAGAATTAGGGCAGTATATTAAGGAGACCTGGGAGACTTCTTCATAAAGAAGCCTTTGTAAACTCCAGGGGGATGATCTGGACTGCAAATGTTTGAGTATACCAGATAAAGAAGGGATAATTGGAAGAAAGAAATTTGCCCTTCTTCACAGCTATCTTCAGGGAAACAGGAATGGCAGAAAGTTTCTTTTCTATTATTCTCCTTCTACCCCAAGGGAGCTTAATTGTTTAAAGAGTAGAATGACAACAGAACAATTTATTTAATGAGGCAGTCTGAGAATTCAGCCAGTGAAGTCCTGGAAACTTTTGAAATAAGCTTTCAGTGTCCCCAACGCAAAGCATCTTGTGCTTCCCAGAGATATGGTATGAATTCCCTTCTTGGATAATCTCCCTGTACTTTCTGCAGGAAAAGCCAGAGTGGGAAAAGAGCCAAGACAGCCAGGGTTTTCCATGATGCCATCTGAAAGAGTCCGTGCATCCTAGTAAAGGATGGGGGTGGGATAGAAGAGAGGAGATGTAAGCTGTGGAGGGAAAACTTTTATTAAACAGAGTCCTAGGGACACAAACAAGAACAGTGTTTCTCCTAGGGTTGTCTGCAGACCCGCAACTTCAGCATCACCTGGGAGCTTGTTAGACATGCACATTTTGGCCTTCACCCCAGATCTACTAAGTCAGAAACTTCAGGGTCAGGCCCAGCAATCTGTGTTTAATAAGGCATTCAGGTGGATCCTATGCGTGGCTAAAATTAGAAAACAACTGCCCTAGGGGATTTGTTGGAATGGATGATGAAAGACCGTCACAAGGCTAGATCTTCAGAGATCTGAGAGCTCTCTGTTTCCAAAATCTGATCTACAAATGATAATACATTTGTTTTTTGACTTTAATGCTTATGTCCCTTTTCTTTTTCATCTCATGCATTTGTTTGAATTATCAAAATAATATTAAATACTGTGGTTTATAGCAGTAATTTTTGCTATATGATGTTCATTAATTACTATTTCTTAATGGTTCCATGTTCAACTGAACATTACCTCTCATTTAGAAAGCAAGATTGTTTATTATTTTAAAGATATATCTTTATTTTTCTAGCTTGAGAGTCTGCACATCCCACACACACACATACACACACATGTACACATTACCATTTGCAGCAATAACTGGAGGCGGAAGGGTAAGCTGGGACGAAGTGAGAGAGTGGCATAGACTAATATATACACTACCAAATGTAAACTAGATAGCTAGTGGGAAGCAGCCGCATAGCACAGGGAGATCAGCTCGGGGCTTTGTGTCCACCTAGAGGGGTGGATTAGGGAGGGTGGGAGGGAGACGCAAGAGGGAGGAGATATGGGGATACATGTATACATATAGCTGATTCATTTTGTTATACAGCAGCAACTAACACAACATTGTAAAGCAATTATGCTCCAATAAAGATGTTAAAAAAAAATAAGTGTTTTGCAAAAAAAAAAAAAAAATTAACAAATACATTTTGATTCCTATCAAACTTGCCATCGTTTATTTTGATATATTTACGCAATAAATTAATGTAAATAGACCTCCTAAAGTTGAAGCATATTTAAATTCCTGGAATAAGCGTTGGTGGCCCAAGGTGTATTGTTCTTTAATATACTGACAAAGACTGCCTCAGTGTTCCCCTCAGCTTGAGTAAATTTTAGACAGGTTTCTTCCTGATATTAGACCCCTGACTTCTCTTTTCTTAGAACATTTACTTTAGAAAACTTGCAGCTGTAAATTTTTTCTCTGCCCTTTGAAATATATGTACATTTTCTCCCATACTCTTGTCAGTTTTACAACCAAGGAAATGCCTCTCTCAATGACTTGGGACCCATCTTTTTGAAATGTAAACATAAAAGAAGATAGCACCCCTATTTCCCAGTGTCTGTAGGAGGGTAAGAGCCTAACTTCTATGGGCATCAATTAGCAAATACAGATTGCTTAATGATAGAGAAAAACATTTGCAAACTGAGGAATAACTCCATGTGCTTGACACATCCTATTGATCAACTTTCCCCACCAACATCCTCCAGTACTTTTGTGCTAGCTCACCCAGCACCAAAACCCCTCCTGCCTTATATTCCAGCAGAGTTCAGTTCAGGCTCTCTCCTCTTTTGCAGTAGTCTTAAAGAAAATCTTCTTTGCTATTTTACTTTTTCTGGTGCAATTTTTACTTTGACAATACAGACAAATGTATTTAATATTTTATATCATATTTTACAGCTCTACTCATGATATTAGTTATCAATTATTTTCTTTTGTATTTTATTTGACAGCTTTAAGCCTCATTCCATTTATTAGTGCATATTTATTGAGCACCTAATTTGCAAGATCATGGGAATATGATGGTGAACAAAAAGAGACATCTCTGGCTACATGAAGTTTATATTTGGGATGATGGAGGGGGAATATATGAATTTAAGAAATCCTTAAAGTACTATAATATTTCAACTGCAATACGTGCAAGAAAGGAAAACTGCAGGTGACTAGGAAGTGGGTGATGGGAGAGTCAGGCATGGCATAGAAGTAAATGATAAGTATGAGTGGAGTTAATGGTGGAAAGAATGAAAACGCATTCCAGAAAAATGAAAAAGCATTCTCTTCTGAGTGAAGAGCCTGAATTTCATGTGGAACCTGATGGACCATGGTAACTAAATTGACTTCCCTCCCAAGAGCTACTGGAAGCCAGTGATGTGACTTGTTGATCCACGTGGCAGTGGGGTGATTTGGTCAAATTTGTATTTTGGAAACATTGCTCTTGCCAGAATAAAAAATACTATGACAATTCCTCCTTTTACCAGAGTTGTAATCAGTTTAAAAATTATTTTTTCTGTCTTGGTCTAGATATAATTGACTTATTGTATAAGTTTAAGGTGTACAATGTGGTGATTTACTACATGCATATATTGCAAAATGATTACCAAAATAGGGTTAGTTAACACCTCCATCACCTCACATAATTAACTTTTTAAAATATGTGGTGAGAACATTTAAGATCTACTCTCTTAGCAACTTTCAAGTGTATAATACAGTATTGTTAACTATAGTCACCATGCTGACTGTAGTTAGATCTCCAGAATATATTCATCTTCTAACTGGAAGTTTGTACCCTTTGACCAATAGCTCCTATTGGAGAAACTGCTCTTAGTCCCTGGAGAAACTGCTTGCATGAAATCAAAATTAAGTTGTATAGAGTTGACAGAGATAACAAAAGGGATCTATACCTATGCCATTCAATGTGGTAGCATGTGAAAATAAATAGCTGGGATATTTGATTCTTGATTTTTTAAAAGTTATGGAAAATTGTAATTATTATTGGCCCCATTTTAAAACTAGGAGGCTGACATTTCAGTAGGCTGGATAACAAAGTTTTCAGAGATAGTAAGTAGTTTCAACTACAACTCATACTTAACATTACAAGTTGAGTCAAGACAGGGGACATGGGCTCCAGTCTCATGAGAGGAATATCAAAGAATTTGGGAGCCATGTTTTAAAACTGCCACAGTTTGAATTTATATGGTTTTACTGAGGGAGCTACGTGGAGAATCGCAGGGTTCCTGCAAAGCTCTTAAATTGGTAAGATGTAAAAGGAGACAGAGAGAAAGAAAGAAGTTGGTAAACTGTTCACCTCTTCTGTAAGGCAGTCACCCAATTACACTGTCCTTATTTTCTATCCATGAAACAGATGGCATTCCATGTTTCTGAGCATTATGGCCTCACTTCTGGCTCATCTGAATCTGCATTTCATCCCTGCCAGTGTCTCTGCAATTGTCTCCAAGACCACAGGGCTTGGCTTTATTCCTGTCCCAACAGGCATCAATTATCCCAATTGAAGGTCCTGCCATTTTGAGGGCATTGACTCAGAGAAAGACACAGTCTCCACAGTTCAAGATATTCAATTCCCTCTTCTCTCTGCCCAGTCCTAAGAGATCAAACTCTGGGGGAGAGACAGGAAAGAGATGGTCCATCTGTCTCATACACTGTCCAACTTAGCCCCTGCCTGACACCAATGTATACTTCCCAAAGGTTCTGCATGCTGGAGGGAGGGGTGTTCAGGGTGGCCGTCCTGCTACTGAACAAAACTTGGGTCCTCTTTCCTGCATGCAGTAAAGCCAATCTACTGACCTCAAGTGGTGGTGAAGGAAAGTGCAGCGTTTACTGCAAGACTGAGCAAGCATTGTGTAAGTTTAAGTGGTACAATATGCTGTTTTGATACATGTATCTATTGTGACATGTTTACCAAAATAAGGTTTGTCACCACATCTTCACCTCACATAACTAGCATTTTGTTTTTGTTGTTGTTAGGGTGTGAACATTAACTTCACTCCCATAGTAAGTTTCAAGTACAAAACACCATAGTGTTACCTATTCCCATCATGATGTACATTACATCACTGGAATCTGTTTCATTTTATAAACTCTAACCAACATCTCCCCATTCCCATCACCCCTCAGCCCCAGGCAACCACCATCTACTCTGTTTTGATGAGTTCAATATTTTTAGATTCCTCATGTAAGAGAGATCACACAGTACTTGTTTGTCTGACTTATTTCACTTAGTATAATTCCTTCAAGTTTCATCCATATTGTAGCAAATGGCAGGATTTCCTTCTTTCCCATGGCTGAATAATATTGCATTGTATGTACTATTAGCACAACACATTTCTTTATCCCTTCATTCATCAATGGCCACTAGGTTGTTTCCATCTTTTTCTGTTGTGGAAGATGCTGTAATGAACATGCAATGCAGTTATCTCTTCGAGATAGTTTTGTCATCACCTTTTGACATACATACCCAGTAGTGCAGTTGCTGTATCTTATGTCAGTTCTATTTAAAATTTTTGAGGAATTTCCATATGGTTGTCTATAGTGGCTATACATTCCCATCAACAGTGCCTCTGGACTCCCTTTTTCTTTTCTTTTTTATAACATTTTTCTTGGAATATAATTGCTTTACAATGGTGTGTTAGTTTCTGCTTTATAACAAAGTGAATCAGTTATACATAGGCATATATCCCCATATCTCTTCCCTCTGACATCTCCCTCCCTCCCACCCTCCCTATGCCACCCTTCTAGCTGGTCACAAAGCACCGAGCTGATCTCCCTGTGCTATGCGACTGCTTCCCACTAGCTATCTATTTTACATTTGGTAGTGTATATATGACCATATATACACTACCACTCTCTCATTTTGTCCCAGCTTACCCTTCGCCCTCCCCATGTCCTCAAGTCCATTCTCTAGTAGGTCTGTGTCTTTATTCCCATCTTGTCCCTAGATTCTTCATGACCGTTTTATTTTTTTTTAAGATTCCACACATATGTGTTAGCATACGGTATTTGTGTTTCTCTTTCTGACTTACTTCACTCTGTATGACAGACTGTAGGTCCATCCACCTCACGACAAATAACTCAATTTTGTTTCCTTTTATGGCTGAGTAATATTCCATTGTATATATGTGCCACATCTTCTTTATCCATTCATCTGTTGATGGACACTTAGGTTGCTTTCATGTCCTGGCTATTGTAAATAGAGCTGCAATGAACATCGTGGTACATGACTCTTTTTGAATTATGGTTTTCTCAGTGTATATGCCCAGTAGTGGGATTGCTGGGTCGTATGGTAGTTCTATTTTTAATTTTTTAAGGAACCTCCATACTGTTCTCCATGGTGGCTGTATCAATTTACATTCCCACCAACAGTGTATGAGGGTTCCCTTTTCTCCACACCCTCTCCAGCATTTATTGTTTGTAGATTTTTTGATGATGGCCATTCTGACTGGTGTGAGGTGATACCTCACTGCAGTTTTGATTTGCATTGCTCAACATAGTTTTGGAAGTTTTAGCCACAGCAATCAGAGAAGAAAAAGAAATAAAAGGAATCCAAACCAGAAAAGAAGAAGTAAAGCTGTCCCTGTTTGCAGATGACATGATACTATACATAGAGAATCCTAAAGATGCTACCAGAAAACTACTAGAGCTAATCAGTGAATTTGGTAAAGTAGCAGGATACAAAATTAATGCACAGAAACCTCTTGCATTCCTATACACTAATGATGAAAAATCTGAAAGTGAAATTAAGAAAACACTCCCATTTACCATTGCAACAAAAAGAATAAAATACCTAGGAATAAACCTATCTAAGGAGACAAAAGAATTGTATGCAGAAAATTATAAGTCACTGATGAAAGAAATTAAAGATGATACAAATAGATGGAGAGATATACCATGTTCTTGGATTGGAAGAATCAACATTGTGAAAATGACTATACTACCCAAAGCAATCTACAGATTCAGTGCAATCCCTATCAAACTACCACTGGCATTTTTCACAGAACTAGAACAAAAAATGTCACAATTTGTATGGAAACACAAAAGACCCCGAATAGCCAAAGCAATCTTGAGAAAGAAAAACGGAGCTGGAGGAATCAGGCTCCAGGACTTCAGACTATACTGCAAAGCTACAGTAATCAAGACACTATGGTACTGGCACAGAAACAGAAATATAGATCAATGGAACAGGATAGAAAGCCCAGAGGTAAACCCATGCACATATGGTCAGCTTATCTTTGATAAAGGAGGCAAGAATTTACAATGGAGAAAAGACAGCCTCTTCAATAAGTGGTGCTGGGAAAACTGGACAGCTACATGTAAAAGAATGAAATTAGAACACTCCCTAACACCATACACAAAAATAAACTCAAAATGGATTAAAGACCTAAATGTAAGGCCAGACACTATCAAACTCTTAGAGGAAAACATAGGCAGAATACTCTATGACATAAATCACAGCAAGATCATTTTTGACTCAGCTCCTAGAGAAATAGAAATAAAAACAAAAGTAAACAAATGGGACCTAATGAAACTTAAAAGCTCTTGCACAGCAAAGGAAACCATAAACAAGACGAAAAGACAACCCTCAGAATGGGAGAAAATATCTGCAAATGAAGCAACTGACAAAGGATTTAATCTCCAAAATTTACAAGCAGCTCATGAAGCTCAATATCAAAAAAAAAAAAAAAACAACCCAATCCAAAAATGGGTAGAACACCTAAATAGACATGTCTGCAAAGAAGATATACAGATTACCAACAAACACATAAAAGAATGGATTCCCCTTTTCTACACATCGTTGCCAGCATTTGTTTTCTTTGGCTTTTTGGTAATAGCCAGTCTAACAGGTGTAAAGTAGGAGAATTGTCTTCATGGTGTCAGATCCCACACTGAGGTGCATAATATGTGGTTTAAACCCCTCAAGCCCTAGGGAGATTATCCCAGCCTGTACTATATTCCCCTCCTTTTCTGTGTCCCCTCCTAGGGGCACAGGTCCTGACCTGATCACTTCTCCTTCCTTCCTTCCCAACTCCGTGTGGGTCCTTCTCTACAGTGTTGTTGTTGTTGTTTGAAGAAGAGTGTTTCTGACAGTTTCCAGTTTGTTTTCGGTGAGAATATCTCCACATACAGATGTATTTTTGATGTGTTCATGGGGGAAGGTACACTAAGGGTCCTCCTACTCCACCATCTTGATCTCTTCCTGATAAGGAAGCTAATTTTAAGTGAGCATTCTGGAATTCATAATTTACCTGATATTACAAACTGTGCTCTTGGGTATAATACAAAACGTCTTTCTGTTTAACTTCCTCATCTGTAGAATAGTGTTAAAAAAAATTCTTAACTGAGAGGGTGGTTGAGAGGAGGTAACCAAAAGTACTTTTTAGAACAGTGTTTAGGACATAGTAATGGATCCATAAGTGTACACTATAATATTCATCACGTTAATAGGCCAGTGTAGTGTTTCAACTAATGCACTTTTCAGACAGAAAATTTAATTTTCCCTATCACCTTTCTAAATTTTTAACCTTGTGGGACAGTATTTTTTTAATCTCAATGCAGTATAATTCTTAATCATTTTTAATCACATAGAACTTAAAGCACTCTAGGAATAAGCAGATAATATATGCACATGGTAAGATATTAATAAAGGTTGATATCCTTTCTATCAACTACTATGAGGCCGGTATGTTTCAAATTAATTAATTGAATACCATTAGTACTTTATCCTGGATGCCTGACTGACCATTACATTTTTATTTTTATGCAGCGAGACCATGACCAGGTTGAGGTCACGGACTGATAAATATCATTATTCTATATAGTAGAAGGTAGCACAGTGTAGGTAGAGATTAGGCACAGCTCTACTTTGTGTAACACTGAATAAATTATTCACTACATTATGAGAAAAAGTGAAGACAATTTAACATTTATTCATCCAGTACTTCTCTTCTTCCCTGGAACCCTCACCTTCTATAGACACCTCTAGGAATGCCTGAAAGAGAAAAAAAAGTATGGTTTGCTTGTGTTTATTATCAGAACCCTCAGTGGAATCTGTTTCTCTAATAGTCACTGCAAGATTAAGATTCATAGAATAAAGGGTGGGGTTTGAAAAGTTCTATAAATAATAAAGGGATAAAAATGTGAGGATAGAAATTTCTCAATTACATGTCAAATAGTGAATGTGAAAAGATTCCTGTTTCTTTCACAGATACTCATCATGTAGGAGGAATTAGGAAAAGCTAATCACTAATTTTACTACATACACATCAACCTCTGTGTTTTTCATACATCATGTCCTGTACATTCATCTTTGGCAGTGACCCTAATATTGCATCCCCCCTACACCATATGCCACGATTTCAGTTTAATATTATTTTTGCTACTGTCCAAATATTTTAAAGGACCCCAACACTCACCTCAGCTTTCTCCAATCCACCTCTGCTCACTTTCTACTTAGTAAAGGATACTCATTTGGGGAACTGGGAATTAGGAAAAGGACAAAGTGTATGTCACATTTTACAGCACAAATATAATTATCACTCATTTTCATATCCCATGTCCTGGAAATCATGTTTGTCACTGACCCTAGTATTTTATCCCTTCTATTCACTGTGAAATAACTTCTGTTTAGTAATGTATTTTTTCTTTAAACTTATTATTTTAAATGCCTCAACACCCAGTCTCACACTCTCATATCCACCTGTAAATATCTGCCATGTGCTCTCCCCTAAAAATACCCTCTGTCACTTATCCACACACAGGTAAATAACAATCTTTTCTACATGTCCAATTTTATTTTGGTATAAATTAAAGTTTTCTTCATATTGTATAATGATAAACCAATCTCTGCTTTCCTCAACAGAAAGGTCTCTGAGTAAGGAAGGCTGCATGGATAGGATTTAGATGGTTACATCACTCCATTATCCAATTACATCTCACTTAATCCAGTAGAAAGAACACAATAAGTCAAAACCACATTTTATTAAAGTCTTCAAGAGCTGAGCACACAAAGAAATCTGAAGAAAATATATTCTTGAGTGAGTCAATTCCTCTCTAGTTAGAAAAAGTCAGAAATACTGGGAACTTATGTTAAATTTGTCCATGGAATGGCTACAGATTGTCCTGATGTTGATGGAGGGGCTCTCTTAGTGCATCAGAAACCAGGGGGTCTACTTGAGACTGCATGACCTGAAGCAGTAGAGTGGGATGTGCAGAAGTACCCGGTGGAGAGGAAGTTCTACCTATATTCTAGTTTGTGTCCAGGGAATTTTTGTTGAGATCATGGTGGTTGGGGATATGCATGAATGCAGATGGACAGGACTTGAGTCCTGAATTGCTTGGAGCACAAAGTCCTTATAGAGGATTAGGCCTGTGTGGTGGGCAGTATCTGAGATGCTCTCACTGATCCCAACTGCTGGTTTTTATTGCTTTGTGTATTTCCCTCCCACTGAGTATGAGATATACATAAAGACTCACTTCCAGTAACAAGAATGTGGAAGAAATTCTGGGAAGACACTTCTGGGAATAGAGAAAAAAAAAAAAATTGGGCTATCTTCTTGCTGCCTCTCTCTTGCTCTCTCCATTGCTCATGTTGATAGAACCAGGCTGTGCCTGCAGGGGGCCCATGTGTCAAGGAAATGAGGGAATTCTCTGGACCATAGCCTGTGAACACATAAATCTACCAATAGTCCTGTGAGTGAGCTTGAAGTGAGCCTCTGCCAGCCAATCCTGGAGATTCCTGCAGCCCTGGTCGATACCTTAATTGCAACCTTCTGGGAGGCCTTCTCAGTATCTAAGTAAAGTATCAGTTACCAAATAATAAGTAAATATTGATAGTATTCTAATATGCCAATGTAATTCAATTAGACAAAAAGCTTAGAAATGAAAACGCAAATTAGCAGAAAAAACCTGTAAATCTCCACCATATTAAATGGCAACCCAAGCAAGCGCTAAGGAAATGAAAATAAGAAACAAATATTAACTGAGAAAATAGAAAGAGTATCTCATTCTTGGTATAGAAAACGTAATGCTGCATAGATTTCATGATTAATACAGTGGATTTACATATATCAAAATCACACATTGAATGGTTAAATTTGAAAAAAAAAAAGTCTGAATTTTATGTTAAGATCTTACACTTGGAAGTAAGAAACAAGGAGTACAGGTGAACTTCCTCCTGAGGAGAAGAGAGACACAGATCCTTCCCAGGATATTCACTTTCCTCCATTTCTTGTTCCATTAATATTAGCAAGTCTCCAGAGATTGAGACAACATGAACCATCTGAGCTAATTATGATCTTTGTGCATTGAGCCCTAAGGTCATACCATTGTAAATAACTGGCCAGTGCCTCCTGCCCTTCAGTTTGCATTGTGGCTCCACACCTGTGTC
Source organism: Balaenoptera borealis (assembly GCF_965194805.1). Classification (NCBI taxonomy): domain Eukaryota; kingdom Metazoa; phylum Chordata; class Mammalia; order Artiodactyla; family Balaenopteridae; genus Balaenoptera; species Balaenoptera borealis. The sequence goes on from NC_138867.1 coordinate 169,677,009, forward strand.
TCCTCCATTTGTGGGCACTGGCATCAGAAGGTCCCAGCCTGAGCCTGTCTTCCTGCCAGTCCTGAGGACGGACCCCGAGACTTCATCACTCAGCAGGCAGGAGAGGGGCAGTGAATCTGTGCTCCGTGGTCATGCGCCAGCAGAGATGCAGCCCAGCCCAGTAAGTGCTGAGGGGAGATGGTGACTGAAGAAGACCATTGGGAGCATTATTTCTTACTCAGAATTCAAACATGACATCTGGGATAGAAAGACAAGAGGGCACCAATATACAAAACTTTGAAATAGAGCCCTAGGAAGTTTATGTATTTGGTTCTGGTTGGGGTGTGAGAACTCTCATTCAGTGTTGTGCTTCCACTGTCACTGGTTATGGCTCTGGCTGGCATCTCCCCAGCAGTAGCGGCAAATGTGTCCCTAAACTTCCCCCTAAGCACTTCAAATGATCATGGAATCAGTGATGAGGATGAGGAGGAAGAAGTTGATATTAACCATTATGTCATGTCCTGTTACTGAGGGCTTCCTAAGTGCCAGGCTCTAGGTATTAATTTTATGTATCTTGTTTGATTTCACCTGCATAATCTCTCCCAAACTTTAAGTGGACGCACATCATTATTATTCAAATAAGAGGAAAGAAGCACAGCATTTTCTGTAACTTGTACCAGGACATGAGTTAGAAAGTGTTGAAGTCAGGTTTGCAGCCAGTCAGTCTGGACGGACGGACTCCAGACACAGAGGATCTGGGCAGCCCTCCCCCTGCCACCCCAAACAGTCATGTCAGCTCCTGGTCAGTCCTGGCAGAGACTCCCTGCTTGCCATGTCCTTCCCTTTAGAGTTTTCTGGAAGACACAGGGGAGGGCAGTAGGTAGCAGTTGCTGAAATGATCATAGGAAGTGTGGGTGGCTGAGATCACAGGCAAAGGTTATAGAGAGAAGTGACACACTACACTTAAGGGTAGATCTCTCTGTTCACCGTGTTTCTGGATTTTACTTTAACTGTTCACTTCCTCATCCATACTTATAATCAGCCTACTCAATCACAAAAGGAGACATAAATCAGAGTCTTGGTGTTCATTCGTACTCAGGAAAATGAAAACATTAAAAAACATACACCTCAGTTACACCTCAGATGTAACTGCGATTAGACCTCTGTACCACTGCTTAAAACCTTCAGAAAGTCTGGAAACAATGAAACGTAGTGTGTGGGACTCAGAGACTGACAACTTAATTTTGAATCTTGTTTGCTCCCTGTATTCTTAGTGTGTTATGGGGCAGTTTCTTAGTATCTCTGAGACTTAGGATTGTCAAATGAGTTGATTCCTAGTTGATACAACTCCACCGAATAAGGACTAAATGAACAATGGTTGCCCTCTATGCAATAAAAATGTGATGGATGCATTCGAAAAAGCAAAATAAATTTTAAGATATTTTGTTACTAATAATGATAAGTCTAACTCTCATGTCATTTGACTTAAGTTTCTGGTGACCTGATGTTACGGTTTCCCTACATTCCTGGCAACACATTTTATTTTTGTTTATACAAGTACCTTTTCCATGTATGAAGAGAAATAACTGAGGTTCATTTATTTCTGATTCTCCAGAGCCTATACCTTGATGGCACAGAGGAGGTACCAAGGATAAAAAACCTGAGTTAAATACTACGTAAACCCTTCCATTTTTCATAGAAACAAAGTGTGGGCAATATGGCTTCCACGCAGTGAAGCATTCACGCCAGTGTTTTCATCCTTTTCAGGAATGTCCCACAGAACTACAGACAAGATAAAATAGCGTTTGTTTGTGTCTATGTCATGGACTTTCTATGGGACCTATTATTTTCCATTAAATAGTATTGGTAGCAATCAATTATTGAAAAACCATGGCAGAGATTTTCACAAACACGGGGGGAAAGAGTCAGTAAAGAAAAAGATGGTACATCTTATTTCATGGGCTGAGACACATTTTAGGATTTCATGTCATCTGTGTTCTAGTGCCCTGAAACAGGAAAAGGCTTCAACCTCTCTGCCGTATAATTCTTGAAAGGTCATTAAATTGGCGGGGGGACGGTTATATTTAATTACTATGCACGTATTCCAGTAGTGATTGAAATTCTTTATTAAAAATGACCAAATGTTTATTAAGCTCCAAATTCCCACATGACAACTTAATTTTGCCACACATGTTCTAGAGATGGGTGTTAGACTCTCCGTTTCCAATAAGGTACAGAAACACAGAGAGGAGGAGAGATTTACACACACTCCACATATAGAGGGTGAAAGACGCAGGACTCAAACATTGATCTGCTTATTCCTATACCAGTTCTCAGTCATCTCCATTGTATCTAAAAAGTGTTTCTTTTCTAACCTACCTTGGTCCCAGATTTGAAATGAAGCGAAAAGAATTGATTCACCCTCTTTTGGTTCAGTGAGACCACATGTGGATTATGGGAATAAGGCAGTAGTTTACAGGGGCTATAAAGGTACTAACATGATGGATTATAGGGTTTTCTATGAATAGTCATGCATTCTACAGTCCAGAATTTGTATATACAAATTCTTACTTGTGTGATATAGAGAGAGGTGCAAGAATTTTCATAGGATTGTTGTAACAAGAAATTGATATAAATAATAATATAAATATACAATATATAATTTTAAATAAAATTTTAATTTATAAGTATATTAAATTAAAATCTACTATTATGTTTAATATATTAAATATGTTTTAAAATATGTTCAATTTATATTAAAATATAGGTTTATAAACTGATTAAAATAATCTGATCTCATGAAATATATTCCAGCAGTAAAATGTTTGAAGTAGTTGTATGCACTTCATAAGAGACTTAAACACACTGTTGTGGTAACAAGCACATTTCAGAGGCACCATGTGTAGTGTACTGTTAGGTAAGATTTTAAGAAAGCTGGTTATGGATACATAAATCAATATTGACATTATGGAACATTGACAAGAAAACATACCCATCAACTTCACGACACTGGTTGCCTTTGGGCTACAGGTTTGCAGAAGAATGAGTTAGAGGTGAGATAATAAGAAAAGTCAAATTTTATCAGCAATGTTTCAAATCTATAAAATATGAGATTCAAAGCAAAAATTATTAAATGTTTATACTTTTAAAAGTGGTGGGGCTTCCCTGGAGGTGCAGTGGTTGAAAGTCTGCCTGCCAATGCAGGGGACACGGGTTCGAGCCCTGGTCTGGGAAGATCCCACATGCCGCGGAGCAACTGGGCCCGTGAGCCACAATTACTGAGCCTGCGCGTCTGGAGCCTGTGCTCCGCAACAAGAGAGGCCGCGATAGTGAGAGGCCCGCGCACCGCGATGAAGAGTGGCCCCCGCTTGCCACATTTAGAGAAAGCCCTAGCACAGAAACGAAGACCCAACACAGCCAAAAATAAATAAATAAATAAAAATTTAAAAACAAAAAACAACCCCATGCCTTCACCTATTTAAAAAAAAAAAAAGTGATGGTGGGTATTGGTAATAGTAATAGTAGGTGATATTAATGGAGCATTTTCTAAGTGTTGGGCAATATTCTAAGGCAGTGTTTCTCAAGCCCAGCTTCACATTAAGACGACCAAGAAACTTATGTGTAAAGATCCTGAAATTGGTTCCCGGCTGAGTCCAGGGTATCCATGTGTTTTAAAATAACCACGTGTAAATGTATTGATCAACTGGAACTGAGATCCACTGGTTTAAGCAATTTAAATAATTAAAAAAAAAACTATCTTAGAATGCTCCTGTTAGGCAGGTTCAATTATTATCCCAATTTACATATAAGGAAAGTCCCAGAGGCATTTAATTACTCTATATCACATTTTTCTCAATTAAATCAAGTGTGGCATGCCAAAATAATGAACCTGACTTACATTCCAATAGCAGAAGTAAGAGAATTGCAATCCCTTTATCAGGAAGGATTGACATGAAAAACTGTTAACTAGACATAAGAGGCTGGATCTCGACCTGGCTGTGGAACCTCCCCTGGAGATAAACTTCTCAACTGTAAATAAGAGGGCTTATGATCAGGAGAACAAGACCACCAGGTATATGAAAGATGCTCAACATCAATAATCATCAACAAATCAAAACCACAATGAGGTATCACTACATGTTTGTTAGGACAACTATTATCAAAAAACAAAAGTCATCAAGTGTAGATGAGGATGTGGAGAAAAGGGAACCTTTGTACATGCTTGGTGCTAATGAATATTGGTACAGCCATGATGGAAATGGTATGGAGTTTCCTCAAAAAGTTAAAAACTAATAGCGATTAAAATAGAATTACAGTATGATCCAGTAGTCCCATCTCTGGGTATATACATGAAGTTAATGAAATCAACATCTTGATTAGGTATATACATATGCATGTTTATTACAGTATTATTCACAATAGAAAATGTATGGGAACAGCTAAAGTGTCTGTTGACAAATGAAAGGATACAGAAAATGTGGTGTATGTATATACTTACAAAATATTTATAATACGCACACACAAATTGGAATATTCCTCACCCATAAAAAGCAAGAGATCCTGCCATTTGTGACCACAAGGATGGACCTGAAGGATATTATGCTTATTGAAGTATGCCAAACATAGAAAGTCAGATACTGTATGATCTCACTTATGTGTGGAAGCTAAGAAAATCAAATTCATAGAACCAGGGAATAGAACTGTGCTTCTATGGGCTGGGGTGGTAGACGTGGTGAGATGTTGGTCAAAGAGTATAACCTGTCAGTTGTAAGATAGCTCTCAGTTGTAAGAGGTGTAAGAACAAGTTCTGAGGATCTCATGTATGGCATGGTGACTATATTTAACAATATTTTACTGTATACTTGAAATCTGCTAAGAGAGTAGATCTTAAGTGTTCTCACCACACACACACACACACACACACACATACACACACACACACTCAAATGGAAACTATGTGAAGGGATGGATGTGTCAACATGATTGTGGTAATCACTTAATAAGTATATTAAATCAGAATTTTGTACATCATAAAAAAAACCCTTCATGTTGTGCAACCTAAATATGTTTAATTTTTATTTCTCTATCATACCTCAGTAAAGCTGGAAAAAAAAGGAAAAAAATGAAGCAGTGCTATCAGGCCACTACAGAGTAGAGTCTAAAAAAATCAAAGAGAAGTGTCACACACCAGACATTTTACTGAGATTGTATGAGGTTGACAAAATTAACCATGTATAAAATAAAAAAAAACTTTTTCAAGAGTGTTTCTTCAATTTCATTATTGTTTAAACATTGACAGATGCTCTGTACACTAATATCTTCTTTGTAGTTATCAGTGCTGTATGATTATGTGCACTTAACTAAACCATATTTACCAAAATTTGAAGTCCACCAAAACCAAAGATACAAAGCATATACTAAATGACTTTTTAATTTGCTCATTGAAGTATAGTTGATTTAAAATATTACATTAGTTTGGGGCATACTGCATAGTAATTCAGGGATTTTTTTGCAGATTATATTCTGTTATAGGTTATTAAAAATATTGAATACAGTTACCTGTGCTATACAGTAAATCCTTGTTGCTTATCTATTTTATGTGTAGTAGTTTGTATCTGTTAATCCCATACTCCTAACTTGTCCCTCCCACTCCCCTCTCCAAGTTGGTAACCATAGATTGGTTTCTATGTCTGTGAGTCTGGTTTTTTTTGGGGGAGGTGTATAGTTGCTTTATAATGTTCTGTTAGTTTCTGCTGTACTATGAAGTGAGTCAGATATATGTATAAGAATATCCCTTCCCACTTGGACCTCCCTCCTGTTCCCCCGATCCTGCCCATCTAGGTCATCACAGAGCACTGAGCTGAGCTCCCTGTGCTATACAGCAGGTTCACACTAGCTATCTATTTTACACATGGTAGTGTTTATATATCAATCGCTATGTCTGAATTCATCCCATCCCCCTTGCACCCTTGTGTCCACACGTCTATTTTCTACATCTGCGTCTCTGTTCCTGCCCTGCAAATTGATTCATCTGTATCATTTTTCTAGATTCCACACATATGCGTTAATATACGATATTTGTTTTTCTCTTTCTGACTTACTTCACTCTGTATGACAGACCCCAGGTCCATCTACGTCTCTACAAATGACCAAATTTTGTTCCTTTTTATGGGTAAGTAATATGCCATTGTATATATGTACCACATCTCCTTTATCCATTCATCTGTTGATGGATATTTAGGATAGTGCTGCAATGAACAGTGGGGTACATGTGTCTTTTGGAATTATGGTTATCTCAGGGTATATGCCCAGTAGTGGGATTGCTGGGTCATATGGTAGTTCTATTTTTAGTTTTTTAAGGAACCTCCATACCCTTCTCCATAATGGCTATATCAATTTACATTCCCACGAATAGGACAAGAGTGTTCCCTTTTCTCCACACCCTCTCCAACATTTATTGTTTGTAGACTTTTTGATGATGGTCATTCTGACCAGTGTGAGGTGATACCTCAATGTAGTTTTGATTTGCATTTCTTTAATAATTAGTGATGTTGAGCATCTTTTCTTGTGCCTCTTGGCCATCTCTGTGTTCTTTGGAGAAATGTCTATTTAGGTTTTCTGCCCATTTTTGGATTGGGTTGTTTGTTTTTTTGATATTGAGCTGCATGAGCTGCTTGTAAATTTTGGAGATTAATCCTTTGTCAGTTGCTTCGTTTGCAAATATTTTCTCCCATTCTGAGGGTTGTCTTTTCGTCTTGTTTATGGTTTCCTTTGCTGTGCAAAAGCTTTTAAATTTCATTAGGTCCCATTTGTTTATTTGTGTTTTTATTTCCATTTCTCAAGGGGCTGGGTCAAAGATGGTGTTGCTGTGATTTATGTCATAGAGTGTTCTGCCTATGTTTTCCTCTAAGAGTTTGATAGTGTCTGGCCTTACATTTAGGCCTTTAATCCATTTTGAGTTTATTTTTGTGTATGTTGTTAGTGAGTGTTCTAATTTCATTCTTTTACATGTAGCTGTCCAGTTTTCCCAGCACAACTTATTGAAGAGGCTGTCTTTTCTCCATTGTATAGTCTTTCCTCCTTTATCAAAGATAAGCTGACCATATGTGCATGGGTTTATCTTTGGGCTTTCTATCCTGTCCCATTGGTCTATATTTCTGTTTTTGTGACAGTACCATACTGTCTTGATTACTGTAGCTTTGTAGTATAGTCTGCAGTCCTGGAGCCTGATTCCTCCAGCTCTGTTTTTCTTTCTCAAGATTGCTTTGGTTACTAGGGGTCTTTTGTGTTTCCATACAAATTGTGACATTTTTTGTTCTCGTTCTGTGAAAAATGCCAGTGGTAGTTTGATAGGGATTGCATTGAATCTGTAGATTGCTTTGGGTAGTATAGTCATTTTCACAATGTTGATTCTTCCAACCCAAGAACATGGTATATCTCTCCATCTATTTGTTATCATCTTTAATTTCTTTCATCAGTGTCTTATAATTTTCTGCATACAGGTCTTTTGTCTCCTTAGGTAGGTTTAAGGAATCCCTAGTTTATGTGCCAGGATCAATTCAATGACACTTCTACTTCCTGTGTTAAGATCACTGAGAATATGGTTATTGATTGCCCAAAACAGGCAAGAGTTGACTCATTAAATTCTGGGTGCTTTAATACATTTCTCCATTATTCTTGAGAATCAATGGTTTAGGAAAATCTCCAAACATATGAACAGATCATTAGTATCCTAATGTTTAGAGCTGAATGGACCTAGGCAAATTTTGCTTCACTAACGAGGAATTGTGCACCCTGACATGGAGTCAACATAACAAGAACCATAACAACATCAGTCATCTGGGGTAAGGTTTTGACTTAGACACCCCTGAGTTTAATCCATCCTCCAGCACTTGCTTTGCGAACAAGTAAAATTTTTTTGGAGTATAGTTGCTCTACAATGTTGTGTTATTTTCTGCTGTACAGCAAAGTGAATCAGTTATATGTATACATATATCCACACTTTTTAAGATTTCCTTCCCATTTAGGTCACCACCGATCATTGAGTAGATTTCCTTGTGCTATACAGTACAGGTTCTCATTAGTTATCTATTTTATACACAGTATCAATCGTGTATATATGTCAATCCCAATCTCCCAATTCATCTCTCCCCTCCTTCCCCCCTTGGTAACCATAAGTTTGTTCTCTACATCTGTGACTTTATTTCTGCTTTGTCAATAAATTCACCTGTATTTTTTCTAGATTCCTCATATAAGTGATATTATATGATATATGTTTTTCTCTTTCTGACTCACTTCACTCTGTATGACAGTCTTTAAGTCCATCCACGTCTCTGAAAATGGCACTATTTTCTTCCTTTTTATGGCTGAGTAATATTCCACTGTATATATGTACCAAATCTTGTTTAACCATTCCTCTGTCGATGGACATTTAGGTTGCTTCCATGTCCTGGCTATTGTAAATAGTGCTGCAGTGAACATTGGGGTGCATGTATCCTTTCGAATTATAATTTTCTCCAGATATATACCTATGAGTGGGATTGCTGGATCACATGGAAGCTCTATTGTTAGTTTTTTAAGGAAACTGCACACTGTTCTCCATAGTGGCTGTACCAATTTACGTTCCAACTGACAGTGTAAGAGGATTCCCTTTTCTCTACATCTTCTCCAGCATTGATTATTTGCAGAGTTTTTGATTATGGCCATTCTGACCTCATTGTAATTTTGATTTGCATTTCTCTGATAATTAGTGATGTTGAACATTTTTCATGTGCCTCTTGGCCATCTGTATGCCTTCTCTGGAGAAAAGTCTATTTATGTCTTCCACTCATTTTTTGATTAGGTTGTTTTGTTTTGTTTTTTGATATTGAGCTGCATGGGCTGCTTGTATATTTTGGAGATTGATCCTTTGTCAGTTGCTTCGTTTGCAAATATTTTCTCCCATTCTGGGGGTTGTCTCTTCATTTGTTTATAGTTTCCTTTGCTGTGCAAAAGCTTTTAAGTTTAATTAGTTCCCATTTGTTTATTTTGTTTTTATTTTCATTAGTCTTGGAGGTGGGTCATAAAAGATCTTGCTGCGATTTATGTCAAAGTGTGTTCTCTCTATGTATTCCCCTAATAGTTTTATAGTGTCTGGTCTTACATTTAAGTCTTTAATGTATTTTGAGTTTATTTTTGTGTATGGTATTAGGGAGTGTTCTAATTTTATTCTTCTACATGTAGTTGTCCAGTTTTCCCAGTACCACTTATTGAAGAGGCTGTCTTTTCTCCACTATATGTTCTGGTGTCCTTTGTCATAGATTAGGTGACCATAGGTGTATGGGTTTAACTCTGGGCTTTCTATCCTGTTCCATTGATCTATATTCCTGTTTTTGTGCCAGTACCATACTGTCTTGATTACTGTAGCTTTGTAGTATAGACTGAATTTAGGAAGTCAGATTCCTTCAGCTCTGTTTTTTTTTTCCCCCCTCAAGATTTCTTTGGCTATTCAGGGTCTTTTATGTTTCCATAAAAATTGCAAAATTTTTGTTCAAATCGTGTGAAAAATGCCATTTGTAATTTGATAGGGACTGCATTGAATCTGTAGATTGCTTTGGGTAGTATAGTCATTTTCACAATATTGATTCTTCCAATCCAAGAACATGGTATATCTCTCTAACTGTTTGTGTCATCTTTTATTTCTTTCATCAGTATCTTATAGTTTTCTGCATACAGGTCTTTTGTCTCCTTAGGTAGGTTTATTCCTAGGTATTTTATTCTTTTTGTTGCAATGGTAAATGAGATTGTTTCCTTAATTTCTCTTTCTGATCTTTTGTTGTTAGGGTATAGGAATGAAAAAGATTTCTGTGTATTAATTTTGTATCCTTCGACTTTACCAAATTCATTGATTAGCTCTAGTAGTTTTCTGGTGGCATCTTTAGGATTCTCTATGTATAATATCGTGTCATCTGCAAACAGTGACAGTTTTACTTCTTCTTTTCCAATTTGGATTCCTTTTATTTCTTTTCCTTCTCCAATTGCTGTGGCTAGGCAGTTGAAAACTATGTTGAATAATAGTGACGAGAGTGGACACCATTGTCTTGTTCCTGATCTTAGAGAAATGCTTTTAGTTTTTCACCATTGAGAATGATGTTTGCTGTGGGTTTGCCATATATGGCCTTTATTATGTTGAGGTAGGTTCTGTCTATGCTCACTTTCTGGAGAGGTTTATCATTAATGGGTGTTGAATTTTGTCAAAAGCTTTTTCTGCATCTTTTGAGATGATCATATGGTTTTTCTCCTTCATTTTGTTAATATGGTGTATCACATTGATTGATTTGTGTATATTGAAGGACCCTTGCATCCCTGGGAAAAATCCCACTTGATCGTGGTGTATGATCCTTTTTATGTGTTGTTGGATTCTGTTTGCTAGTATTTTCTTGAGGATTTTTGCATCTATATTCATCAGTGATATTAGTCTGTAATTTTCTTTTTTTGTAGTATCTTTGTCTGGTTTTGGTATCAGTGTGTACTTGGCAGCAAGGTTCTTTGAAGAGGAGGAAGCAGGAGAGATGTGTGGTGACTCTAAGGCAAACTGCAACAAAGGATTCCGTGCAAAATTCAAGCTTTCTACCAGTTCATCTAATACGTGGTTATTTTTCAGGTCCGGCTCTGTGACTGTCACACTGTCACACACAATTGGACATTGTGTTTTATAGGACAGAAATTTTCTTATACAAAGAGAACGGTCTTCATGACTACCAGGCCTGGAGGCCACCAGGGTGCGACTAGGGAGTCCATGGTCTCTCCTAAAGAGGGTGCAGTGTCTACTATCTACTGGTCTCCTATGCTCCACTGCCACTTGAAATTCCCCGCCCCACATCCTCTTTAACCGTTCGTCTGTCGATGGGCATTTAAATAGTGCTGCAATGAACACTGGGGAGATTGTGTCTTTTGAATGATGGTTTTCTCTGGGTATATGCCCAGTAGTGGGCTTGCTGGGTCACATGGTAGTTCTATTCTTAATTTTTTAAGGAACTTCCATACTGTTCTCCATAGTGGCTGAATCAATTTACATTTCCACCAACAGTGCAAGAGTGTTTCTTTTTCTCCACACCCTCTCCAGCATTTGTTGTTTGTAGATCTTTTGATGGTGTCCATTCTGACTGGTATGAAGTGATACCTCATTGTAGTTTTGATTTGCATTTCTCTAACTAATAGTGCTGTTGAGCACCTTTTCATGTGCCTCTTGGCCATCTCTATGCCTTTGTTGAAGAAATGTCTATTTAGGACTTCTTCCCATTTTTTGTTTGGGTTTTTTTTTTTGATATTGAGCTGCATAAGCTGTTTGTATATTTTGAAGATTAATCGTTTGTCCGTTGATGCATTTGCAAAAATTTTCTCCCATTCTGAGTGTTGTCTTTTCATCTTGTTTATGGTTTCCTTTGTTGTGCAAAAGCTTTTAAGTTTCATTAGGTCCCATTTTTTAATTTTTGTTTTTATTTCCATTACTCTAGGAGGTGGATCAAAAAAGATCTTCCTGTGATTTATTTCAAAGAGTGTTCTTCCTGTGCTTTTCTCCAATAGTTTTATAGTGTTTGGGCTTACATTTAAGTCTTTAATGCGTTTTGAGTTTATTTTTGTGTATGGTGTTAGGGAGTGTTCTAATTTCATTCTTTACATATAGTTGTCCAGTTTTCCCAGAACCACTTATTGAAAAGACTGTCTTTTCTCCATTGTATATTCTTGACTTCTTTGTCATACCTTAGTTGACCATAGATACATCACTTTATCTCTGGGCATTCTATCCTGTTCCATAGGTCTATATTTCTGTTTTTGTGTCAGTACCATACTGTCTTGATTACTTTACTGTAGCTTTGTATTATAGTCTGAAGTCAGGGAGTTGGATTCCTCCAGCTCCGTTTTTTTTTTTTTTTTTTTCCCTCAAGATTGCTTTGGCTATTCAGGGTCTTTTGTGTCTCCATACAAATTTAAAAATTTTTTGTTCTACTTCTGTGAAAAATGCCATTGGTAGTTTGATAGGGATTGCATTGAATCTGTAGATTGCTTTGGGTAGTATAGTCATTTTCACAATGTTGATTCTTCCAATGCAAGAACATGATATATCTCTCCATCTGTTTGTATCATGTTTAATTTCTTTCATCAGTGTCTTATGGTTTTCTGCATACAGGTCTTTTGTCTCCTTAAATTTATTCCTAGGTATTTTATTCTTTTTGTTGAAATGATAAGTGGGAGTGTTTCCTTAATTTCTCTTTCAGATTTTTCATCATTAGTGTATAGGAATGAAAGAGATATCTGTGCCTTAATTTTGTATCCTGCTACTTTACCAAATTCATTGATTAGCTCTAGTAGTTTTCTGGTAGCATCTTTAGGATTCTCTATGTATAGTATCATGTCGTCTTCAAACAGTGACAGTTTTACTTCTTCTTTTTTGATTTGGATTCCTTTTATTTCTTTTTCTTCTCTGATTGCTGTGGCTAAAACTTCCAAAACTATGTTGAATAATAGTGGTGAGAGTGGACAACCTTGTCTTGCTCCTGATCTTAGAGGAAATGGTTTCAGTTTTTCACCATTGAGAACGATGTTGGCTGTGGGTTTGTCATATATGGCCTATATTATGTTGAGATAAATTCCCTCTATGCCTACTTTCTGGAGGGTTTTTATCATAAATGAGTGTTGAATTTTGTCAAAAGCTTTTTCTGCATCTATTGAGATGATCATATGGTTTTTCTCCTTCAATTTGTTAATATGGTTTATCACATTGATTGATTTGCGTATATTGAAGAATCCTTGCATTCCTGGGATAAATCTCACTTGATCATGGTGTATGATCCTTTTAATGTATTGTTGGATTTGGTTTGCTAGTATTTTATTGAGCATTTTTGCGTCTATGTTCATCAGTGATATTGGCCTGTAATTTTCTTTTGTTGTGATATTGTTGTCTGGTGTGTTATCAGGGTGATAGTGGCCTTGTAGAATGAGCTTGGGAGTGTTCCTCCCTCTGCAATTTTTTGGAAGTGTTTGGGAAAGATAGGTGTTATCTCTTCTCTAAATGTTTCAGAGAATTCACCTGTGAGACCATCTGGTCCTGCATTTTTGTTTGTTGGAAGATTTTTAATCACAGCTTCAATTTCATTACTTGTGATTGGATGGTACATATATTTCTATTTCTTCCTGGTTCAGTCTTGGAATGATGTACTTTTCTAAGAATTTGTCCATTGCTTCCAGGTTGTCCATTTTATTGGCATATGGTTACTTGTAGTAGTCTCTTATAATCCTTTGTATTTCTGCAGTGTCAGTTGTAACTTCTCCTTTTTCATTTCTAATTTTATTGATTTGAGTCCTCTCTCTTTTTTTCTTGTTGAGTCTGGCTAAAGATTTATCCATTTTGTTTATCTTCTCAAAGAAAAACCTTTTAGTTTTATTGATCTTTGCTGTTGTTTTCTTCATTTCTATTTCATTGATTTCTGCTCTGATCTTTATGATTTCTTTCCTTGTACTAACTTTGGGGTTCTTCTTTCTCTAGTTGCTTTAGGTGTAAGGTTAGGTTGTTTATTTGAGATTTTTCTTGTTTTTCGAGGCAGGATTTTGTTGCTATACACTTCCCTCTTAGAACTTCTTTTGCTGCATCCCATGGGTTTGGGGTCATCTTGTTTTCATTGTCATTTGCTCTAGATATTTTTTAAATTTCCTCTTTGATTTCTGTAGTGATCTCTTGGTTATTTAGTACCATATTGTTTAGCCTCCATGTGTTTGTGTGCTTTACATTTTTTTCCTGTAGCTAATTTCTAATCTCATAACGTTGTGGTTGGGAAAGATGCTTGATATGATTTCGATTTTCTTAAATTTACTGAGGCTTGGTTTGTGACCCAAGATGTGATCTACCCTCGAGAATGTTGCATGTGCACTTGAGAAGAAAGTGTATTCTGCTGCTTTTGAATGGAATGTCCTATAAATATCAATTAAGTCTATCTGGTCTAATGTGTCATTTAAGGCTTGTGTTTCCTTATTAATTTTCTGTCTGGATGATCTATCCAGTGGTGTAAGTGGAGTGTTAAAGTCCCCCACTATGATTGTGTTACTGTCGATTTCCCCTTTTATGGCAATTAGCATTTGCCTTATGTATGGAGGTGTTCCTGTGTTGGGTGCATAAATATTTATAATTGTTATATCTTCTTCTTGGATTGATCCTTTGATCATTATGTAGTGTCCTTCCTTGTCTCTGTAACAGTCTTTATTTTAAAGTTTATTTTGTCTGATATGAGTATTGCTGCTCCAGTTTTCTTCTGATTTCCATTTGCATGGAATATCTTTTTCTGTCTCCTCACTTCAGTCTGTATGTGTCCCTAGATGTGATGTGGGTCTCTTGTAGGCAGCATATATACGGGTCTTGTTTTTGTATCCATTCAGCCTGTCTGTGTCTTTTGGTTGGAACATTTAATCCATTTACATTTAAGGTAATTATTGATATGTATGTTCCTATTACCATTTTCTTAATTGTTTTGGGTTTGTTTTTGTAGGTCTTTTTCTTCTCTTGTGTGTCCTGCCTAGAGAAGTTCCTTTAGCAGTTGTTGTGAAGCTAAAGCTAGGTTTGGTGGTGTGGAATTCTCTTAGCTTTTGCTTGTCTGTAAAGCTTTTGATTTCTCCATCAAATCTGAATGTGATCCTTGCTGTGTAGAGTAAACTTGGTTGTAGCTTTTTCCCTTTCATCACTTTAAGTAATTCCTGCTATTCTCTTCTGGCCTGCAGGGTTTCTGCTGAAAAATCTGCTGATAAGTTTATAGGGATTCCCTTGTATGTTATTTGTTGCTTTTCCCTTGCTGCTTTTAATATTTTTTCATTGTATTTAATTTTTGTTAGTTTGATTAATATGTGTCTTGGCATTTTTCCTTGAGTTTATCCTGTATGGGACTCTCTGTGCTTCCTGGAATTGCTTGATTATTTCCTTTCCCATGTTAGGCAAATTTTCAACTATAATGTCTTCAAATATTTTCTCAGACCCTTTCTCTTTCTCTTCTTCTTCTGGGACCCCTATAATTCGAATGTTGGTGCATTTAATGATGTCCCAGAGGTCTCTGAGACTGTCCTCATTTATTTTCATTCTTTTTTCTTTATTCTATTCCGTGGCAGTTATTTCCACCATTCTATCTTTCAGCTCACTTATCCGCTCTTCTGCCTCACTTATTCTGCTATTGATTTCTTTTAGTGTATTTTTAATTTCAGTTATTGTGTTGTTCACCACTGATTGTTTGTTCTTTAGTTCTTCTAGGTCCTTTTTAAACATTTCTTGTAACTTCTTGATCCATGGCTCCATTCTATTTCTGAGATCTTGGATCATCTTTACTATAATTACTCTGAATTCTTATCCAGGTAGGTATTTCCTCTTCATTTATTTGGTTTTATGGGTTTACCTTGCTGCTTTGTCTGCAACATATTTTTCTGTCATCTCATTTTTTCTTACTTTCTGTGTTTATGGTCTCCTTTCCCCAGGCTGCAGGGTATAGTTCCTGTTGCTTCTGTTGTCTGCCCCCTGCTAGGTGAGGTTGGTCCAGTAGCTTGGGTGGGCTTCCTGGTGGGAGGGACTGGTGCCTGAGCACTGGTGGTTGGAGCTGAATCTTTTCCCTCTGATGGGCAGGGCCACATCAAGTGGTGTGTTTTGGTGTGTCTGTGAGCTTAGTATGACTTTAGGCAGCCTGTCCACTGGTGGGTGGGGCTGTGTTCCTGTCTTGCTCGTTGGTTGCATTGAGGTGTCCAGCATTGGAGCCTGCAGGCATGTGGATGGAACCAGGTTTTGGTGTTGAGATGGATACTTTGTCCTGCCTTCTACAGACTGTCCACTGTGTTTTTCTTCAATTTCCCAATGTCTCTTTCTGTTTCAGCTGATTTCTCCACTGTGAGTGGGTTTTTCTGAGTGCGGGAATCTCTCCTCACCTTCAGCTTCCTACCAGATTTGCTGGTCCCTTTTTTGATTCCTCTTTTCTTTTCTTCTTTCTTTCATTCAACCCAGTTGCAAGGGGAGTTTTTCTTGTCCTTTTAGGTGTCTGAAGTCTTCTGCTCATGTTCAGCAGGTGCTCTGTGAGAATTGTTCCATTTGTAGATGTATTCTTGATATACTTGTGAGGAGAGACGAATTCCATGGCGTCTATTCTGCCATCTGTACTCCTCCCCCCCCGGCCACATTTTGTATGTAGGCTGTCTAAGGCCCCTTGAAGTGTTTAAGCAAACAAGCAAGTTACCAGATAAATATGTCAAAATAAGTAGTTACATAATGTAACAACATACATCAACTGAGCAGAAAAATTAGAGATAGAATTTTAAATTAATTATAATTTAAAATTTTAAATTCTAGTAAAATTAGAACCAGAATTTGCACTGTCATTCAAAATAGGAAAAACCAGGAATTTCCTTATGGTCCAGTGGTTAGGACTCCACACTTCCACTGCTGGGGGCACAGGTTCAATCCCTGGTTGGGGAACTAAGATCCCACAAGACATGCAGTGAAGCCAAAAAATAAAATAAAAGACAAAAATAATTAAAATTAAAAAAAAAAGCAAATACCATAAATCTCCAATGCATAAAATCCAAAACCCCAAACCAAGATTACATAAAGAAAAATATGAAGTTGTCAGAGATATAAATCTTAACTGAGAAAATAGAAATACTGTCAGAATCTTGGTAAGGAAGACCTAAATCTCTCTAAATTACATGACTAATTTAATGGGTTTGCAGATATAAAAGTCACATATTGTTTTCTCTAATTGAAAAAATGTGTCCGAATTTTATGATGAGATAAACAACTTGGAATTCAGAGATGAGGTCAACCTCCTCCTGAGAAGAGGGATGGTCTAGATCCTTCCTAATGCATTCACTTTTCTCCTTTTTCTCCTCTATGAAATTAGCAAATCCTCAGAGATTGAGAAAACATGGACCAATTTGGCTAATTATGTGCTACATGCATCAAGGTCTGAAGGCTGCACAACTGTCAATAATCAGCCTGTGCTTCCCAGCCCTTCAGTTAGCCATCTCCAGTCCAATGGGTTCTGCACCTGTGTGTCTCATCCTCCCAGAGTTGCTGTCTGCACCAGGAAGCCCAAACCTGAGGCTGTCTTCCTACCAGTCCTGAGGACAAAGCCTCAGCCCTCATCCAACTGCAGGTGGGGGAGGGGCAGGCAATCAGCATCCCTCAGTCCTGCTCCAGCAGAGACACAGCACATCCCAGCAAGTGTCAAGTGCTTTGGGAGACGCTGAATGCAGGAGGGATTGGGGGAGCCTTGTTTGCTCACCATAAAGCAGTGGGGCAGTTGGGATAGCCAGTGGGAGGGCAACACAATGCGAAGATCAGTTCAGAGGCCTATGAAGTTTATGTTGTTTGTACTGGTGTGAATCCTAGAACTCTTATTTAAATTTCTATTTTCCTTCCACACTGTTTCCATCTTCTGTAGGCATCTTCTCTACTTGAGCAGGAAATAGGTCCCTCTAAACCAGCCCTTAAGTGCTCCAGATGATCATGAAGATGATGACGATGAAAATTATGGCAGTAACCACAATATAACAAACTTTTTCTTAGGGAGTCCACATGCCAGGAGCTGAGCTAAGATTTTATGTAGCTTGTTTCCTTTTATCTGCATTACTAATCCCAAACCATGCTTTAGCATCATTTTACAGTTGAGGATAAGGACACAGGACTTTAACATAATTTTTTATCAGGTCCTGGGGTAGAAAAGGGGTAAATTCAGATTTGAATGCAGACAATGAAACTCCATTCATAGGGCACCTAGACAGTATTCTTTCCTGAGAACTCAACCTGTATTCAGAGAGCTGAATTTAGGAGAAATGCAATCCCTCTATAAGGGAGAATTCGCTTGAAAGCTTTTAAGCTGGCATAAAAGACCAACTTTGGGTTTCAGACCTGGCCTTGGTCCTAAATTTCTAAACTGTTCATAGAGGGCTGGATTTGATGTGAAATTAATCCTTCACAAATGTTTAGGATTAGAGACATCTTTTTTTTTTTTTTAACTTTGGGTTTGTTTATTTATTTATTTATTTATTTATTTATTTATTTTTGGCTGTGTTGGGTCTTCGTTTCTGGGCGAGGGCTTTCTCCAGTTGCGGCAAGCGGGGGCCCCTCTTCATCGCGGTGCACGGGCCTCTCACTATCGTGGCCTCTCTTGTTGGGAGCACAGGCTCCAGACGCGCAGGCTCAGCAATTGTGGCTCACGGGCCTAGTTGCTCCGCGGCATGTGGGATCTTCCCAGACCAGGGCTCGAACCCGTGTGCCCTGCATTGGCAGGCAGATTCTCAACCACTGCGCCACCAGGGAAGCCCCTAGAGACATCTTTAAGAAGTTTCATCAAGCCACTACAAACAAAGATAGCAACAAGCAAACTCTCTTCCTTTCATCCCAGGCAGAGACCCCCTGCTCACTGTGCTCTTCCCTTTGGGGATTCATGACAGACCACAGTGGTAAGCATGGGTGGTACCTGCTACATCAACTATAGGAAAGAAGGCTGAGCTGACGGTGGGGCTCTCAGAAAGAATGAGCTCATGACGATTCAAGGCAGTTCTCTCTCTTGCCCCTGTTCTTGGATTTTGTTTCACTCTCCACTTGCTCCTTCCTGCTTGTAATGTATACCCTCTTGCTCTCTAATGGAGTATAGACTCAGGGTCTTGGGTTCTATTTTTAGGCAGGAAACAAGGAACAGTTTAAAGGTATACCTTAGGAAGTTTGGAAGAGACTTCTGATCCTCTGCTTAAAGTCTCTGAAGTGGAGGGAAACAGAGTGGACATGTTCAATGCATAGGCCTCAGAGACCCACAATCTAATTTTGAATCTTATCTGCTCTAGTTATTATCTGAATGACACTGATCAAATTCTTAATATCTTTGAGCCTGAATGTTGTCGTCTAAATTGATATCAGTTGATAGAACTGCATTGTGTAAGAATTAAACAAAATGGGCCCTAAGCATGTGACTAAATGTGTGATGCTTACACCATAGTAAAGCCGAAATAAACTTTAGGTATTTTTATCGGTAGCAGCAGCAGCAGCATCAAGGTTAAGTACCATATCCTGTGATCTGAAGTTTGATCGTCCCTAAATCCTGAGAGAACATTTTATTTTTGTTCTTCTGCAAGTAGATTCAGAGTGCCTGGGGGGAAACATCTGAGTTTCCTTCATTTCTGAATTCTCAGAGACTCTGCTTACTTGGCACAGAATAGGCTACAAGAACAAAAATCTCTGCTAAATATTGAATAGACCCTTCTTTGGTTCTCAAAAAATTGTGTGGGCAACATGGCTTCCACACACTGGGCACTTTCCTGCTTGTTTTGACATTCCTTCCAGTGATGTAGGACTAGACAAAAGATGAATCAGTGTTTGTAAGCCTCTGTGTCACTTTCTGCAGGAGCTATTATTTTCCATTTAATAGAATCTACAACATTCGGTTATTAAAAAAAAAAACCCAGTGGATCATAAAAATAAAAGAGACACAGAGAGAGGGAAAGAAAAAGGGAAATTAATCTAACTGTATGGACTGAGACACATTTTAGGATTTCCACTCATTCTGTGAATGAATTCATTGAAACATGGTAGGCTTCTATGTCTGTCCCTTACGGTAGAATATAAGATCATTAAACCTTTATTAGGATTGTACGTCATCAATACCTAACTACTCCAAGGATGATTCAAACTGTGATTTAAAAACCATGACTGAGGGACTTCTATCGTGGTGTAGTGGTTAAGAATCTGCCTGCCAATGCAGGGGACACAGGTTCGATCCCTGGTCCGGGAAGATCCCACGTGCCACAGAGCAGCTAAGCCCGTGTGCCACAACTACCAATTCTGCACTCTAGAGCCCGTGAGCCACAACTTCTGAGCCAGTGCACCATAAGTACTGAAACCCACGTGCTGCAACTACTGAAGCCTGCTCGCCTAGAGCCCCTGCTCTGCAACAAGAGAAGCCACGACAATGAGAAGCCCATGCACCACAACGAAGAGAAACCTCCGCTCGCCGCAGCTAGAGAAAAAGCCCATGAGCAGCAACGAAGACCCAACGCAGCCCAAAAAAAACCCCAAAAACAAAAAAAGAAAAAAAAAAATCACTGACTATTTATCAAGTACTGACCTCTCTTAGATGTCCCTACTGGGACTCAGGATGGGTCACCCCAAAACATGCTGAAATAATATATTGATCAGTTTGAATTGAAGTTGCTTGTGAAGGAGCTGATACAAGAGGGAAACTCTGACCTTCTCTGTCTCCCTGGAAGCAGGAAAGAAATCTCTCATATGAAAGGAACACTCCCTGCATCTGGAGGTAGAAGGACCTCCTTATCATCAGACATAGGGAATTTGGAGTTTAGAAACCTGTATAAACAAATCTTATTGTTTCTTTAATGTACTATCCCAAGCCTAAACTCTGTTTAGATTCTTCACTAATTAAGCACCCAAATACCAAGATTCTTTGTCCTGTCAATCCCTCACCAATTTATTGTTTCTTCCTCTAAAAAGTATAAAAGCTGCCTGCTTTGGCCACTTCTTAGGTCCCATTTCTATGAGACCTGCATATGCATGAATTAAAATTTGTTTCTTTTTCACCTGTTAATCTGTCTGTATCAATGTTATTATTATTCCACGCACAAGAACTCAAGAGGGATAGAAGGGGAAATTTCCCCTTCCTTGACACCACGCATGTCCTGCAGATGGATGCTGTTGACGCTACTTCAGTGTAAGGGGTACCAGTGCAGAGAGGTGGAGAGATCTACACACATTCCACATTTAGTGGGTGAAAGACATGGGACTCAAGACTAATGCCTCCTGATTTCCATTCCAGGGCTCTGTCCCACTGGAGTGGAATGATTGATTGTTTTCTTTCCAAACCTGCTTTAGTCCCAGATGATCAAATGGAAGTACAACCATGGAGTCCTTCTATTTGGATTTGGTAAGTTCATCTGTGAATTAGCAGAATGCATCAAGTGGTTTGCAGGGGACTTTTTGCATGAATATAATGGACCATAGACTTTTCTATGAATAGTAATGCATTTTCCAGCCCATTTTGGAAATCTGACATATGGAAATAACATTCCTTATACAAAACAGGAATCTTCATGTGGCTCTATCATGAAAAACTATTTCTAGTCAGACTTTAGGAATCTTTTTTATTTAATCCTGAAAATCAGAGTATGTGCTTGATCTAGTCTGATTTTTCCATTAGGAAAACTATTATAAGTAATTAATAGTAAACTTTCACAAGTTTCCATTTTTACAATTGAAACAATAATCTTGTATGCATATATCTTTTAGAAATTCTAACTTATGTAATATGGAGGATGGCACAAGAATTTCCTTAACTGTCATAATGAGAACTTGAAAAATAAAATGAAGTTTATCCTTCAGGTAATACTATGCTCATTTTATGCATTGAAATAGATGTATGTGCTTCACAGAGAGGCTTAAAAGACAATATTTTGTAAATCAGAATTCAGTAAACAATATGCATTGTGTAATAGTATTTAAGTAAGTTTTCAAGAAAACTGCTTACAAATACATAAATCAACACCAATATTATAGAAACATTGAAAGGAAAATGCATATACCAAATTCATGACAATGTTTACCTTTGGGCAACATTGAAGTTCAGGGGAATAAAATCATGCAGAAATAGCAAGAAATACTCAGGTTTTATCAGTAATAAATGTGAATTCTAAAGTATTATTAAATATTTATATTTTAATATGGTAAAATGGTATTAATAATACATAACATTAATGCAGCATTTAATATGCTGGCAATGGTTCCCTACCCTGGCTAAATGTAAGTATGCCCAGAGGACTTACGAGTAGAGATTCTGATTTAATAGGTTCTAGGCTGTGGCCTGTCCATAGTTAAATTTTGAAAGGTCAAAAGGTAATTATAATAATCAGCTAGCATGGAAAACCACTGTTAAGTACTTTATTTTAATTTAATTTCTTACAGAAACACTGTAAGATCAGTTCAATTAATATAAACATTCTACAGATGCACAAACTACCCATGTATTTGTGATATTAGTCTTTGGCTTTTTCCCTTTTGATTTTCCCCTAATTAATCATGTTTTGACCTGTCAGGAGAAATGAAGACCTGAGTTCCTTCAGGGAGCTGAATGTAGGGGAAACACAATTTCTCAATAAGGAAGAATGACTTGAAAAGCTCTTATGCTGGCATAAGAAGAACAACTTAGGGTTTGAGCTTGGCTTTGGTTCCCACTTTTTCAACTGTTCATAAGAGGGTTGGATTTGATGAGAAATCAACCCTTCACAAATGTTTAGGAGTAGAGACATTTTTAAGAAATTTTACATAGCCACTACAAACAAAAAGAGCAAAAAGCAAACTCAGGCTCAGAAGTTTCTCTGGGAGTGTATAGTGCTGATAGAAAAAAACCCTGCAAAAATGAAAATAATGAGCATTTATTAAAAGTTTATTATTTCTTCATTGGTGCATCATATATTAATGCTATCTTCAGGATCAGCGATGCTGTATGATTTTATGCTTTTAACAAAAATATGTTTATCAGAATGTGAATTCCACCAAGGTCAAATATTTGTATTTGAATTATATGTGAAGGGACTCTGACCAGACAACCCACACATTTGAGTGAGCACTTATCTCCATGGAAGACGGATGACATAAAACCAAGTAAAGGGGCTTCCCTGGTGGCGCAGTAGTTGAGAATCCGCCTGCCGATGCAGGGGACACGGGTTCGAGCCCTGGTCTTGGAAGATCCCACATGCCGCGGAGCAACTAGGCCCATGAGCCACAACTACTGAGCCTGCACATCTGGAGCCTGTGCTCCATAACAAGAGAGGCCAAGATAGCGAAAGGCCCGCGCACCGCGATGAAGAGTGGCCCATGCTTGCCGCAGCTAGAGAAAGCTCTTGCACAGAAATGAAGACCCAACACAGCCAAAAATAAATAAATAAATAATTTTTAAAAAAGTCATTATTTAATTGAAAAGCTTAAAAAAAAAAAAAACCAAGTAAAGATGAAAAACCCTTAAAGATAACTGGCATACAAATTACATCTGTGAACATTGATTTTAATTTAGGATCCAGTTAGTGTGGTTTTAGCTCTTTAGGACTAAATTACAAATCAAGGAAATTTCCTGTACTGTATTTGGATAAGATACAGTACATTTGGGTGCTTTTTGGTGTCCTTTAACTAGAATGATTTTTTTTTTGTAAGAGAGAATACTTTTAATTCCATCTGCTTCCTTCAAATGGAGGGTACAGATATTTTATTGTGTTCATGGATTTGTGATCTCAGATTGTCCTTACTTCTCTCATACTCTCTAGCCTCATGCCTCTAAAATAGGTGTGTAAAGAAATGGTGAATATTTGGGGCATCAATAAAAATGTGCTCACAACTGAGAAATATTGCTGAAGGTGCTGGAGTGTACGGTTTTCAAGCATGGATACTTTATTTGTGAATTTCTTAAATCCAAAGTATGGAAATTATTAGGGTGCCTCTACATTTGTTTGTTTATTCAACACTCTCTTCTTTTTCAAAAGGTGTCCCATAAACATGGAAGCACAGAATCTAACAGATGTCTCAGAATTCCTCCTCCTGGGCCTCTCAGATGATCCAGACCTGCAGCCCCTCCTCTTTGGGCTGTTCCTGTCCATGTACCTGGTCACTGTGCTCGGGAACCTTCTCATCATCCTGGCTGTCAGCTCTGATTCCCAGCTCCACACCCCCATGTACTTCTTCCTTTCCAATCTGTCCTTGGCTGACATCAGTATCAGCACCACCACCATCCCCAAGATGCTAGTGAACCTCCAGACACACAGCAAATCCATCACTTATGCAGGGTGCCTAGCTCAGGTGACCTTGTTTTCTCTTTTTGGATGTTTGGAGAGTCTACTTCTGACAGTGATGGCCTATGACCGATTGGTGGCCATTAGTCACCCCCTACACTACCTGGTCATCATGAACCCCTACCTCTGTGGCTTGTTGGTCCTGGTGTCATTTTCCATCAGCGTTTTGAGCTCCCTGCTGCACTCCTTGGTGATGTCACATGTTACCTTCTGTGCAGATGTGGAAATCCCTCATTTCTTTTGTGACCTTTCTCAACTCCTCAACCTTGTCTGTTCTGACACCTCCGCCAATAACATATTAATCTATTTCATTGGTACAATCTTTGGTGGAATTCCTCTTTCAGGGATCCTTTACTCTTACAGTCATATTATTTCCTCCATTCTGAGAGTCTCAACATCAGGTGGGAGGTATAAAGCCTTCTCCACCTGTGCCTCTCACCTGTCAGTTGTTTGTTTATTTTATGGAACAGGCATTGGTGTGTACCTCAGTTCAACTGTCTCATCTTCCCCCAGGAAAGCGGCAGTGGCCTCGGTGATGTACACTGTGGTCACCCCTATGCTGAACCCCTTCATCTACAGCCTAAGGAACAAGGACATCAAGAGTGCCCTGTGGAGGATATCAGCAAAATACCTAATGTCAACACCCATGCTATCTTTTTTTGGTTCATAGGACTGGAAAAGGCCGCAAAATCAAATATGTGCAACGAGAAATTCTGAATCTGCTGTCATGTAGCAAAAATATACCTTTATGGCTCTCTGCTTTCTGTTTACACAATTTTTCATCTTAGAATAGCTCTAATGGAATTGGGAAATTATTTGGATCCTCCTTGTGAGTCATAGCCCTTCCAGGATTTTACATAACACCTCAGTATACTCTCTCACTTTCTTTATACATTATCCTGGACCCTTGGTAATGGGCTGTCTTGTTTCTATCATTGCAAAATAATCATAGCTCTCTCTCTTTTTTGTTATTTATTGTTTCTATACTTTTCCTATGATTTTTCCCTGTTTGTTTGGTGGATCTAAACCCTACCTTAATGACAAAGACATCTAATATATTTTTGCTCCTTAATGATTTTTGAACAAATAGGATGGCTATTTAATTTTATTTCCAACCCAAGTTTTTTGAAATTGAAATAGGACCCTATTAATACTGAGTTTGGATACACAGTTATCAACTGGGACTTTCCTAAGAAAACTGGGGTGTATGCTTTCCAAGGAGCAGGTGGGAGAATACCTACCAAAACAAAGTTGATTCCCAGGTTTTCTGATAATTCTCTTTCCCATTCCATTTAACTTCTCCCCAATCATATCACATAGCTGGACACAAAGGGGCAATAATTGAATGATTCCACACCTAAAGTAGTCAAATTTATAGAGACAGAGAGTAGAATGGTGGTTGCCAGAGGCTTTGGGAGGAGGAATGGGGAGTTAGTGTTTAATGGGAAGAGCGTTTCAGTCGGGAAAGATGAAAACATTCTGGAGATGGATGGTGGTGATGGTTGCTAAGCAAGGTGAATGTACTTAATGCCACTGAACTGTACACTTAAAAATGGTTAAGAAGGTAAGTTTTATGTTATGTCATTTTACCACAATAAAAGAAAATCTCCTGTCAGGAATGAGGGACATATGCTCCCATGTTGGGTGTTACTCAGCCCTGAGGAATCAGGTCCTAGAGGGGTCGGCCTCAGCTACAGAGACCACCAGGCAGCCTACATCCGATGACTGTACAATGTCAGTGTGTAAGCATTTGGCTCCTTTGCCCCAACTCCAGCTAACTATAAGGGCTCATCCTAGCTCCAGAGCTCCCTGGTGGTTTTCAAAGGGCTACGATGGGCTTCAATTTGGCTTGAATTTTTCAACTGTCCTTCCTTGCTACAAACAATTTGCCAAACTGCAAAGTCTGAGGGAACAGTCCTCACAAGACTGCCCTCATTTCAGACACCAGCGCAAATTCAGTGGTTCCCGGGGGACCCTCACTGCAGGCCAGTTGGCTACAAATTCAGGGACTCCCTCACATTCAATGATTTTCTACAATATTCAAATTAAGGGAACTCCCTCAGGTTCCATACTGCCCTAGCATGGCTCACAGAACTCAGGAAAACACTCTACTTAGGCTTATAGTTTTATTAGAGCAAAAAGATACAAATTTGAACCAGACAAAGGAAGATACACATAGAGAAAGATCTGGACGGTCCCATATGTGAAGTTTCTTGTTGTCTTCTCTCTGTGGAGTCCAGACCCATTACCTCCTCCTGGCTACAATGTATAACAATAACCCCGCCCCCCCCCAAAAAAAATTGCCAACTGGGTAGCTCATCTGAGCTTCAGTGTCTAGAATTTTTATGGAGGCTTTATTACATAAACATGATTAGGTAAATTGTTGCCCATATGGTTGAACTCAATTTCCAGCTTCCCTCCCCAGAGGTTGGGTTGGTGTCACTTTACCCAAAGCTCCAACCCTTCAATGGTTTGCCTTTTGGGCATGACTGGACCCAATCTTGAATCATCTCATTAGCATAAAGTATCAGATATGGTCCACAGGGCCCACCGTGAATAATCAATCACTCCTATCACTAAGGAAATTTCAAGGGTTTAAAAGTTACTTCCCAGGAACTGGGACAAAGGTCATCTCTCTCTTTAGGTAAGGCCAAATTCCTTACTGTACATATGCCCTTCCATAAGTTTTGACTCCAGGGCACTGCCTGGTAAACTTCCTGCATGCTAATCACTGTCTCAGTCAGCTTCCCAAGGAACTCAACTTTGGACACCTTGTTACTAAGAAAATTAATTTGAGAAGGCCAAAGAGACAGTTCCAAGGTAGTTCTTTGAATAGTAAGCAATGTTCTATGAATTACAAACCTGTTGCTGGGCTCAGTGATGGGAAGATTTAAGGAGAGGAGATGAAGAATAGACACTTTGGGGCAGCAAGGAGGTCCCCATAGAGAATCTTAATGAATCTGGAAGTCCAAACTCAGAGATGTTTTATAGAAAGAAAGTGCAGAGTTTGAAATAATAAGGTAACACACATAGCTGCATGTGTATTATACTTTATAAATATATTTAAAATATTTGACCCCACAGTAGAAATAAAATATGACTTATGAATAATAATTTATTTGTCTGCTGTCATCCTCCTGAAATTTCTGCTCCTCAAATTTCTAGAGTCAATTGTCAAACCCTAAGCACTCCCTGCTTCCCCATTCCCGATTTTCGTTACAAATTTGATAAGGGTCCCAAAGTTCTTCCATTCATTAGATTTTTTTTTTTAATGGGTTTTTTTTTTAAATTTTATTTATGGCTGTGTTGGGTCTTCATTTCTCTGCGAGGGCTTTCTCTAGTTGTGGCAAGCGGGGGCCACTCTTCATCGTGGTGCACGGGCCTCTCACTATCGCGGCCTCTCCCGTTGCGGAGCACAGGCTCCAGACGCGCAGGCTCAGTAATTGTGGCTCACGGGCCCAGTTGCTCCGCGGCATGTGGGATCTTCCCAGACCAGGGCTCGAACCCGTGTCCCCCGCATTAGCAGGCAGATTCTCAACCACTGCGCCACCAGGGAAGCCCCTCATTAGATTTTGAAGACGTTGATTATGGGGGTGACCTCAGTGTTTAACACTGAGTACATTCCTGCCATTCTGGGAAGAGGATATTTCTGAAGAACAGAGGAACACTCCGAGGCTTGTCCATTAGAATGGAGAGACAGGTGACACCAACTTGCAGAAGGTGCTTTATCTTCATTTTGCAGACATACTACTTTATTCTTGTTTCCATTGTCAAAATTCAGTAGCGTGTAGCTGTTCAGATTTTCAGGTGAGAAACCTAAACGTTTCCAGGTCACGCAATCTCCCAAATTTTGTCATCTTAGATCCTTGTTTCCTTTCTCCCATATCAAAGCAATTAAATTATCTGAAAACTATGCCTCAGTTACATAATTTAATTTCCCCATCCTTCAAAAACTGTTCATATAGCCATTTTGCTCTTGCAAGAGTGTCCTAAATGGCTTCTCAATACTCAGTTTCTCTCCCTTTATGTGGCATCCAGACTGACTTTTTAGGTGGAACCAAAACTTATGATTTCTTTGCTTAAAACTTCTTAGTCATTTTCTATTCCTCCTGAGATAAAATTGGAGCTCTCTGACAAAGTTCTAAGACCCTTCATTATTTAGCCTCTTCCATCCCTTTCCAGCTCCCTCACTGGTCCATGGGCCAGCACCATCAGCATCATCTGGGAACTTCTAAATGCAAATGTTCAGGCCCCACACCACACCTGCTGAATCAGACCACTGTGGCTGGAACCCAGGTGTCTCTAGTTCAGCAAGCCCACCAGGTGATTCCACTACACAATAAACTTGAGTATCCACTTGTCTAGAAATATTGGCTTTCTCGGAGTTCTTCAAACCGACCATGTTCTTTCCAGCCTCTAGACCATTGCATTTATTTCTCTATGTCTAGAATTTTCTTCCTCTTTCCTACTCAACATTTTACTTAAATATCAGCACTTAAAGATGCCTTCCCTGACCTCCCATCTAAATTCTCCTAATGTTCTCTCCATCAAGTTAGGCTCTGCTCCCCTTTTACTATTATTACTTTCTGAGTGACTCACACATTTTGAGTATTATGAGGGTCAATCTTTGCACAAGCTGCCTCAGCTATCCTATTCCAAGTTAAACTGATGCATCAAGAAAGTGAGTTTTCCTCCTCTTCCAGGCTAACGTCCTTCGTGAGATGTGATATTATTGATTTAAACAGGCAAGACAATGGACAGTTTCATTGCCTAAACAACACTTGATAGAAATTTGTTATGAAATCTATAAAGTTGTTGATTGTGCCAAAGGAAAATTGCATCATAGTGCAACAGGTAAGGAAGACTTTATCCAACACTACTGCAATCGAAGTCAAGATTTTTGCAATAGGGGAGGAGATTGAACCTATCTCCACTGAAAGAAAAGATGGGAGGATTTTTAAAGCTGGGGGAAGCTAAAGGACAAATACTGGAAGATATTAAGGGAGGGAGGGAGGTTGATAGGATTAGGCCATCTCTTTTTGCTAATTGCTGCTTTTTGAATTTAAGCTCCTACCCTCCCACAGAAGATGAGAGATTGGGAAACTAACTTTCTTGCTGATTACATTTCAAAGGGATGGCATTAAGAAAATCATTCTTGGGTTGTAAAAAGGACAAGAAGCTTGGAGAAGATTTATCTAATTTGAAAGGAGCAGAGAAAGAATTTGAAAGTTATCTAATGTAAGTGCTCTAAGAAAAGAGAGGTCTGGAACAGACAGTCAGGTAGAAACTTGTGTAAAGTTTAATTAAGCTGAGGTGAGCCTTAAGGTAATCTTAGTCAATGGATATCCAAAATTTTCACTGTTGTTGCAACTTTGCAATTCTTTGGGTTTTGAATATGTTCTGGTAAGCTAACCTACGTACTGAAGCAGCAGTTTTAAATTATGTTGACAAGTAACTCGAGTTCTAAACTCAAATGACAGCGTTAACAGTGAGAGTCAAGGCAACAAATCTGGAATGGTAAGATCGTAGGTGAGCACACATCGAGAGCATTGTGTGATTTAGATAACCAAAAATATCAAAAGCAATTCAGCAAAAGGCAGAAGTGAGTTGCCACGATTGAAAATCATGCTTCTTTTTGCAGTTTCCAGAACCAAGCCTGATTTCAGTCTCAAAGCCTAGAGATTAAAGGAATTAAAGGGGGAGGTGGGCCCCCCTTTTGGAAGCCCATTATTGTTCTCCAAAATGGTGACATTTTTCAAGGACACTACTTGGTAGCAAGATGATTCCATCAGATTCCAATCCTAGAGTAGACAAAGATTCTTCTTTACCGAGATGAATATTTATGTGTATATGTTTGCCATTGCCTACAGTGCCTTGGCAAACACGACCATCCAAAGACTTAGCACATCATCCAATTTTTTATCGTGTAGATATGAAAATAAACCTTAACCAAGAGCTACAGTTGTCTTAAGATATTCTGCATCCCTTGAAGCTGCTCAGCATCATGTACCTAGAGGGTGGCAATTTTGTGATTCAATTCCTACCCTCCTGAATTGTAATCCAGCACTCTGCCCTGGCACCATACTTGAAGATATGTCCCCTTTCAGCCAGATTTCATCACCATCTGGATCTTGTGCTTCAACCTCGGTAAATTCACGTTGAAAATGAGGCAACTAGGGCCAACAACTTACTAGCACTTGATCAGTTCTAATATTCTGGACCATGCAGTTTTTCTATCTCTAGTGATACATTTTCGTAGCTTATTTTGCAAATATACTAAATATATGGAGAAGAGTTCAACCTTGCCAATAACTAAATAAATAATTCATCCGTCAGTGTATTTTCTGTTTGGACATATAGCGTGATCTGATAAACTCGGAGATCCAGAATTTAAGCTCTATGAGGGCAAAGATTTTTGTCTTTTTTCCCCCTTCACTTCTGTATTCCAGATACTTGCATCAGCCTGGCACACCAAAGGTGCTCAGTAAGTATTGTCGAATAAATGAATTTGATAAGAACTAGCAATGGTATTGATAAAATGCACTATTTCACTATTCTTATTCAACGATTCTGAGTCTGTATTTGAAGTGGCTGGTATCAACCTGCAGGACTGGAAATCCAACCTGACGTGCAGTGATGGATAAGTAAAAGGAGGGATGCAGAGAGCAGGACTGAGGCTAACAGAGCAATCACCATAAAAGGTTAAGACAAAGTATTCACAAGGCAATTCTGACCAAAGTCACTTATGGAGGATGTATGAGAAACAAAACTCAATGTGATTAAGAGGCAGAATTTCTGGTGGTAGAGGGTGTAGAGAAAAGGGAACCCTCCTGGTGGGAATGTAAATTGGTACAACCATTTTGGAGAATAGTATGGTGATTCCTTAAAAAACTAAATATAGAACTACCATATGATCCAGCAATCCCACTCCTGGACAAATATCCAGAGAAAACCATACTTGAAAAGATACATGCACTCCAATGTTCATTGCAGCACTATTTACAATAGCCAGGACATGGAAGCAACCTAAATGTCCACTGACAGAGGAATGGATAAAGAAGATGTGATATATATATATATATATATATATAATGGAACATTATTCAGCCATAAAAAAGAACAAAATAATGCCATTTGCAGCAACATGGATGGACCTAGAGATTTTCATACTAAGTGAAGTAAGTCAGACAGAGAAAGACGAATATCGTATGATATCACTTATATGGGGAATCAAATACAGAATGATACAAATGAATGTATTTACAAAACAGAAACAGACTCACAGATCTCAAAATCAAACTTATGGTTACCAAAGGGGAAACGTGGAGGGAAGTGATAAATTGGGAGATTAGGATTAACATACACACACTACTATATATAAGGTAGATAACTAATAAGGACTTACTGTAGAGCACAGGGACTCTAGTCAATATTCTGTGGTGACCTATATGGGAAAAGAATCTGAAAAAGAATGGATATATGTATATGTATAACTAATTCACTTTGCCGTACACTTGAAACTAACACAACACTGTAAATCAACTATACCTCAATAAAATTTTTTAAAAAGAGGCAGGATTTCTTTAGCTAACTGCTGCTACCACTGTCAACTCAAAACCCCTGGACCGGTGTTCCCATCTCTGAATACAGAGTGTTCTCCCAAGAACTTTTTGTAGAGTCCTCTTTATGTCCTTGTTCCACAGGCTGTAGATGAAGGGGTTCAGCATTGGGGTGACCACAGTGTACATCACTGAGGCAATCATGCCTCTCCAGGAAGATGAATCAGAACTGAGATACACACCAAGTCCTGCCCCATAGAACAAAGAAACCACGGACAGGTGAGAGGCACAGGTAGAAAATGCCTTATGTTTCCCATTAGCTGAAGGGATTCTCAGGATTGAGGAGACAATTCGGGTGTAGGAGAAAAGGATCCCTGAGAAGGGAACAATGCCAAGAAATCCAGTCACCATATATAGCAGGATGTAATTGACCAGTGTGTCTGAGCAGGCAAGTGTGAGGGCCTGAGAAAGTCCACATTAAAAGTGTGGAATGACCCAGTTGGTACAGAAAGACAGCCGCAACATCAAGAGACTCTGGATTAGGGAGTATGACAAGCTGATGAACCAGGACACAAGAACCAGCAGACCACAGAGCCAGGGACTCATGATGACTGTGTAGTACAGGGGGTGACAGATGGCCACAAATCTGTCTTAGGCCATCACAGTGATGAGAAAAGTGTCCATACCTCCAAAAACCAAGAAAAAATACATCTTGGTATTTTTTGCAGGGTGATGCAGCCTGCATAAGTGTTGGATTTGCTCCGTGTCTGGATGTTCACCAGCATCTTTGGGACCGTGGTGGAAGTGAAACAGATGTCAACAAAGGACAGGGTGGTGATGAAGAAGTACATGGGGGTGTGGAGCTGGGAGTGAGAGCTGACGGCCAGGATGCTGAGATGGGTTTCAATCTCTTGTCTTATAGCCTAGCATGTCATCTATGAAAACATTTCACATGTTGAGAAGGATGTGTATTTTACTATTCGGTTGAGTGTTCTGTAGACATTTATTAGGTCTTGTTAATTCATAACGTTTTCCAAGTCTTCTATATCCTTGTTGATCTTCTGCCTAATTGTTCTATCCATTATTGACCGTGGAGTACTGAAGCCTCTACCTAATGTTGTGGAATTATCTATTTCTTCCTTCAATTCTTCATGTATTTTGGTATTTTCTTCTTCATGTATTTTGGTTTTATCTTATTCAGGGCACATATGTTAATAATTTTTGTATCTTCCCTATTTTTACCATAAAATGTCCCTTTTCATATCTAGTAACTTTTTTGTTTGTTTTAAAGTCTATTTTTTCTGGTATTAGTAAAGCCACTTCAGCATTCTTATGGTTTCTATTTGCATGATGTATATTTTTTCACCCTTTTACTTTGTACGCATTAGACCTTTGAATCCAAGGAGTGTCTCCTATAGAAGACATTTTTTAAAACTGTTTGACAATATCTACCTTTTGATTGTACTGTTTAATTCATTTACATTTAGTTTACTCCTCAGGCCAGGTCCCCATGGGAGGTGGGGCTGCGTGCGGACGCATGGCGAGCGTGCTGACGTCCACGAGCCCCGCCCCCACGGGGCCACCCGCAGGCTTGAACCGCAGCCTCGCGGCGCGGAGGGCGATGAGACAGGCGCCAGCGGCCGGCGATGCGGCGCGCGAGGAGGCGCGGGAGGGGGCGCGGGAGCGCGGCATCGAGGGGCCGGCCTGGCTGGGGCCCGTGGCCCTGCGTCTTCTGGCTGCGACGGGGGTCCACCGTCCGCAACCGCCGGGCGGGGGGCTCCCGAGGGGCCGGGAGGCGAGCCGGGGTCCCCAGGCGGGTGTGGGCATCGTGTCCGCAGCCAGCGTCCCTGAGGCCGCGCTCGGGCCATGACCACTCGGTGAAGTTGCGCTGCGACAGCGCGGCCGACCTCTTCCAGCGCTGTGAGGACCTGTGTGCGCTACAGGACTCGGTGCCTCTGCCCGCCGTGCGCGCTTCCCTGCGGGAGGGCCTGCTGGACTTAACGACCGCTTCCGCGGGGTGGAATGGACGCCGCTCCTGAGCACCCTCGCCCGTGATCTGTATCCAGAGCTTCTTCCAACCACGGCTTGTCGAGACAGGTTTGTAGTTCCCGCTTCCAGGGGCTCTCGTGTGGGTGCTGCGAAGCGGGGTTTTAGATGGTGCAAGGTGGAGGGTGGGCACTAGAACCGGTGCCCAGTGCCCGGGTGTGCGTGCACTAGACGGGGCGTGCAGCCGAGGACTCCTGCCGGCTCGGTGACCCCGGCCGAGTGCCTTAAGGCTTCTAGGCCTCAGTGTTCTCATCTGTAGCATGGGCTGAACAGGGCTCACTCTCTGTGGCGGTTACAAGGTCGCATTCTGTTAATGCTTGTAGACTCTACAATGTAGGACACTTAGCACAGTTTGGAGCATCGTTAATTGTTGCACAGATGTTACCTGGTCTGTTGAACGACTTTGCCTGGTACACGCCAAAGCGATTAGGAAATGGATATATCCCAGCTTCATTTCCTTTCCATTAAAACAGGGCTCAGGAAAAAAAAATTTTTTTTCAATAGTCGTATCATATAGTGGAAAGAGCACCGGTGTGAAGGCAGCTTAGGGTTTGAATTCCAGGGCTTATGCTCTCTGTGGCCTGGGCAGGTTTCTTTTGCACTACAATCCCCACACTTGTAAAATGACATTAAAAACCACTCTTTCTGTGGGTTCTTAGAATTAATTAAGCAGGTTATGTGTGTAAAGTATCCTGGCACTTGAATGACTTGTCAGAACTAACGGCTGCTGGAGACAATGCTTCTGCCCTAGGTAATCTCCCCTTCTACTGGGCGGCAAGTAAACAAGCACAGTAGTCAGTGCTCTGGAAGAAGTGAGTTCTGGTGCTGCAGAGCACAGAATCTTTTTTTTAAATTTAATTTTTATTTTATATTGGAGTATAGTTGATTTACAGTATTGTGTTAGTTTCAGGTATACAGCAAAGTTATTCAGTTATATGTATATCCATTCTTTTTCAGATTCTTTTCCCATACAGGTTGTTACAGGATATGGAGTAGAGTTCCCTGTGCTATGCAGTAGGTCCTCGTTGATTACCTATTTTATATATAGTCGTGTGTATATGTTAATCCCAAACTCCTAATTTATCCCTCCCCCCGACCTTTCCCCTTTGCAGAGCACAGAGTCTTAGAAGGGAAAGTTCAGGGTAGGCTTCTTGGAGGAGGTGCCATCCTTTCTAAGGATATGTAGAAGTTCCTGGGGTGGCAGGAGGGAGCAGTGTGTGTCAAAGTTTGAGAAACATAAGAAAATATGGCAAAACTAAGGTACAGGAGTGGAACTCAGGGTTTGGGAAAGAAATGAGAGTTGATACTGGAAACCTACTGGGGCCCAACAGAAAGGGGCCTTGTTTGTCCTGTCAGAAGTTTGGATGTTTATCCTGAAGGCTGTGGGAAACCCTAAAGAACAAGGAGATGGACTTCTGGTTTAGAGGTTCACTCAGACCTCCATGTGGAAGGCACTTGATTGGGTGCAGGGTGAATTGTAATCTAAGGGTCCCACTTAAGTTATAAAAGGTTGGACTGGATTTTGGAGATCCGAGAGAGAATGCGTGAGGCCTGGTGACCAGTTAGAAAAGGGAGGGCAGCAAGCGTGGGTGACAGTTTACAGCTGCATCTTTTTGTGAGATACAGAGCACAGTAGGAAGGGATTGGGGTGGGGAGAGGATCTTACTTAATCTTCAGTGCTTTAGAGGGGCCTGGTAGACGTGTCTGGGCCCAAGGTACAGATCTGGGCTTTTTGGGAGGACAGGTATTTGAAGGCATGGGAGAGACTTAGGTTACCCACAAGAAGATCCAAAGAATCATAGGTCTGAGAGTTTTTTAAGTGGGTATATTTGAGGATGTTTATAAGCTGAGAGAAAGTAGCCAGCAGAGGAAGGGTGTGAAGATCTAGGAGAGGAAATGATTGTTCATTTGTTTTCAAAAAGCTGAATACTTATTGTGTGCCTGGCCCTTTTCTAGGATCTGGGGTTCACACCATCTGTTATCTCTTCTGCAAGGACAGTTCAACTCATCCCTGGTGAAGAGAAGTCAGATTATTCTTTGCATCCCATTCAGGTGTAGGAACTGTTCTGTACCTCTGAAGGGACTTTACTTAACCTGAGTAATAGGTTAGAAATCAAAAGAAATTATAGCTGGAAGGGACCTTAAAGGCCAGTGTACTTAATTTTGCCTAATATTTTACATTGAATGTAAGAACAATTTATTGCAGAGCCCATTCTCTTCAGAGTTCCTTCACTGACCTTTCTTTATGTCTTGCATGCAGTGGGTCTAGCTTGTAGATTTTGGCCTCCTCCTCAATTTGCTTCTTCATCCATATTCCATTTTGCCCGGACTATGGCAGAAGCTCCTGGGTGGTTTCGTGGCTCCTGGGCTCTGTTCCTCTAAGTTCATCTGCCTACTCGGGTTGAGTGATCTTCTAACATGAAAAGATACGCCTAAAATAATGCTGCTAATGACTTGCCCACACAGAGTTAGTGCGTACTAGCCGCCCAGCGTGTGCTCTGCCCAGAGGCGTGTAGTCTGAACTGTGCTCGGCCAAGCCTCATGGGGCTCTTTGGCCCTGAGGAAGGGGAGCTTTTTGTGATCACTCCCTTTATCTAATCGGTCCTTCAGCAGCGGGGGCACCTTTTTCTAATCAGCGGAGGCACCCTTACTCAGCCAGTGGTAGCCCCAAGCCTCATCACCTGTGGGATACAAGCCATGCTCTCTCCCAGGCTTGCTTTGGCCAACATCTCTATTTTCATTTCTGTCTGTTCTCACACTTGGACCCCTGGCCTTTAGTCATCCCCACCTGCAGTATTTACAGTGCCCAGCAGGTGTCAGGCTTGAGTGTCTTTGCACGGGTGCTCCCTCTGCATTTAATGCACCTCCTCCTCCAACTGTGCAGAGCCTCAGCTTTCTAGATTCTACTTCAGGGTTATCATGAAGCCGTCAGATATAACTTTTTGCCTCCATAGGAACCTCTGTGCATAAAGGTTATGGTTCTTTATCTCATGTGATTGAAATTTTGAGTTTACACATGTCCCTCCTTAGTGAAGGCTTTAAGGGCAGGAGTCATTTCTAATCCTTAGCACAGAGCAGATGCTTTTTTTTTTTTATTTTTTAGATGCTTTTTAATGATGATAAAACGTTTAAATTACTCATTTTACAATAATTTTGGTTTAGGTTGTGACAGAAATAAAGTTTACAGAAGTCGTGTTCCTGCGATAAGAAATAAAGATGTGACCTTCCAGTTGTGTAAAGCTCATGAATGCTGTGTAAGTGCGTCGGGTGCGCTAAGGAACCTGGAGCTAAATGGGCTAGTTCTGAGAGAGAGAGACTTAACTATGTTAACAAAGGTAAGCTTTCATTGTGTCCTGCCAACATTTGATAGTTGCTTTTGGGGCAAACTAAACCAATAAAAGTTTAAACTTGTTCTCCCCATTAAAGGGATTGAATAAATCAGCCAATTTGGTGCACCTGTGTCTTGTGAATTGTCCTATTGGAGATGGAGGTTTAGAAAGTGAGTTTCAGTCTTCTTTAAGTCTCTTCCCATCAGACTGGTCTCGTGATTTCCTACACACCATGTTACTTCCTGTCTACCTTTTCTTGGTGTTGTTCATGCCTGGATTGTCTCCTGTACCTGCTCAAACCTTGGTCCATTCTCATATGTACCATGGAAGTTTGTCATGCTGGATGCTGTCAGAACTAATTTTACTTACGTTTGTGTTAAGCCACAAAACACACATTTTGTATAATTTCTGTTTTTTGTGTTTGTTTATATTTTTATGGTTTCTCTTCAAGAAATATCATGAGAAGGGAAATAGCAAGATGTAAAGAGCAAGAAAGTCATCATTCTCTTTAGATTGTTAGAACATGTATCTGCAATCATAATTGTAATGCACTGTGGTATGTGTTAAAATAGGAAATAAATGTAACATCCCGTAGGAGCAGCAAATTCAGTGGTGTTGGTGAGGGTGTGTCATGGAAGTAATCACAAAGCAGGTGACTGTTGGTTGGGGTCCTGAAACATTAGTGTGTTCCCTGTGTCCAGTAGTGGTCTGGAGGGGTCAGGAAGCCTGCCTTTCAATTTGAGGGAACAGAGGGTTTGAGGTCCTCTCTCTTCTATTGCTCTAGTATACTGCATAGCACCTAATAAAATACTGGGTTTATAGTTGACATTTAAATCGCTGATTGGTAATCAAGATTGGGATATATCATTGGAAATGAAAATAGGAAAAATCTTATTCTTTTTAGGTGTTTCTTTTTTTTCCTGTGTCTCAAAAGGTATGTAGTACTTTAATGAGTGGTTGGGAATAAAGTTTGCAGTATTCAGTGTATTCAGTTTTAGTATCTAAATAGAAGTAAACTGTTGCTGTAAA
This sequence comes from Balaenoptera borealis, assembly GCF_965194805.1. Classification (NCBI taxonomy): domain Eukaryota; kingdom Metazoa; phylum Chordata; class Mammalia; order Artiodactyla; family Balaenopteridae; genus Balaenoptera; species Balaenoptera borealis. The sequence goes on from NC_138867.1 coordinate 169,714,795, forward strand.
CTGGAATAACACTTTGTTACTGACAAGTTTTAGAATGCATCAGTTCGTCAATTACCTGTTTGGGAAGATTGTAGTTAATGATTTTAAGACTGTGGCTATAAACCTCCAATTGACTCAAGACAAGCAAATAAGTCAAGATTTACAAATGTATAGGCTCTTCATCTTGTGTGTGTGGTTTTTTTTTCCTTTTAGTTATTTGTCAAGGTATAAAGAACTCTATCACTCTTAAGACAGTACACTTCACGGGGTGTAATCTGACATGGCAGGGAGCAGATCACATGGCCAAGATCTTAAAGGTGATTTTATGTTTAAACTTTCATGAAAACATATGTGATTGAAGCACATTAATACATTGACCCAGATGGCAGTTAATTTTTGTCTTTTGATACATGTGAGTGCAGCTTTCGTTTTGTTGACAGAATATGACCAGTTTTTAGTTTGGGATTCTACCATTTAGTAAAGATAGTCCACTTAATTTTAGAAATAAGAGATTTAATATATAATACATAATAATACTTTTATGTATTTTTAGTTACTGAAAACATTGATTGTGATACTGTGAAGAAACTATGCCATTATAGTCTTCAAGACTTAAATAAATCAACTGTTTATTAGCTGCTGTAGTTTATAAACTAATAAAAATCACTACATCAGCGATTTGTAAATACAGTTTTTAAAATAATGCCTTAACTTTACAGTGGTTATAATTACGGTATTTAGGCCTAAAGTTATTTAATACTTTGACATGAAGCCTTTTTAATAGTTTGGTGGTACAGATCAGGGATAGGTAAACTATGGCTGGTGGGCCAGATCCAGCCTGGTTCTGACTTGCTAAAATGCACCTGGTTTTGTAAAGAAAGTTTTTTTTGGAACATAGTTGCACCCATTGTTTACATGGTAGTTGTGGCTACTTTCACCCTATGCCAGTGGGGTAGGGTAGTTGCAACAGAAACTGTATAGCCCACAAAGCTGGAAATGTTTAAATTTAGATTTTAAAAATTGAAAAATTCTTTGAGCCTATACAGGGCAAGTCCATTGACCCCTGGGGTAGAAAACAGTCAAGAACTTGGGTGCCTAAGCCAAATGGCCTAGGTTCAAATTCCCTTTCTCCCATTTCATAGCTAGTGACCATGGACAAATCACTTAACGTCTGTGCCTCATTATGAGGTTTAAATGAACTCATTTGCATAAATAGTGCCTGGCACATACTAAGCACTGTGTAAGTGATTGCTGTTATTTCTCCTTGGAGCTTTTATAAGTTATTGTTAATAGAAAAATGACACTGATGATTTTCCTTTTAGAGTGTCAAAGGCACTTTGAGTCTTTTATTTTTTCAAGAATGTAAAAAGACTTTTTTCATTTAAAGTCAGTGTTCCCTGTTACCAAAATTTATTTTATGAATATAAAGAATTGAATGTCTTGGGGCTTCCCTGGTGGCTCAGTGGTTGAGAGTCCGCCTGCCGATGCAGGGGACACGGGTTCGAGCCCTGGTCTGGGAAGATCCCACATGCCGCGGAGCAACTAGGCCCGTGAGCCACAACTACTGAGCCTGCGCGTCTGGAGCCTGTGCTCCACAACAAGAGAGGCCGCGATAGTGAGAGGCCCATGCACCGCGATGAAGAGTGGCCCCCACTTGCCACAACTAGAGAAAGCCCTAGCACAGAAACGAAGACCCAACATAGCCAAAAATAAATAAATTAATTAATTAATTTAAAAAAAAAAAAGAAAAAAAAGAGAATTGAATGTCTTTAAGACAATACTTGTGGTTAAATGTTAAACCATTATTTTCCCAAGGCACATCAAACTGGCTCTGCATAGTCCAGGCCTCTAAAGCTTGTGTGCATACCCTAGGGAGCATGTGAGATCCATTTTGTAAATATAGTTTTTAAAATAATGCCTGGGACTTCCCTGGCAGTCCAGCAGTTAAGACTGTGTGCTCCCAATGCAGGGGGCCTGGGTTCGATCCCTGCTCAAGGAACTAGATCCCACATACATGCCGTAACTAAGAGCCCACATGCCACAACTAAAATATCCGGCATGCCACAACTAAAGACTCGGCACAGCCAAACGAACAAACAAACAAATAAATAAATATTTTTAAAAAATAAATAAAATAATGCCTTAGGAGTTAGGAAAAGAAAATATTAGAACCTATTTACCTTTGTATCATTTAAAAAATATCTGTGTAGTTTATAATGTACATAAATTATATGTATAGAACTTCATGTGTATAATTTGTTAATAAATAAGATGCATATTAAAAAGTTTTCTTTGGGTTGCCCAGTCAGGTGTTTGGAGACCATTGGAGGACAGAATGATGACATTTAGAGCCTCAGCAACGATAGAATTTAGAACCAATTCCCTGACTTAGAAGGTAAGGAAAATAATTCATAGACTGTAATTGAGTTGTCCAACTTTACATAAGTGTTCAAAAGCAGGTCATCCAGTGGGTGGAATCTAATCACTGACCGACTAGAATCTGGGTCACTGGACTCGTAAACCAGAACTGACTGTTTAATTTCTCAGGTTGATTCTCCTGGCATATATGCTTGATATGTGTGTGTGTAAATCTCTGACATAATAAGCCATACTCAGTAGGCACACACTGTTTCCTTATTCAAGCATCGTAATTTCATCCCATTAAATCTTTGAAGTATCAGACTACCAGAAGGCATGAAGCAACCTGGGCTGAGAGTCTTCGTTCCAGGAGACCTGATCTCGACTGTATGGCTGGTTTGAGGCGCATCACTCTGAACTGCAGCATGCTCATTGGTGACCTGGGTGCAAGTGCTTTTGCAGAATCTCTTAGTGAGGATTTATGGCTTAGAGGTAAATTCTAAAATTGAAAGTATTGAATTTTTTTTTTTTTTAAAACGCATTGTTTACTTTGTTTATTTATTTATTTTTGGCTGTGTTGGGTCTTCATCTCTGTGCGAGGGCTTTCTCTAGTTGCAGCAAGCGGGGGCCACTCTTCATCGCGGTGCGCGGGCCTCTCACTGCCGCGGCCTCTCTTGTTGCGGAGCACAGGCTCCAGACGCGCAGGCTCAGTAATTGTGGCTCACGGGCCTAGTTGCTCTGTGGCATGTGGGATCTTCCCAGACCAGGGCTCGAACCCGTGTGTCCTGCATTGGCAGGCAGATTCTCAACCACTGCGCCACCAGGGAAGCCTTTGAATTTTTAATATGAGATATGCTTAGCTTTTGGCATGATACTGTTGTGATAGGATTTTTTTTTTAAAACCTCATTTTTCTGTTAGCTTTTATGTTGCTTTTAAACTTTCTCTAAGAGTTGCATATATTCTTTATAGAAAATACAGAGTAACAAGAGAACAATTACCTGTAATCTTAATACCCAGACATAATCACTGTTCATTTTGGTGTATATATTTTCAGTCTTTTTTTTCTGTAAATATATTTGTACACTTAGTGATTACAAAAATAGAATTGTAGTATACTTGCTATTTCATATTCCTGCTTTTTTCGCTTAATGATGTATCATGTAGTATTCCATCGTATTGATGTCCCATAGTTTAATCAATACTTTGCAATTAGATTTAGACAGTTTGCTTTTCCCTGTCAGAAACAATGTGAATACGTTGTATATACATCTGTATGTCCATTGGGATTACCTCTGTAGAATAAGGTACTAGAAGTGGAATGACTAAGTGTGACATATTTTTAAGACTTTTCATACACATTGCCAAATTACCACCCAGAAACGCTATGCCAATTTGTAGTCCACCCCAACAGTGGATGTGAAGCCTGCCTCTCACAAACACTGGCTTGTAGCACTTTCAAAAAACTGTAAAACTACAAAAATGAGTACCTCTGCCTTTTTCATGCAAGTGGGATTCCTCCAAATTTTATAACTTTTTTCAGTTAATTTAGTATGAGCATTTTAGCAAGTCAGTAAATTTGCATCTACTGCATCATTTTTTGGGACTGTTCAGTGTTCTATTATATGAATATGCCACAGTACACATAGCTTATCCATTCTTGTATATAAGCTATGTCCAGTTTTTCAGTTATTACAGAATAAAAGCCTTTAAAAGCCTTGGTTTAATCTGATAGGAGAATAACCACAGTTTGTTTTATTTTGTATTCATTTGATTTACTCGTGAGGTTTACTGGCTGTATTAATTTGGCTAGTTGGTTAATTACACCCTGTGTCCATTCTTCTGTAGTGAGAGTTTGTAAGGGTTGTATCATATCCTGTCAGATCCATATGTCTGACTTGCTATTTCTGTGTGTTGTGGGGTGTTGAAAGACTCCAGTTATTTTAATGTGATGGTCCACACAACACTTAAAAAGATGACTCATGATAGTTTCCTTTCATGTAATATTTTTTAATACCTGTGCTTTTGTGATGATCCCTTTGGTTTAAATGAGTAGGTTGTTCAGCCCCAGAACTACTAGAATTCATGATCATTTGTTCCAGTTTTTGTCTGACCTGTTACTCAGAGAGTTCTTGACCATCATACTTTCATGATAGGTTTTTAGTATGTAGTCTCTATTCATACATTCTTTGAATTTGTTATTATGTGTATCCTCTTAGACTTGTCTTTTTTGCTCTAAAACTAACAGTTGTTACATTTCTTCTATTTTATTTTGTTTTCCCCTTTTAACTAGTTTCAAGTGTGATTTGAAGCTCAAGATCATGATCAAAAGAATGCAGTGCATTTCTGAGCTCCACCAGTTTTTGCTTGTGAGGTTTACACTGCCACTGCCGCCCTTGCTAATTCTCAACTGAGATTCATTTTGTGATGTTTTTTGCTCATAGGTTATATATATTTATTCTTCAGTTCTGTAATTGTAAAATATGTTGGATGATTTATTGGTGCTAAAGGCAGGGTTATCATTGCACATCCAAGAAGAGGTTTGTTTTGTTTTGTTTTTTTCTTTATTGGAGTATAATTGCTTTACAATGGTGTGTTAGTTTCTGCTTTGTAACATAGTGAATCAGCTATACATTTATATATACCCATATCTCCTCCCTCTTGCGTCTCCCTCCTACCCTCCCTATCCCACCCCTCTAGGTGTTCACAAAGAACCGAGCTGATCTCCCTGTGCTATGCAGCTGCTTCCCACTAGCTATCTATTTTACATTTGGTAGTGTCTATATGTCCATGCCACTCTCTCACTTCGTCCCAGCTTCCCCTTCCCCCTCCCCGTGTCCTCAAGTCCATTCTCTATGTCTGCGTCTTTATTCCTGTCCTGCCCCTGGGTTCTTCATAACCATTTTTTAAAAAAAATTCTGTATATATGTGTTAGCATACGGTATTTCTTTTTCTCATTCTGACTTACTTCACTCTGTATGGCAGACTCTAGGTCCATCCACCTCACTAAAAATAACTAAATTTCGTTTCTTTTTATGGCTGAGTAATATTCCATTGTATATATGTGCCACATCTTCTTTATCCATTCATCTGTCGATGGACACGTAGGTTGCTTCCATGTCCTGGCTATTGTAAATAGAGCTGCAATGAACATTCCAAGAAGAGGTTTTTAAATTGGATTATGCATTATGTGTGTGCGTATACGTTTCTGTTTTTCTCCGTACCCAAAATTACAAACCTGCCATGGCTGGTCTTGTGCAGGCCTCTTCCACACGTGAGAAAATGAGAGTTGTCTATATGTTAAATCTGTATAGAGTTAGCAAGTGACCTTTTGTCTTTCATCGAAAGCACTTGACCTGCAGCAGTGTGGCCTCACCAGTGAAGGAGCAAAGGCTTTGCTAAAGACCCTTGAAACCAACAGAACTCTGGTCGTTTTGGATATAAGAAAAAATCCACTCGTTGATATGTGGTCACTTTTTTTTTAAATTGATAAACACATAGCAAAACAAAAAGAATTTGTTCACGTATTGACAATTTTTAAAACTTAACGTGTTGAACTTTCCTCATCATATACAGTTGGCCCTTGAACAACGTGGGGGTCGGGGTGCCGACCCCTACGCAGTTGAAAATCTGGGTATAAGTTTATAGTCAGTGGTTCCGCATCTGTGGATTCAACCAACCTTGGCTCGTGTAGGACGATAGTACATATTTATTGAAAAATATCCGTGTGTCAGTGGACCCGCGAGGTTCAAACCCATGTTGTTCAAGCGTCAACTGTACTTTTATAATGTTGCACTTCCCTTATGTTTTTAGCAGATAATGTACTAATTAAAGTGAGTTATACCTTTAAATTGTTCTTATCTCTACTCTGAATAGAGGTGAACCTAGATACTAAGCCTGCTTCTACCAAGAGCATTATTTCCTTCTTGTGCAACCTGTGAATTCTTGCAAGGAGTACTTTATTCATTTGTCAGTTTCACAAGTAATTTTTTTAATAGCTTCTGTGTGCCAGATACGGGTTTAGGCACTAGGGATAAAGCAGTGAACCAGACAGACAAAAGTCTTGCCCTCGTGGAGCTTACATTCTAGTGAAGGAGTTCAGATAGAAATGAGTAAACAGATAAGTAATATAATTTTAGACAATAGGAAGTGCAGAAATATCGTAATGTAAGGAGAGTGAGGAGGGGCAGGTAGGACTACATTGGATAGGTTTGTTAGGGGACAGCTTCACTGGAGAAGTGGCATTTGAACGGAGACCTGAATGAAGAGAGGAGCAAGCCATGGAAGATCTGGGGTAAGCACACTCCAGGACAAGGAGGCAATGAGTATGCAGGCATGTAGGTGGGTGGAGTATTTAAGGAAAAGCAAGGAGGCCAACATGGCCAGAGTACTGAGTGAAGAAGAGTGTGGTATGACATGAGGTCAAGGAGCTAGCCAGGGGTCTGATCTTGTAAAGTCTTGAAGGCCAGAGTAAAGATGTGGATTATTCTAAATGAGTAGAGGGTTTTGAACTGGAAAAAGGCATGATCCAAGTAGTATCTGAATAAGGTGACCTGGTATAGAGAATAGACTTGGGAGGATAAAGAAGAGAAACAGGGAGACCAGTTAGGAAACTATCACAGTGGTCCAAATAAGAGATGTTTATGGCTTCGCTTAGGCTGGAAGTTTGGAGCAAGTGAAAAGTGGTTGAATTCAGGCTGTGTTTTGAGGGTGTAGCTAACAAGACTTGCAGATATATTAGATGTGAGGTATGAAGGAAATCGTAACAAGGAGACAAGTCGTTGGTGATTATGTGTGCAACTGGGTGGTATCACTTAGAAGAAGGGAGCTGATGGGAGGAGCAGCTTTTGAGGGAATATCAGGACTTTGGTTTGTTATCTTAGATGTGCTTTAGGTATCTAAGTGTCTGGACAGTGCTCAGACTGTACTTTCTATCCAGAGGTATCCAAAGCCACCTTAGATGCAAAATGTTTAAAGTTGACCTTTGCTCCTGCCAAAATAGTAGCCACTGGGGGCAGTCTGCAAGATGGCATCTTAGGTTTTTGAGGAAGAAATTAGAATACACAAAGGGGGAAATAAGTGTATTTAATTTTATGGGAAAAACAATAATTAGTTGGCTTTTGGTTTTAAATGGAAATAGCCACTCATTGGGAAATAATTACTCTAGTTTCAATTTATTTTACTTTAGATCATTCTGTGATGAAAGCAGTTATCAATAAAGGTCTCCAGAATGGAAGGAGTGCCAAGTCAGAGGTATGTAACATGTTTTAGTTCTCTTGGAAGAATTTCTCTTTAATGGCTTGTTTTTCTTTCTTTCTTAAAAGAAAATTATCAAGGTACTTTCTGCCATCTTAAAACTAAGTTTTTAGTCAAATGAAATGGCTCTTCTGTTTTTGAAAATGTCATGTGATGCTTTAATTTAGGTTCCCAGAAATGCAGATTGAAAACCTTTTATTAACTTAAAATATCTTATTTTCCAATTAAGATCAAACCCTCATAAATTACCTGTAGCTTAAATGGCATATTTATCATTTCTCTCTCAGTACCAGCAGATAACTTCTCCATCGGTGAAGGAACCATCCAAAGCTGCTAGACAGAAAAAGAGAACTATAATTTTGGGAAGTGGTCGTAAAGCAAAAGCTACTATTAGAATTGGTAACTCTTTTTTTTAACGCTACTAGAACTTATATCCCTTATGTTTTCCAGTGTGCTAAAATTAAAACAACCAATATTAACCACATGCATATTAGGAGGCCTATAATTATTTTGATACTTATGAGAATTTGTAGAATACAGATATAATAAATGAATTTAAAGAGATGTTAATATTAACCAACATTATTGTCTGGATTTCATAAAAAGTTTGTTATTTTGAAAATATTTCCTGGTTGATGATTACTTCTAATACTTTGCAATTGAAATTTGGGGTGCACTTTGATGATAATTTTAGTAGTGGTGCTTTTGAGGGATGATTTTGTTTTTTTATATGAAGAATTACCTTTTGTGCTATAAGAAGCAAAATTTCTTCCCAGTTCCAACCTTCCCATTGTTCCCTGCTTCTTTCTTAGAAATTCTTGCTGAATTTTTTGAGTCAGGCAATATCTTGTTTCTCTCAATGATAAAAAAAAGTTGAAATATGTATTATCCTTATAAAAGACTTCTACAGACAAGTTTATTGACCTAGATGTAACATTTTAGAAAAACATTTTCTAAATGTTTACTGTAATGTATATTTAATTTTCCAAATGATAGTTAACCCAGGATTTTACAACTAAGCCTATAATTTTGTTACCAAATGTAATAAAAAGCTTTTAAAACCCTTTAACAATCAATGGTCTAAGTTTCACATTCTCCTGAATATATAAATTTGCTATAATTCACTTCTGATAATGTTTGCATGGTTTCTAAGAGACCTTAACTTTTAATTTTCTGGAACATATTATCGTTAGTCACAAATAGTCTTTTTTTTTTTTTGGTGATAAGAATGAATAGCAGGAGCAGCACTTGTTAAACCAAATCTAATATGAAACTGACTCTTCCTTGTGAGTAAATTTGAATTTTGAAACAGTAAAACAATAAGGTTTAATATAAAGCAAAATAAATTTTTTATATTTATGATCTGCCAATTTCCCAGAAAATGTTTTGTGGTGACTTTAGTTATATACCATATACATTAAAATCACCAATGGACAACACATCTTTTATTCAGGTGCCATCTGAAAATTGTAAAAATTTGTTGACTTAATATCACTGAACTGTCCACTTTAAAATGGTTAAAATGATAAATTTTCTGTTTTGTGTATTTTACCACAATTTTTAAAAAATGTGTTGTTTGAAGATTTTTAGGTTTTATAAAGGTATTGTATTAGCATAACAATGAAACATTTAAAAGATCACCTGTAATCTCATTATCCTATCAAGCAATATTTACATTTTCATTTTCTCTTCCTGTTATCTACAAACATAATTCCACATAGCTTCAATATAATTAGCCATTCTTATCATTTCATATTAAATTTAAATTTTATGATTCATAGTTATACTTTTTAACATTGTATTCACAAGGTTTCATTGAGTTGGTCAATTTTTCATATTGGTGAAATATTGGAAATAACCTATAATAAACTATTGTAAACATCTTCATAGAGACAGCTTTTTTTTTTTTCTACTTAAAGATGTATGTTTTTGATTCTCTGTTAATCAACTTGCTTGGGCAATAGTGTATTAAATAGAAGTCGTTAAGAGTGTTTATTAAGTCAAAAAAAAGCTTATGATTTGTCTGCCAATTGTTATTTCAAGACAGTGATATTTTAATAATCAAATAGTACATACAAAGAAGTTAAGATTTGTGATATCACACTAATTACATATTATTATTAAAAATTTATATCATATGTAAAGCATTCTTAAAATAGCTAAGTTGACTTTTTCTATAATATTAGAAATGGAAATATATATAAATAAAACATGTATATGTAAAACGTATTAGGAATTCTATAATATTAGTACCTGGTGGTATATAATAGGGCATCATGGAATGAGAATAAAACAATTAAAATTTTTTTTTTTATTTAGCGTGATTAAACAAGGTGGAAATGTAACTGAAGTATACAAGCTCATTGAGCTATTTTAAGAGTAATTTTATTTCTTGGGCTTTTTTTTGTATTTGCCTCAGTTATTTGGAGACATAGAGGTAAGCCCAATCAATATCTGGGTATACACTTAGATCCAGGTGAGTATAGGGGTGAAATAATGGTGTGAATTGTGTCACATTTATGTTGTAATTATGTATGCCTAAAAAAAAATGGGAACTTTTATTAGAAATTTTTTTATATTCTAACAAGAAAAGTGTAATTAAAAAAAATTTTAATACAAATATATTTGCATTAGTTTCTGAAAGTAAAGGAAGGGTATACACATACAAACCACATGCATACAAACATTTTTTTTTGAGGGTAATTAAGTTAAAAAACACAATAAAATAGCACAAAATGAACTGAGCTCCTATATATTTTTAAGAGGCATGTAAATCACACAGGTTCATGTGGTGATTATCAATAAGCTACACTCTATGAAATATTTATCCTATATTACCACATACACTCTATTTTACACTCCATCCTAATGCTGCTAAAATGTAGTAGAAAGCAGCAGCATAGCACAGGGAGATCAGCTCAGTGCTTTGCGATGACTTAGAGGGGTGGGATAGGAGGGTGGGAGGGAGGCTCAAGAGGGAGGGGATATGGGGACATGTGTATGCATATGGCTGATTCGCTTTGTTGTGCAACAGAAACTAACGCAGAATTGTGAAGCAATTATACTCCAATACAGATCTATTAAAATAAATAAATAAAATAACATAAAATATAGTAGATTTGAAGGATAAATATAACCATTTTAACCTATGATTTTTTTTTCAGGAAATTCAAATTTAATATTTAAATGTGAATTTTAATATATGGCTTGTTCTAAATAAAATATTAACACGTAGGTCTAGTTTTTGCAACCAAATATTTCATATAAAGATACTTGCCTCTTTACTACTGAAATATAGGATAAGTCTCCACATTTCACTCTTTTATCTAGTGGGTTTCATTTGTTTTTTTGTGTGTGTTTTCTATATGAAATCAAAGGAAAAGCGAAGGTTGACAGGCTTATAGGAGAGTAACATTGACTCACCTACCACCCAGCAACTTGCAGTCTTATAACTTTTATTGTTTTTACATAGAAAAATTCATTTTAAATTGAAATTTTGGTCTAATTCTGAAGATTCTGTTTGGCAAAAGTCATGGGTGTGTATCTGTGTTTCTCTGTCCTTGAGATTCAGAAATGCCAAAGGTGTTCAAAGATTCAATAAACTTGAGTGTTTCTGCATGATACATAAAATGTATCATACTTTGGGATTTTTTAAAAATTTATTTTTGCATTTCTGCACATCTCAATACTTTTGTTTTAGTTAAAATAACTTGTTACTGTAGAGAAGTTATATTTTTTTAAAATGCTGGCTTATGTAAAACCTTTGTACAAAACGATCCTCTTTTTAATGGCCTTGGCATCATTGTCAAGTGCCTGTTTGATTCCTTTCAAAGTGTACACGTGTGACAGTTGCTTTGTAGACCTTTGGTGCATCTTGATTCCTTCTTTTCATGCTTTCTCAAACATAGGCTTGGCCACAAAGAAACCTGTAAGTAATGGAAGGAAACACTCTGCTGGTAAAGAATGTTATGCTCCTGAACCTCTACCACCTGGTGTGTCTGGTTTCCGGCTGTGCCGTACTGCAGAACGTGCAAAAAGCAGCAGATAACTTGTTTGCATTCCCTGTCTTTTTCAGTCGTTCAGAATTCTTTATTTTGGAACTTCCATTACGTGGGCGGTCTCTGGTGCTTTCCGTAGAGGAAAAAAGATAACTCACACATGGCTTCTGCCTAATGAGCCCCTAAGGAAGAAAAACAAAAAGTAGTTGGGAGTGTCAGGTTGTTTCTCAAGTGTCACAACAGAGGTAACCCCGTGGGAGTCTTGAGGAGACTAAAATTATCACCAATTGTGCAGGTGAAAAAAGTTTCACTAAAGGCAGGTGTAGTTGAGCCAAGCCCTACAGCACAGAAGTAGGAATTCGGATATGTACGAATGGGAAAAAAGACATTTTAGGCATGGGAAATAGTTTAATGCAGAATGGATGAGAAATATGCATTAGACCTATTCTAAATCAACTGGCTTATTAACTCAGTAAATCAGATTTAGTGAGTCAAACTAGCTTTACCTGATTACTTATCCAGGGTATAGCTGTTCATAGTAATTTTTGTCATAGAACTGTAAATAAAATTGTTGAACTATAGCTTTAGACTTGCTAAGTGAAATAGATTGCTCTAGATGATTTTCAAGTGACTTACTTGGTAGTATTCACGAAATTGGGGGTTAACAATTGCTTAAGAAAACAAGAGAATTGATTTTAAATAGTACTTGATATTGTAGGTGTTTTCCTTCTCTTGTGTTTCTTGCCTAGAGAAGTTCCTTTAGCATTTGTTGTAAAGCTGGTTTGGTAGTGCTGAACTCTCTCAGCTTTTGCTTGTCTGTAAAGGTTTTAATTTCTCCATCACATCTGAATGAGATCCTTGCTGGGTAGAGTAATCTTGGCTGTAGGTTTTTCTCCTTCATCACTTTAAGTATATCCTGCCACTCCCTTCTGGCTTGCAGAGTTTCTGCTGAAAGATCAGATGTTAACCTTTTGGGGATTCCCTTGTGTGTTATTTGTTGTTTTTCCCTTGCTGCTTTTAATATGTTTTCCTTATATTTAATTTTTGACAGTTTGATTAATATGTGTCTTGGCGTGTTTCTCCTTGGGTTTATCCTGTATGGGACTCTCTGTGCTTCCAGGACTTGATTAACTATTTCCTTTCCCATATTAGGGAAGTTTTCAAATATAATCTCTTCAAATATTTTCTCAGTCTCTTCCTTTTTCTCTTCTTCTTCTGGGACCCCTATAATTCGAATGTTGGTGCGTTTAATGTTGTCCCAGAGGTCTCTGAGACTGTCCTCAGTTCTTTTCATTCTTTTTTCTTTATCCTGCTCTGCAGTAGTTATTTCCACCATTTTATCTTCCAGGTCACCTATCCTTTCTTCTGCCTCAGTTATTCTGCAATTGATCCCATCTAGAGTATTTTTAATTTCATTTATTGTGTTTTTCATTGTTGCTTGGTTCCTCTTTAGTTCCTCTACGTCCTTGTTAAATGTTTCCTGCATTTTGTCTATTCTGTTTCCAAGATTTTGGATCATCCTTACTATCATTATTCTGAATTCTTTTTCAGGTAGACTACCTATTTCCTCTTCATTTGTTAGGTCTGGTGTGTTTTGACCCTGCTCCTTCATCTGCTGTGTGTTTTTCTGTCTTGTCATTTTGCTTATCTTACTGTGTTTGGGGTCTCCTTTTCACAGGCTGCAGGTTCGTAGTTCCCGTTGTTTTTGGTATCTGTCCCCAGTGGCTAAGGTTGGTTCAGTGGGTTGTGTAGGCTTCCTGATGGAGGGAACTAGTGCCTGAGTTCTGGTGGATGAGGCTGGATCTTGTCTTTCTGTTGGGCACGTCCACGTCTGGTGGTGTATTTTGGGGTGTCTGTGGCCTTATTATGATTTTAGGCAGCCTCTCTGCTAATGGATGGGGCTGTGTTCCTGTCTTGCTAGTTGTTTGGCATAGGGTGTCCTGCACTGTAGCTTGCTGGTCATTGAGTGAAGCTGGGTCTTGATGTTGAGATGGAGATCGCTGAGAGATTTTTGCTGTTTGGTATTACGTGGAGCTGGGAGGTCTCTTGTGGACCAGTGTCCTGAAGTTGGCTCTCCCACCTCAGAGGCACGGCCCTGATGCCTGGCTGGAGCACCAAGAGCCTTTCATCCACACGGCCAAGTACATGGGGAGTTTCTTGCCTTTTGGGAGGTCTGATGTCTTCTGCCAGCGTTCAGTGGGTGTTCTGTAGGAGCAGTTCCACGTGTAGATGTATTTCTACTGTATCTGTGGGAAGGAAGGTGATCTCCGTGTCTTACTCTTCCGCCATCTTCTCCCTCGATCCCTCCAAGATAATAAAACATTTTTTTTTTTAACAGGAAGGCTGACATAAGTCAATTCAGTCTATCCTATAATTTTTGTATCTTTCACTGACGACTAAATGTTTTACCATATTGATACCATTTATAGGTTTTTGCTTTTGAATATTCTAGCCCCAGTTCTTGGGCTTTATGAATAAGTGAAATTTTGTATAAAATTGAAACAGTCAAGAGCTCTTGTGAAGTAAGAGAGTTGAACAGCATGTGTTTCTACACCCATTAAAATACCCACTTATATTTTTAGCTCAGTGACAGTTTTACCACAAATGCTGTGACATAGTCAAAATATTAAAATAAAGCTAAGTTATGAGTCTGGAGTTAACGTCTTCAAGATAATGAAATAAGTGGTATGTCAGGGAAAAGAGTTTGTACTTGGAATGATCAGTTTATTCCAGTGGTTAATCATCATGTGCAGAAGGGCCTCATGAGGCATGAGCATAGGAGTTAAATGATCCCACAGGCACCAAGGAGAGCTCATTTTGCTGTTCTACTACTTCAAATTAATGAATACACTATTATCCTCCCACTCCCAATACACTTGTAAACACAGACACAGTGTGTTTAATGATAGGCAAATGGCCCATGCATTGTGCTTGAAGAATGGCATCTATCTGATCCCAGAGAAACCTAAAACTTTTCCTCAAAGTTTCTCTTTGATTGCACTGTTGTCAAGTTCCCCTTAAGTGAACCTGGGGCTTCATTAATGTCCAGAATGCAGGGAGAGCTGAGTTAGAAGCCCAAGGGATGTTTAAACAAGCTCTTCTCCTGGGATCCAGACTACAGAGGCAAGTGCTTGTAATTTCCTCTATTTAATTATAACTTTTTATTGTTACATTGTAGTGCTCTAACAAGTCCCTTGACATGTCCAGGGCAGGGGTTTAACTGGCAGGGCTCCCAGCTCCAGGAAGTTGTTAAGTAAAGAAAACAAGTCTGCTTTAAAGCCTTTTTTTTCCCTCATGTTCTATGAGAGTTAATTTAAATCTTTGTTCAGCCCCTATGCTTTTAAACTGACCTATTTTTAATAAATAGTCTCCCTGGGACACCAAGTAATTATCAAGTTAGAGAAATCAAACCACCACAAGGGAACTCTCTGTGAAACATCTCTATCAAAACAAAGCCATCACACTTTGAATTCAAATTATTTGGTAATTCTGATGCTTTTTATTTGGTCTCAAGCAAAAGTTCTTTGTTGTTGTTGTTGTTTTTCACATGCTCCCTAATTCACCTTTGAAAAACAGAATATATCACTGAGTTTTCCGTTAATAGAGAAGCTTCAGGAGAAAAGATACTAACACTTATCAACCCAACCAGCACTAGAAAGCCAATTTTGTTTTTATAAACTACTCAAAACGCCACTCCTCTTTCATATCCTCTAACTACACACTACCTTAAAATAAAACAACAACAAAAAAATGGTTATTAGACATAGACTAAAATATTTAAATAACTGATTACTTGTCATATCATGAATAAAACTGGAATTTAACAACTGGCCAATCAGTACACATGAAGAGTTATGTATGTAACTTTTTAAGAGTTGCAACACAAAATGTTCCTTGTGGATATTGAAAGTCTCATCTAGGGGTTTCTAAGTTTCCACTCTTTTATAGAAGCCACTATCCTCTTTTGTCCTTACATGTTTCTTTTGAAACATTTATATATATTTAACAATCTTATATGTATGTGTGTGTAAATATATATATATATTTTTTATATGCATTTTCAAGATTATAATTAGAAGTGAAACAACTATTCCTTATTTGGATAGCTTTCGTGTATAGAGTTTCAATATTTTTAACTGAAATTTGATATGTTACAATTGCCCTTCTTTTTAGGTACATATCAGCAAGTGCCCTTCTGAGATCTGTTTTCCATCGTGTATTTTTTCTTATTTCTTATTTATAAAATGTGATATTGTCTCCCCAACCATACTGCTTACTTGTCTCCACCTGGTCTAAGCTGTTCCATAAAGCAGATCTTATTGATACATGAGATCTTATGTCATTAGAGGTAAAGAGCACAGATTTAAAAGGAGCCATTATGAAGAGATAGGCAAAGGCCAAGGGACCTTTCTTGCCTCACACCATTTGAAATTATTCAGGATAGGATACACAGGAATATAAGTTTACATTTTAATATTTATTTGCAGATTTATATATAAAACAATTTATATATAAATTAATGTCTATACATTTATATATTATATATTTATATATTTGCTTATATATGTTTTATAGGTTTATACATAGAATTAAGGTCACATGACACTGGATGGTGTTTGATGATAGAGGTATGTATGTATGGCTAGAGTCCTACTCCTGCAGAAAATTGATTCAACTGGAACCCCAGAAACTCACGTGAGGCCAGACTGAGTGCATGTGAGGGTGAAGAAGGGCCTGGGAACCAGTGGAAAAATGATGAAAGGAAGCACTTTGCTGAATTCCTGATTAATTAATAAATCACGTGTTGTCAGGCAACTCCATAGCTATCACATCTCATGGTCTCAAGCATACTTCCCAATGACTAAAATAATCACGTATGATTATAATCTCAGAAAAAGATTACGCACATGAAAAATATATTCTCAAGCCTTTTAGTGAAGATTCAGTGTGCTCACCTATGAGAGATCCCAAATGAAGGAAATGTTACTGGACCCTCTCCAGATTCTTGGACAGCAATACCATAGAAATGAATATCACTCCCACAAGACTCTTAGGAAAGCAAAGCTTTTTATTGAAAGAGATAGCTTGTGCACAAGGGAGAAGGCAGAAAAAGGTGCCAACTCCCCGAGGACTTTCAGAGAAAGGGTTTTAAAGGCAGTACGAGGGAGGGGACCGCAGGGTGCTTGATCAGCTTGTGCTGAGTTCTCAGACTGGTTGGCATCAAGGTGAAGTTTCAAGCGTCATCAACCTTCTGGTTTCAACCTGTCTGGGGTCTATATTCTTGTGGTCAGTAGTTTTTTGTTTTTTGTTTTTTTTAATTTTATTTTTATTTATTTATTTATTATGGCTGCACCGGGTCTTAGTTGTGGCATGTGGGCTTCTTAGTGCTGGCATGCGAACTCTTAGTTGCAGCATGCATGCGGGATCTAGTTCCCCGACTAGGGATTGAACTCGGACCCCTTGCATTGGAAGCGCGGAGTCTTACCCATTGGACCATAAGGGAAGTCCCTGGTCAGTAGTTTTTATCTAGTGGGCATCTGCTTCCTGTAAAAACAACTTAGGAATGTGTGTCAGGCCTTTATCTGTATCTTTCAGGGAACTGGGAGTTGGGTGACTGCTAGGTGGAGGATTTTATAGTCCCGCTTTTATTCTTTGGAAACTATGTACATACATGGGTGGAACAAAGAGAGAGCAAATCTTTACTCCTGTGGATCATTGGTTATTGTCTCAGAAGCCTATGCTTTTAGGTGCTCTGTTTTACTGGGCTTGTCAAGCCCCACTGGCTCATGGCCATTCCCTCGTCCTTTTCCAAAATGGCTGTACTCTTGTCTTCCTGTTTCAAAAATGTAGAATTTAGATACCGCCATCTAAAAGTACAGCATCACCACCAAGGGTAGTGTTCAGGTAGAATTTTTTTAATGAAGAACAAAATGAATGTTTCTAATTCCTTAGCATAGGACAAGTTTGAAAAACTGAATATGGTTAAAATGGTATATTTAATCTTTACCTTGAAAATAATGTAATCAGTATAAACATTGTTTGAAATAAAGTTATTTAAATCAATTCAATTTTGCCTCAGTATTCCTCAGGACACCATGAGATTCTGTCCAGAAGTCTCCAAAAGGGAACTCCTCTTTATACATAAATCCAATCTTAAGTAGCTCTTCTAATAATTAAATTAGAAATGGCCAACAAGGTTCAAACTTTAGTATCCACAAATGACTATCTTTAGACAGGTGTTTCTACCTCGAATATTTTATAAATATCATTTTTATAATAGCTCCTTTATAGTGTTAATTTCTACACTTAAATATTTTATTTAAATGTAATTTATTTTGGAGTGGAGCATGAGATACAGATGCTACTGGTGTCATTGCAAATGTGTCTCTTCTCACTTGTAATGCCAATCATTTAATGACAGTTTTTCTCAGGATCCCAAGGTAAACTGGAGCCCATTGGGAAAAGGGAACTGGAGGTATACGTGGCAGGATTTAAATAGACCTTATTTTTTTCCAGCTTTATTAAGATACAGTATGACATGTGACATTGTGTAAGTTGAAAGTTGTAGTGATTTTATGTACATGTGGCAAAATAAGTGAACCTTTCTTTATGAAAAAGATGCTTCATTTGACATACACGAAACTTTCATATATTGATGTTTGTCTATCCCATTTTTCTGACTTGAAGCTTTGAAACCAGTATCATTCTTCCTAAGTTAGTATTACTCTATATTTAATCTTTGTGTCATGTGCTTCCTAATTAGTCTTACTTTTAAAGATAATTCCTGTATACTCTTCAATATAATTGTGTTTTATAATATTAAGTTATGGAGCTACAAGCAAATAGAATATATATGTATGTGTGTAAATTACCTTTCATTCTTAAACAAAAGTTAGTGTTGTGTATAACTGTTCTATTTTTAATTAAAACAATACATATGTGAGAGTAAAGTCTTCATAACTTTTTTTTCTTCCTTCATTATGTGGAGGGCATAGTGGTTTTTATTAGTTCCCTTATTGTCTTGAAAACCTTGCCATGAATTTGATTACAGGTAAGGATCTCCATAAAATAGGAGAAAACATTTGCAAATGATGTATCTGACAAGGATTTAATATACAGAATACACCACTTAGGTCAAGGTGAAAGGTAGGAATTAGGAAGAGGGAGGAAAAATGTTCTCATTTTCTCCCTTAATTCATTATTGCCCATGAATCAGTGTTCAATTTTTGCATTTATGCTTTACAGAGATATTGTGGTATAATTTTACTTTCTTAAATATCCTTGTTAAGCCTAGGTATCAAGATTGGTTCCTTCATTTCATAATGTGTGCAAATGTCAACTCATACTGTAGTATACCTGAAACTAATATAATATTGCAAATCAACTGTATTTCAATAAACAAAGATTATGTTTGCTGAAGAAGTTGGAGATTATTTCCTCTTTTTTATATCCTAATGTGTGTAGTAAGATTGCTATATAATTTTTTCTCAATTCTTGGAATAACTCATGAAGGAAGCCATCTGGGCTCTAAAAAATTCAATATTTTATATAGATATCAAAGGATTCAAATTATTTATTTCTTCTTTTGCAATTTGGGTAATTTGTGTTCTTTGAAAAATTTATCCATGTTTTCTAAATTGTCAAGTTTATTGTCAGAGGTTTTTTGTTTTTTTGTTTTTTCTCAATATCCTTTGTCTTTTTGATGACTATGGGTTCTACAGTAATGTTCCTTTTTGGTGTTGTTGTTATTTGCTATTTGGGTTTGTTCTCTGTCTTTTTTCATCATTATTATTGGGTTTTATCTGGAAAGGAAAGAGGAGACATTACAACTGACAGCACAGAAATACAAAGGATCATGAGCTTTTAATGAACAATTATATGCCAATAAAATGTACAATCTAGAAGAAACAGACAGTTTGCTATAAATGCACAATCTCCAAAGATTGAACAAGGAAGAAATAGAGACTATGACCAAACCAATTACCAGTAATGAAATTGAATGAGTAACAAAAATACTCTCAACAAAGAAAGCCCAAGAACAGATGGCTTCACAGGTGAATTTCACCAAACGTTTAAACAAGAGTTAACACCTATCCCTTTCAAACTATTCCAAAAATTGCAGAAAAGGAGCACTTCTGAACCAATTTTACAAGGCCAGCACCACTCTGATACCAAAAACAAAGATACCACACACACACAAAAGAAAATTATGGGCCAAAATCACTGATAGACATAGATGCACAAAGCCTCAACAAACTATTGCTAAACCTAATTCAACAATACATTAAAAGGAGCAAATACTATGAACAAGTAGGATTTATCCAAGGGATGTAAGGTTGGTTCAATATCCACATATCAATCAATGTGATACATCACATTAACAAATTGAAGAATAAAAATCTTATGATCATATAAATAGATGCAAAAAAATTCAACATCCATTTATAATAAAAACTTTTAGCAAATGGCCATAGATGGACATACCTCAACATAATAAAGGTCATATGACAAGCACATAGCTAACATCATACTCAATGGTGAAATGTGAGAGCATTTTCTCTAAGTTAAGGAATAAGACAAGGATGTTCACTCTCACTTATTCAACATCACATTGCAAGTCCTAGCCACAGCAATCAGGTAGTAAAAAGAAATAAAAGGAATCCAAATTGTTAAAGAAGAAGTAAAACAGTGTCTGTTTGCAGATAACATTGATACTGTATATAGAAAATCATAAAGACACCACCAAAAGAAGATAGGCCAAAGTGGCAGAGTGGAAAGACCCTGAGATCACTTCCTCTCATGGGCACACCAAAATTCCAACAATTTATAGGACAACCATCAATGAAAAAGACCAAAACCTACTGGAAAAGATCTTCTTCAACTAAAGATATAAAGAAAGAATCACAACAAGACGGGTAGGAGGGGTGGAGTTGTGGTATAGTCAAATCCCAGAACTCCAGGTGGGTAACCGACAGATAAATAATTACAATTGCAGAAGTTCTCCACAAGAAGTGAGGGGTCTCAGCCCCACTTTGGGCTCCCCAGCCTGGGAGTCCTATGCCAGGAAGTTGAGCCTTCAGAACGTTTGGCTATACAGGCCAGTGGGGCTTAATTTCGTGAGTCCCAGAGTGCTGAGAAAAATAGAGACTCCACACCTAAGGTATGCACACAAAATCTGACACCCTCCTGGACTCAGCCACAAGTAGTAATTTGAAAGGTCTGTGTCAGACCTATCTGCTGTTCTTGGAGAGTTTCTGGAGAGGCAGGAGGTAACTGCAGCTCACCCTGGGGACACAGACACTGGTGGAAGCCAATTTTTGGAGCTCCTTCTACCACATGGACACTTATTGGCATGTGCCATTTTGGAATCCTGGTGTAGCTTATTAGCCTCAAGACTAAACCCTGCCGCTGCCCAACAGCCTATAGGCACCAGTACTGGGATGCCTCAAGCCAAGCAACTAACTAGGGGGGACACAGCTCCACCCACCAGCAGAAAGGCTGCCTTAAAACCCCTGGAGCACACAGCCACCCCTGGACATTGCCCTCCCCCCTCCCCCTCAGCAGGCCCAGGACCAGGCTCCACACACCAGTGCACAGAAACTAGAACAAGGACCCCTAGGGCCCTGTAGTCAGAGACTCTGCACTAGTGTGCAGGCACCAGCCCCAGAATCCCTGGCCCTGACCACCAGCAAGCCTGCTCTAGACTCAGGACCAGGCTTATTCCCCAGCTGGCAGACACCAGCTGCAAGACAACCACAGTCCTGCATCCTGCAGTACAAGCCACCCACCAGTAGTCCAGCACCTGCCCTGGACTGACTGTGCCCTGGCCCCACCCACAATCAAGCCAACACAAGCTTTAAGAGAGCCTGGATCATATAGTCACGTCAGGAATTGTCCCGACCCACCAGCACTCCAACACCAGTTCTGGGGCCTCTGGACCCTGAAGCCAGACCCCAGGACTTGGCTCTGCCTGCCAGTGAACTGACACAAGCACCAAGACCTGGCTTCACTCATTGTTGGATAAGCACCAGCCCCAGGATCTCCTGAACCCCTAATGTGACTGCCAGTGAGCCAGCACTAACCCCAGGATCCCTGGGGTTCTGCAGCCAAGTGCCTCATGACCCAGCCCTAACATTCGGGGGCCAGTGGCCTTTGTGTAAGGCAGAGAGTGGCAACTAACTGAACTAGGGGCAACAAAACCTACAAGAACACCAACAGTAGCCAGCCTAGCACAACAGAAGGACCCACACAGCCAACGTAAGGGGCAACTCTAGAGCATATAGCTTTGGTAACCCAGTAGGACTGTACTTCTGGGATGCAAAGTACATCTACAAAAAGCCAGTTCTCAAAGTTCAGGAAACATAACCAATCTATCAGATACATAGAAATGAAAACAGAAAATTAAGCAAAATGAAATAACAGAGGATCTTTTAGCAAATGAAGGAACAAATAAAATTCCAGAAGAAGAACTGAGTGGAGATAGGCAATCTACCCAGGAAAGATTTAAGGGTAATGATTGTAAAGATGATCAAAGAACTCGGGAGAAGAATGAACGCACAGAGTAAGAAGCTTGTTTTTAATTAAGTGTTGGAAAATCTAAAGAACAAAACAGAGAAGAAATAAAACAGACATCCACGTCCAGAAAGCTGAGAATGTCCTAAAGAGGATCAACCCAAAGAGAAACACATCAAAACACATTGTAATTAAAATGGTAATAATTAAAGACAAATAGAGAATATTAAAAGCAGCAAGGGGAAGCAAGCCGTTACTTACAGCGGAACACCCATAAGACTATCAGCTGACTTTTCAGCAGAAACTATGCAGGCCAGGGGAGAATGGAACCACATATATAATATATTATATTTATATATAAAATATATAAATTTATTGAGGTGAAATTCACAAAGTAATATTAACCATTTTAAAGTGAATGACAGTTCATTGGTATTTAGTACATTCACAGTGTTGTGCAACTAACATCTCTATCTACTTCCAAAACATTTCTATCACTCCAATGTAAAACCACTTACTCATTGAACAGTTTTTCCCATCTTTCCTACCCCCAACACCTGGAAACCACTGATCTGAATTCAGTCTCTATGACTGTCTATTCTTGATATAGTAATAACATCATCAAAATGTGATATTTGTATCTGGCTTTGTTCTCATGGCATATTGTCTTAAAGGGTCATCCACATTGCAGCATGTATCAGTACCTCATTCATTTTTATGACTGAATAATATTCCATTGAATGTATATATCACAATTTTCTTATCCATTCATCTGCCTATGGGCATTTGAGCTGTTTCCATCTTTTGGCTATTGTGCACAGTGTCTTTATGTACGTGCATGTAAATGCTTGTATATGTGATTATTTGTTTTCAATTATTTCGGGCATATACCTAGGAGTATATGCTATAAAGGTCAGTGGGGCTTAATATACCTAGGAATTGAATTGCTGGATCATATGGTAATTTTATGTTTAATTATTTGAGGAAGAAAGAAACTGTTCCCATTTTTTTGATACTCAATTATTTTGTGTAGATCCAAATTTCTATCTAACATTTTTCACCTAAAGGACTTCCTTTAACATTTTTTATAGTAATGGTCTGCTTCAGTGTATTCTCTCAGCTTTTGTTTGTCTGAAATTCTCCTTATTTTTGTCTTTTTTAAATTGAAGCATACTTGCTTTACAATATTGGGTTAGATTTAGGTGTCCAGCAAATTGGTTAGGATATATATATATTTCAAATCTTTCCCATTAAAATTTATTACAAGATATTGAATATAGTTCCCTGTGCTATACAGTAAATCCTATGTAAATCCTAAAAAGCTATGCCATACAAATGGAGAACAAAAAAAGACAGATAGCAATAGTTATATCAGACAAATTAGACTTTAAAACAAAGAGTATTTCAAGAGAAAAAAAGAATATTACATAATTCATCAAAGTAGAAGATTACAAAATTGTAATATATACACAGCCAAAATATAGGAGCACCTAAATACATAAAGGAAATATTAATGGACATCAAGGTAAAAAGTGAGAGTAACACAAAAATAGTAGGAGACTTTAACACCCCCCTTACACCAATGGACAGATCATCCAGACAGCAAGTCAATAAAGAAACACTGGCCTTAAATGACACATTAGACCAGATTGACTTAAAAGTTTTATTTACAACTTTTCATCTGAAAGCAGCAGAATACACATTCTTTTCAAGTGCGCATGGAACATTCTCCAGGATAGACCACATGCTAAGCCACAAAACAAGCCTCAGTAAATTTAAGAAAATTGAAATAGTATTAAGTGTCTTTTCTGAACACAAAGCTATTATACTAGAAAACAATTACTAAAAATAAACCGCCAAAAACCTTCAACAAACAAAAAAAATCTGAGGGGAATAAAGACAAAAACACAATGATCTAAAATCTGTGAAATGCGGCAAAAGCAGTTCTAAGAGGGAAGTTTATAGCAGTACAAGCTTAACTCAGGAAACAAGAAAAGTCTCAGATAAACAACCTACTCTTACACCTAAAGGAACTAAAAAAAGAAGAACAACAAAACCCAAATTTAGTAGAAGAAAATAAATCATAAACATCAGCAAGAAATAAATGGAATAGAGACTAAAGTACAATAGAAAGATTGATGACAGTAAGAACTAGTTCTTTGAAAAGATAAACAAAATTGATAAACCTTTAGCAAGACTCATCAGGAAAAAAGAGAAAGAGCCCAAATCAACTAAATCAGAAATGAAAAAGGAGAAGTTACAAACAAAACCACAGGTATACAAAGAATTATGTGATTACTACAGATAATTATATACCAATGCAATGGACAACCTAGAAAAAATGGACAAAATCTTAGAAATGTACAATCTCTCACCTAAACAAGAAGAAATAGAAAGTATGAACAGACCAATTACCTATAGTGAAATTGAATCAGTAATTTAAAAAATCCCAACAAACAAAAGTACAGAACCAGATTGTTTCTTAGGTGAATTCTACCAAACATTTAGAGAATTAACACCTATTCTTCTCAAATTATTCCAAAAAATTGCAGAGAAAGGAATGCTTCCAAACACATTTGAGAACATCACCTGATAACAAAAACAAAGATATCACACACACACAAAATTACAGGCCAATATCACTGACAAATATAGATGCAAAAATCCTCAACAAAATATTAGCAAACTGAATCCAACAATACATTTAAAAGGTCATACACCATGATCAAGTGAGATTTACCCCAGGAATGCAAGAAATTTTCAATATCAGCAAATCAATCAATGTGATACACACAAACACACACACACACTCACACAGCAATCTTATTCAGTCATAAAAAAGAAGGAAATCCTGCCATTTGCAGCAACATAGGCAAAACTTGAGGTCAATATGCTAAGTGAAATAAGCCAGACAGAGAAAGGCAAATACTTCATGGTATTACTTATTAGTGAAATCTAAAAAACAAACAAAAAAAGAAATTAAAAGATCAAACTCATAGAAACAGAGAGTAGAATGGTGGTTGCCAGGGGCTCAGAAGTGGGGAAAATGGGGATAAAGGGTACAAACTTTCAGTTATAAGATGAATAACGTATGAGGATTTGACGTATAACATGGTGACTATGGTTATAATACTGTATTGTACAGTTGAAATTTGCGAAGAGAATAGAACTTGAATTCTTACACACACAAAAAAGTAACAATATGAGGTGATGGATATATTAATTAACTTGACTGTAGGCATCATTTCATAATGTATATGTACCTCAAATTGTCACAGGTACACTTTTCATATATTATAATTTTATTTGTCAATTACACCTCAGTAAAGCTGAAAGAAAACTACTTTTTTAAACATAAAATGTATGTTTCTCACTGTTGGACAAAGCAGTTACAGATATGGAAAGGAGGCATGACCATTGCCAAAGCTGGCACTCTCTGGAAACTCTTTTCAATCTAAATTTTAAAAAATATCACAGAATTTGGAAAAATTTTGCATAAACAGGAATGCATGTAAAATAAATCAGAATCTTGATAGTGACATCTTTTTATATATGTTGATTCTTGCTTAGGATTATTCTAGGACCGTATCCCAGGTATCTAATATATTTTGCTTTGCTTTGGAATTTTCCAAGAAAATACCTTTTAAAAATTCTTTCCTACAAAAAGGAACAGTGATTTTTAAAATATATGCATGGAACAAGAGCAGTTTTCTGTCAAAAGCAGGCATAGTCCTTGGTAACAACTGAATTGTCTGGTGTTTCCACTTGAAGCCTCCTAGCCACATTTCTGTTTCTGTAGGGCAAGAGCAAATCCCAGAAAAGTAAGTTTTCTTCCTTTATAGAAATTTCTTTATTTGGCAGAAAATGATAACTCATCAAACCTGCAGAAGGCAACTTTTCAACTCTCAGTCAATATAATCTACATTAAGCATCCATCAAATGAAGGATTTGAAGTGATAACTTAAAAAAAAATCCTGCTAGGCAACTAGTTATTGATTCTCTGTTCAGCCTGATATATGAAGGTGCAAACACAAGTGATTGGAGAAATCACAAACCTGGCTGCCTGCCTGCCTGCATCAGGCCGTGTCAGGCAGGACTTCTGGCTAGAAAGCACCATCATTGGTTTTACCAAAAACATAGTTCCTTCTTCTTGATTAATCAGAATTTGATCCTAGCAGGAGGTCTGCTTTCCGTCTTCTTTCTTTGGGATTTTTGGAGAAACCCAGAGGATAATTTACAATAAAACATAATTACTTTTAGCCTAGTTGCTTATATGCTTGGGATTATTTGAAGGATGAAGTTTGTGATTTATACCAAGAAAAAATTTGGCATGTTAATAGTACGAAGGACCTTGTAGAAAGAGCTTAATTTATGTTAGAGATTAAATCCATTTCAGGGCCTTTAGAAGCATTGATTCATATTAAAATAAAAAATGTGCTAATTACAGTTAACAAAAAAGATCATACACCATGATCAAGTGAGATTTATCCCAGGGATGCAAGAAGTTTTCCATATCCACAAATCAATCAATGCAATACACCATGTTAACAAATTGAAGAATAAAAAACATACGATCATCTCAATAGATGCAGATATTTTTTGACAAAATTCAATCCATTTATGATAAGGACTGTCCAGAAAAAGGGTATTAAGGGAACATAACTCAACATAATAAAAATCGTATATGATAAGCCAGTGGTGAGCCATACTCAATGGTGAGAAGCTGAAAATATTTCCTCTATGACCAGGAACAAGACAAGGATGCCCACTCTTGTCATTTTTATTCCACATAGTATTGGAAGCTCTAGCCACAGCAATCTGACTAGAAAAAGTGAAAAAAGAAATCCAAATTGGACAATTACTATTTGCTGTTGACAAGATACTATGCATAGAAAATCCTAAAGATGGTACCAAAAAAACCAAAAAGACACATAGAGCTCATCAATGAATTTGGTAAAGGTGCAGGATACAAAATTAATATACAGAAATATGTTGCATTGCTATACACTAACAATGAACTATCAGAAAGAGAAATTAAGAAAACGACCCCATTTTCAAGTCACTTGAAAACCAATGAAATACCTATGCATAAACTTACCTAAGTAGATAAAAACCTGTACTCTGAAAACTGTAAGAAAGGATGAAAGAAATTAAACATGACACAAAGGGTGGAAAGATATACGATGTTCAAGAAACCAAGATGGAGGAGGAGTAGGAGAATGTGGAGTTCATCTCTCTCCACAAATGCATCAAGAATACATCTACAGATGGGACAGTTCTCACAGAACACCAGCTGAACACTAGCAGAAGACCTTGGACACCAGAAAGGACAAGAAAGATCCCTGCATACCTGGGTAGGATGAAAGAAAGAAGGGAAAAGCAAAAGGAGAGGAAGCAGGACAGAATCTGTGCCCTTGGCGGGGAGCTGAAGCAGAGAAGAGGTTCCCACATCCAAGAAAGCCCCCTCACCAATGGGGAAATCAGTTGGGACAGAAGGGGAACATCTGAAGCTGTTGGAGGAGGGTGAAATGGCCAGTCTGTGACAGACAGGACAGAGTGAGACCTACACAGATGTTCCATGCCACAGCCCTGCACGCCAGACTGGGATGTGTGTCAGTACACACAGGGGCTGAGAGCTGGAATGTGGGGATTGGAAAGCAAATCCATGGACCACTGATGGCTGTGAGTAGACAGCCTGAGGGGATGAGAGGGAGGAAGTCCAAAACCAGGAATGCTTGTGGAGGAAACCCAGACAGCCATAGAAACAAGGTGCCACTGTTGAGTGATGCTCAGGAGATGTAGCCACCATTGCAGCCTCTATCTCCCCACACGCCAGCCCCTGCCCCACCAGGTGCTAGGAAAAGCCCCCACCAGGGCTGGCCTTCTCACACCTGCCACTAGGCACTAGAAAAAGACCCCACCAGGGCTGGCCTTCTTGTGCCAGCTGCCAGGCGCTAGGAGAGTCTCTGACTAGTGCTGGATCCCTCACACCGGTGGCTGCCAGCTTTCCTGCACACCTGTTGCCACCAGGGCCCCCATGACCCAGGAAGTTGTGCCACCTCTGTGCCCTGTCCTCAGCGGGGCAGGCCTGAGTGCTCTGGGGCAGCCTCAGGAGCAGACTGCTGTGGGTTGCCCACACACAGAGCTGGGGCTAAAACCACAGCTGAGCCCCAGGAGCGGGGCAACTAAGAAAGAGGAACAAAACTTTTTCTGTGCAGCTGCACAAACCGCAGATTAAATCCTTGCTATCAGCTTGGTAAACCCTACATCTATGGGGTATCTGAATGGACAATGAGTGTTCCCACTACTGAAACCAGTCTAGCTCCAGCAACTGTGGACTTTGGGGACAAGTACACATGGGAGTTGGGCCAAGTCAGAGTCTGAGCTGCCCGGACAGTGCCCACAAAAGGACGAGAGACCTATATAGAGGTTTTGGAGGGCCCCCTGGGGAGGCAGAGGTTGGCTGTGACTCACAGTGGTGCCAAGGAAACTGACAGCTGAGACCCCGGGAAAATATAATTACTAATATTTTTTATGTTTTCTTTTGTTCTGTTGTTTTTTCATTATTATTTGTTTTCATTTTTATTTACTTTAAAAAAAATTTAATGTATTTTTTATTTTCTAATATTTCTATTTTTAGGATACTTTTCTGTTGTTCTGTGTTTTTTCCTGTTTTTTTCTTTCCTTTGTTCCATTTTGCTTTCATCTTTTTTCCTCTGTTCTATTTGTTCTTATCTTTTTTTTACATTTTAAAAATCGTTTTTGTATGTTTGTTTTGTTTTCTTTGCTTCTTCCTTCAGTCTTCATTCCGCTTTTGTTTTGTTTTTTATTTTTCTTTTTGTTAGTTTTGTTTTTAATTGTTGATTTTGTTTTGGGATTCTTTTGTTTGTCTGGTTGTTCTCTTGTTTTTGTTTCTTATTTTGTATGTGTGTGTGGTTCTTTGTTTTTTTCTTTTCTGTTTGTTTGTTTCTACTTGTTTGTTTTTGCTTTTACCACTTATCTGGGGTTTTGTTTGTCTGTTCATTTGTGTGTTTTAAATTGTTACTGTTGGGGCTTCCCTGGTGATGCAGTGGTTGAGAATCTGCCTGCTAGTGCAGGGGACACAGGTTCAAGCCCTGGTCTGGGAAGATCCCACATGCCGCAGAGCAGCTAGGCCTGTGCACCACAACTACTGAGCCTGGACGTCTGGAGCCTGTGCTCCGCAACAAGAGAGGCCACAACAGTGAGAGGCTTGTGCACCGCGATGAAGAGTGGCCCCCGCTTGCCACAACTAGAGAAAGCCCTCGCACAGAAACGGAGACCCAACACAGCCAAAAAAAAAAAAAAAAAAGTTCTTTATAAAAAAAAATACTAGCAAACTGAATCTAACAACACATTTGAAGGATCATACACCATGATAAAGTGAGATTTATCCCAGTGATGCAAGGATTCTTCAATATATGCAAAACAATCAATGTGATACACCATATTAACAAATTGAAGAATAAAAATCGTATGATCA
This sequence comes from Balaenoptera borealis, assembly GCF_965194805.1. Classification (NCBI taxonomy): domain Eukaryota; kingdom Metazoa; phylum Chordata; class Mammalia; order Artiodactyla; family Balaenopteridae; genus Balaenoptera; species Balaenoptera borealis. The sequence goes on from NC_138867.1 coordinate 169,744,397, forward strand.
TCTCAATAGATGCAGAAAAAGCTTTTGACAAAATTCCACACCTATTTATGATAAAAACTCTCCAGAAAGTGGGAACAGAGGGAACCTACCTCAACATAATAAAGGCAATATATGACAAACCCACAGCCAACATCGTTCTCAATGGTGAAAAACAGAAAGCATTTCCCCTAAGATCAGGAACAAGACAAGGGTACCCACTCTTGCCACTATTATTCAACATAGTCTTGGAAGTTCTAGCCATGGCAATCAGAGAGGAAAAGAAATAAAAGGAATCCAATTTGGAAAAGAAGAAGTAAAACTGTCACTGTTAGCAGATGACATGATACTATGCATAGAAAATCCTGGGGGCAACCTTCAGGATGGTGGAGGAGTAAGACGGGGAGATCACCTTCCTCCCCACAAATATATCAGAAATACATCTACATGTGGAACAACTTCTACAGAACACCTACTGAACCTCAGAAGACCTCAGACTTCCAAAAAGGCAAGGAAATCCCCATGAACTGGGGTAGGGCAAAAGAAAAAATAAAAAAAGAAGAGACAAAGGAATCAGGACCAGACCTGCACCTCTGGGAGGGAGCTGTGAAGGAGGAAAAATTTCCACCCACTAGGAAGCCCCCTCACTGTTGGGGATGGGAGTGGGGGGAGCTTCGGAACCTCAGAGGAGAACACAGCAAAAGGGGTGCAGAGGGCAATGTGGAGAGATTCCTGCACAGAAGTTAGGTGTCGACCAGCACTTACCAGCCTGAGATGCTTGTGTGCTCACCTGTAGGGGCAGCAAGGGCTGGGAGCTGAGGCTTGGGCTTCAGAGGTCAGATCCCAGGGAGAGGACTGTGGTTGGCTGTGTGAAGACAGCCTGAAGGGGGCTAGTGCACCATAGCCAGCCGGGAGGGAGTCAGGGGAAAAGTCTGGACCTGCCAGAGAGGCAAGAGAGCATTGTTTCTGGGTGCATGAGGAGAGGGACTTTCTGCTCTGTGTGCCCACAGATGGCAGAGAGCCATAAGCTAGCTTCAGAGGTGGGCGTGAGCTCTGGCTATCATCTCGGACACCAGAGGTGGGCATGGACCGCTACCACTACTGACGCTGCCACCAAGGACCCTGTGTGCAAGTGCAGGTCACTACCTACACCCTCCCGGAAGCCTGTGCAGCATGCCACTGCCAGGGTCCCGTGATCCAGGGCCAACTTCGGGAAAACACATGGCACACCTCAGGCTGTTGCAACATCAGGCCAACCTCTGCCACTACAGACACTCCCTGCATTCCAGTTGTGACTGCCGTATCTCTCCCTCTCCCTGGCCAGAGTGAGCAAGAGAGCCCTAATCAGCCACTGCTTTAACACCCTCTTTTCTGGGTGGGGAACAGACGTCTGAGGGTGACCTACATACAGAGGTGGGGCCAAAACCGAAGCTGAACCCTAGGAGCTGTGCAAACAAAGACGAGAAAGGGAAATCTCTCTGTGCAGCCTCAGGAGCAGCAGATTAAATCCCAGCAATTGGCTTGGTAAACACTGCATCTGTGGAATACCTGAATATACAATGAGTGTTCCCAAAATTGAGGTGGTGGACTTTGGGGGCAATTGTGGACTTGGGTTTTGGTTTCGGTTTTATGTTTATCTTAGCTTAGTTTTAGTGTTTGTCTTCGTTTGTGGGTTTGTTTATTGCTTTTGTTGCTCCTTTCCTTTTTTTTTTTCTCTCTTTTTGTGAGTGTGTGGGTATGTTTCTTTGTGTGATTTTGTCTGTTTAGTTTTGCTTTTAGCATTTGACTTCGGATTCAGTCTAGTTTTTTTTCTTTGTGTGTGTGTGAATGTGTGTATGTTGCATTGTGTGATTTTGTCTGCTTAGTCTTGCTTTTAACATTTGTCTTGGGGTTCTGTCTGTTCGTTTTTTTTTTTTCTTTTTGTGAGTGTGTGTGTATATTTTTCTTTGTGTGATATTGTCTGTTTAGCTTTGCTTTTACCAGTTGCTTTTGGGTTCTGCCTTTTTTTTTTTTTCTTTCTTTTCTTCCATGCCATGCAGCTGGCAAGGGGTTGGTGCTCTGGCCAGATGTCAGGCCTGAGCCTCCAAGGTGGGAGAGCTGAGTCCAGGACGTTGGACCATCAGAGAACTCCCAGCCCCCTGGAATATTAATTGGCAAGAGCCCAGCTCCACCCAACAGCCAGCAAGCTCCAGTGCTGGATGCCCCATGCCAAACAACTAGCAAGACAGGAACACAACCCCACCCATTAGCAGACAGGCTGCCTAAACACATAATAAGTTCACAGACACCCCAAAACACACCAATGGATGCAGCCCTGCCCACCAGAGGAACAAGATCCAGCCCCACCCACAAGAACACAGGCACCAGTTCCCCCCCAACAGGAAGCCTACACAAGCCACTGAAACAACCTTACCCACTGGGGGCAGACACCAGAAGTAAGAGGAAGGACAAACCTGCAGCTTGCAAAAAGGAGACCCCAAACACAGTAAGTTAAATAAAATAAGGAGACAGAAAAATATGCAGCAGACGAAGGAGCCAAGCAAAAACCCACCAGGCCAACAAATAAAGAGGAAATAGGTGGTCTACCTGAAAAGAATTCAGAGTAATGATAGTAAAGGTGATCCAAAATCTCAGAAATAGAATGGAAAAAATACAAGAAAAGTTTAACAGGGACCTAGAAGAACTAAAGAGCAAACAAACAGTGATGAATCACACAATAAATGAAATTAAAAGCTCTCCAGAAGGAATCAATAGCAGAATAACTGAGACAGAAGAATGGATAAGTGACCTGGAATATAAAATAGTAGAAGTAACTGTCACAGAGCAAAATAAAGAAAAAAGAATGAAAAGAATTGAGGACAGTTTCAGAGACTTCTGGGACAACATTAAATGCACCAACATTTGAATTATAGGGGTCCCAGAAGAAGAAGAGAAAAAGAAGGGGTCTGAGAAAATATTTGAAGTGATTATAGTAAAAAACTTCCCTAATATGGGAATGGAAATAGTCAGTCAATCCAGGAAGTGCAGAGAGTCCCATACAGGATAAACCCAAGGAGAAACATGCCAAGACACATATTAATCAATCTATCAAAAATAAAATACAAAGAAAAAAAATTAAAAGCAGCAAGGGAAAAGCAACAAATAGCATACAAGGGAATCCCCATAAGGTTGACAGCTGACCTTTCAGCAGAAACTCTGCAACCCAGAAGGGAGTGGCAGGATATATTTAAAGTGATGAAAGGGAAAAACCTACAACCAGGATTACTCTACCTAACAAGGATCTCATTCAGATTTGACAGAGAAATTAAAACCTTTACAGACAAGCAAAATCTAAGAATTCAACACCACCTGACAAGCTTTGCAACAAATGCTAAAGGAAATCCTCTAGTAAGGAAAGAAACATGCAACTTAAAACAACCTTGTATATATATATATATATACTGCTATATCAAAACCTCATGGGCAAACCTGGGCAAAACCTCATGGGCAAAACCTCACAGCAAACTCAAAAACTATAATAAATATACACACAAAAAAGAAAAGGCAACCCAAACACAACATTAAAGATGGTCATCAAACCACAAGAGAAGAGAACAAAAGAGGAAGGAAAGAAAAAAGACCTACAAAAATAAACCCAAAGCAATTAAGAAAGTGGCAATAGGAACACACATATCAATAATTACCTTAAATGTAAATGGATTAAATGCATCAACCAAAAGACGTAGACTGGCTGAATGGATACGAAAATAACACTCCTATATATGCTATCTACAAGAGACCCACCTCAGACCTAGGGACACATACAGACTGAAAGTGAAGGGATGGAAGAAGGTATTCCATGCAAATGGAAATCAAAAGAAAGCTGGAGTAGCAATACTCATATCAGACAAAATAGACAAAAATAAAGACTGTTGTAAGAGACAAAGAAGGACACTACATAACAATCCAGGGATCAACCCAAGAAGATATAACAATTGTAAACGTATATGCACCCAAAATAGGAGCACCTCAATATATAAGGGAAATACTAACAGCCATAAAGGCAGAAATCGACTGTAACACAATAATAGTGGGGGAACTTTAACATCCCAATTGCATCAATGGACAGATCATCCAGACAGAAAATCAATAAGGAAACATGGGCCTTAAATGACACATTAGACCAGATGGACTTAATTGATATTTATAGAGCACTCCATCCAAAAGCAGAAGAATATGCATTCTCCTAAAGTGCACACAGAACATTCTCCAGGATTGACCAAATCCTGGGCCACAAAATGAGCCTCGGTAAATTTTAAGAAAATTGAAATCATATCAAGCATCTTTTCTGGCCACAACGCTATGAGATTAGAGATAAACTACAAGAAAAAAACTATAAAAAACACAAACACGTGGAGGCTAAACAATATGCTACTAAACAACCAATGGATCACTGAAGAAATCAAAGAGGAAATCAAAAATACCTAGAGACAAGTGAAAATGAAAGCACAATGATCCAAAACCTATGGGATACAGCAAAAGCAGTTCTCAGAAGAAAGTTTAGAGCAATACAATCTTACCTCAGGAAACAAGGAAAATCTCAAATAAACAACAGAACCTTACATCTAAAGCAACTAGAGAAAGAAGAGCAAACAAAACCAAAAGTTAGTAAAAGGAAAAAAATCAAAAAGATCAAAGCAGAAATAAATGAAATAGAGACAAAGAAGAAAATAGCAAAGATCAATGAAAGTAAAACCTGGTTCTTTGAAAAGATAAACAAAATTGATAAAACTTTAGCCAGATTTATCAAGAAAAGAAAGGAAAGGACTCAAATCAATAAAATTAGAAATGAGAAAGGAGAAGTTACAACTGACACCACAGAAATACAAAGGATCATAAGAAACTACTATTTGCAACTGTATGCCAATAAAATGGAAAACCTGGAAGAAATGGACAAATTCTTAGAATAGTACAGTCTCCCAAGACTGAACCAGGAAGAATTAGAAAATATGAACAGACCAATCACAAGCACTGAAATTGAAACTGTAATTTAAAAAATCTCAACAAACAAAGTCAAGGACCAGATGGCTTCACAGGCAAATTCTATCAAACATTTAGAGAGGAGATAACACCTATCCTTCTGAAACTTTTCCAAAAAATTGCAGAGGAAGGAACACTCCCAAAATCATTATATGAGGCCACCATGACCCTGATTAAAAAACCACACAAAGATACCACTAAAAAAGAAAATTATAGGCCAATATCACTGATGAACATAGATGCAAAAATCCTCAACAGAATACTAGCAATTAAAATCCAACAGTACATTAAAAGGATCACACACCATGGTCAAGTGGGATTTATCCCAGGAATGCAAGAATTTTTCAATATCTGCAAATCAATCAGTGTGATACACCACATCAACAAATTGAAGAATAAAAACCACATGATCATCTCAATAGATGCAGAAAAAGCTTTTGAGAAAATTCAACATCCATTTAGGATTAAACCTCTCCAGAAAGTGGGCATAGAGGGAACCTACCTCAACATAATAAAGGCCATATATGACAAACCTACAGCTAGCATCATACTCAATGGTGAAAAGCTGAAAGTAGTTCCTCTAAGATCAGGAACAAGACAGAGATGCCCACTCTCACCACCTTTATTCAACAGTTTTGAAAGCCCTAGCTATGACAATCAGAGAAGAAAAAGAAATAAAAGGAATCCAAATTGGAAAAGAGGAAGTTAAACTGTCACTGTTTGCAGATGACATGATACTATACATAGAAAATCCTCAAGATGCTACCAGAAAACTACTAGTGCTCATCAATGAATTTGGTAAATTTGCAGGATACAAAATTAATACACAGAAATCTGTTGCATTTCTATATGCTAACAATGAAAGATCAGAAAGAGAAATTCAAGAAACAATCCCATTTACCACTGCATCAAAAAGAATAAAATTGCTAGGAATAAACCTACCTAAGGAGAGAAAAGACCTGTACTCCAAAAACTATAGGATGCTGATGAAAGAAATCGAAGAAGACACAAACTGATGGAAAGTAATCCATGTTCTTGGATTGGAAGAATAAATATTGTCAAAATGACTATACTACCCAAGGCAATCTACAGATTCAGTGCAATCCCTATCATATTACCAATGTCATTTTTCACAGAACTAGAACAAAAAACCTTAAAATTTGTATGGAAACACAAAAGAACCCGAATATCCAAAGCAATCTTGAGAAAGAAATATGGAGCTGGAGGAATCAGGCTCCCTGACTTCAGACTTTCTACAAAACTATAGTCATCAAAACAGTATGGTACTGGCAAAAAAAATAGAACTACAGATCAATGGAACAAGATAGAAAGCCCAGAAATAAACCCACACATCTATGGTCAATTAACCTATGACAAAGGAGACAAGACTATACAATGGTGGAAAGACAGTCTCTTCAAAAAATGGCTCTGGGAAAACTGGACAGATACATGTAAAAAAAATGAAATTAGATCATTCTTTAACACCATATACAAAAATGAGCTCAAAATGGATTAAAGATCTAAATATGAAACTGGACACTATAAAACTCCTAGAGGAAAACAGGCAGAACACTCTCTGACATAAATCACAGTAATATCATTTCCAATCCATCTCCCAGAGTAATGGAAATAAAAACAAAAATAAACAAATGGGACCTAATGAAACTCAAAATCTTTTGCACAGCAAAGGAAACCATAAACAAAATGAAAAGATCAGCCACAGAATAGGGGAAAATATTTGCAAATTATGTGACTGACAAGGCATTAGTCTCCAAAATTTACAAACAGTTCATGTGGCTTAATATCATCAAAACAAACAACCCAATAAAAAAATAGGCAGAAGGCCTAAATAGACATTTTTCCAAGGAAGACATACAGATGGCCAAAAGGCACATGAAAATATGTTCAACACCACTAATGATTAGAAAAATACAAATCAATAGTAAAATGAGATATCACCTCACACAAGTCAAAATGGCTATCATCAAAAAATCCACAAACAATAAATGCTGGAGAGGTTGTGGAGAGAAGGGAACCCTGCTACACTGTTGGTGGGAATGTAAATTGGTACAGCCACTATAGAGAACAGTAGGGAGGTTCCTTAAAAAACTAAAAATAAAGCTATCACATGACCCTGCAATCCCACTCCTGGACATATATCCAGAGAAAAACATGTTCTGAAAGCATACATGCACCCTAATGTTCATTGCAGCACTGTTTACAATAGCCAAGACATGGAAACAACATAAATGTCCATCGACAGAGGAATGGATAAAGAAGATGTGGTACATTTATACAATGGAATGGAATATTACTCAGCCATGAAAAAGAGTGAAATAATGCCATTTGCAGCAACATGGATGGACCTATTATACTGAGATTATGAGATTATCATACTGAGTGAAGTAAGTCAGACAGGGAAAGAGAAATATCATATGATATCACTTACATGTGAAATCTAAAACGAAATGATACAAATGATGGTATTTACAAAGCAGAAACAGACTCATAGACTTAGAGAATGAACTTATGGTTATTGGGGGGGGGAAGGGTGGAGGGAAGGGATAGTTAGGGAGTTTGGTATTGACATGTACACACTGCTGTATTTAAAAAGGATAACCAACAAGGACCTACTGTATAGCACAGGGAACTCTGATTAATGTTATGTGGCAGCCTGGATGGGAGAGGAGTCTGGGGAAGAATGGATACATGTATGTGTATGGCTGAGTCACTTTGCTGTGCACCTGAAACTATCACAACATTGTTAATCGGCTATACTCCAATATAAAATAAAAAGTTAAAAAAAATTCTTATCAAGCATCTTTTCCAACCACAACACTATGAGATTAGAAATCAACTACAAGAAAAAGAACTGCAAAAAAACACAAACGTGGAGGCTAAACAATATGTTACTAAACAATCAATGGCTCACTGAAGAAATAAAAAATTCCTAGAAACAAGTGAAAATGAAAACACGATGATCCAAAACCTATGGGACACAGCAAAATCAGTTCTAAGAGGGAAGTTTATGGTGATACAAGCTTACCTCAGGAAACAAGAGAATAGGATATTCAAAAGACATCTGCTATTGTGAATAATGCTTTAATAAACATGGGAGTACAGATATCTTTGTGGTATTTATCTATCATTAATTGATCTACCTATATTTATATATGTTTTCTATATTGATAGATAGATGATGGATACATACATACATGCATACATACATACACACATACATATTATTCTGCCATTAAAAAGAAGGAAATCCTGCCATTTTTGACAACATTGATGGACCTTGAGAGCATTATGCCAGGTGAGATAGAGAAAAAGACAAACACTAAATGATATCACTTAAATGTGAAATCTAAGAAAGCCGAACTTGTAGAACCAGTTCATGGGCCATTGCAGGGTCATAGCTGGGAACAAGGTCAGTATGCCTATTACCCAGTTCACAGGTGGGTGAGACTCCTACACGGTCCTTTGGCATATGGTACTGGATCTTATAGTTTCCAAAAAGACATTTTTTTGTCCAAGGTTTAATACCAAATTATTTTTGTTGAGGGTGGGGACAAAGTGAGAGATGCCTTATTTCAATAGATGAGGATGTCACTAGAGCTGATATTTTATTTTTAATATTAGTTTCCATGTGTTCCTTGCTCTTATATAGAAATATAATTTATATTTGTACGTTTTTCTCATATGCTGTGACTACTGAATTCACTTCTTTGTTCTCAGAGTTTTTTTGTAGATTCTTTTGTAGGTTCCACATCATGTCACATACAGTTAGGAAATCTTGTTTCTTCTTTTTTTATAAGATTTTCTTTTCTTTTCTTGGCTTATTGTGCTATGTTGAATAGCAGTGGTAAGAGAGAACATTCATTTTTGCCCTGTTGATAGTATTGGGGGAAAGCATTTAGTCCTTCAATATTAAATATGTTATGGTAGATCGTCTTCATCAAGCTGATTAGGGTTGTATTGCTAGTTTAATGAGTTTTCCACATGTATTGATGTTGAATTTTGTAAATAACCTTCTTTTGTCTTCACATTGACTGAGTTTTGCAAATTGAATCAATATTGCACCCTGGGCATAAACCTTACTTGGTAGTGTGTACAATTTATTTTATGTTGCTTAATTATATTTTCTGATATTTTGTTAAGGACTTTCATGTATACATTCATGAGGGATATATGTCTCTATTTTTCTTATTTTGTACTGCCCTTTCTGGTTTTAATATAAGAGTAAAACTGGCTTCATAAAATGAATTAGGAAGCATTTTGTCCACTTCTGTTCACTGGAAAAGAGTTGCAAAATTATTGTTAATTCTTCTTTACATGTTTTGTAGAAATCTCCAGTGATATCGTCTGAGCCTAGAGATTTCTTTTTCAGAAGTTTTGTAATGATGAATTTAATTTCCTCCATAGTTATAGGGCTAGTCAAATTGTCTATTTCACATTGGGCTAGTTGTAGTAGTTTGTGTTTTTGGTCTAATTGGTCCATTTCACATAAATTTTCAAGTATATATCAAATGTATGTGTCAAATGCAGGTATGTGTTCATAGCATTTCTGTACTATATATTGATGTCTGGGGTACCTAAAGTAATACCATCTGTTTCATTTCTACTATCAGTCTTTTTTATTTTCTCTCATTTTGTCTTCATGAGTCTGGCTAGATTTTGTCAATTGCATTGATATTTTCAAAGATCATTGTTTTTTACAATGATCTTCTCTATTGCTTCCTATATATAATTTCATTGATATTCAGTCATATCTCTATTGTTTCTTTCTTTTCTTGCTTTGAGTTTATTTTGTGACTACTCTTGTAATTTCCTGAGGTTGGCATTTAGACTATTAGCATGTGGCTTTTTCTCATGTCTAATGTGAACATCTAGTGGTAAAAATTTCTCTCTCAGAACTGCGTAGCTATCTCTCACAAATTTTAATATGGTGCATTTATTTTCATTTAGTTAAATCTCTTTTTAAAATTTCCATTGATGTATTATCTTTGACATATAGATTATTCAGAAGCAGATTGTTTAATTTCTGAGTGTTTGGAGATTTTTGTTATTTCTATGTTGTTTTTGTTATTTCTATGCTATTGACTTCTAACTTTGTTCCATTGTGGTCAGAGAACACACTCTATATGGATTCAATTGTCTCAAATTTATCAAGCTTTGTTTTATGGCTCACGTCATGGTCTATCTATGTATATTCCCTGAGCACTTGAAAAAACTGTGTATTCTGTTATTGTTGAGTAGAGTGTTCTGTAAATATCAGGTAGGGCCTGCTACTTGATTTTATTGTTGAGTGTTACTATATCCTTGATAATTTCCTATCTAGTTATCTTTTCAGTAGTTAAGAGAGGGTTGTTAAATTCACCAACTGCAATTATGGATTCGTGTATTTGTCCTTTTAGCTCTTTTGCCTATTTTATAGCTCTGTTCTTTGGGGCGTACATTTAGAATCACTATGACTTCTCGGTGGATTTATCCTTTTATTATTATATACTAACCCTCTTTTCCTGGTAAATTTATTTGCTCTGAGTCTGTTTAAATGATGTTAAATACCAACACTACTTTCTTCTGATGGATGTTCCTATGGTAAATCTTTTTTTTATTATTTTACTTTCAACCTACCTATATCATTGTACTTAAAGTGAATTCTAACAGACTGAATATCCTTAGGTCGTTAAAATAATTCATTCTGCTAATCTCTGTCTTTTAATAGGTGTATTTAGACTCTTTACATCTAATGTATTATTAGCATATTAGGGCTATAGCTGCCATTTTATTATTTGTTTTCTGTTTATTTTGACTAATTTTCTCCTCTGTTTCTTTTCCTGCATTCCTGTGGGTTACCTGAATCTCCTTTAGAATTCCATTTGCTTTTTCAATAGTGTCTTTCTGGTATCTATTTTAGACAACTTCTTAGGTTTTTTTGGTATCACATTACTTATAATACATCGGTCTATTGGTGTCACCATTTCTCCAGTTTGAGTGAACTGTATATTTTTTTCCTTTATTTTATCTTACCTTTCCTCATTTGTAATATAATTGTCTTAAGGATTTCTTCTGCATGTGTTTCTTCAACATATATAAACATCACAGTGTTTTATGTTTGCTTTGACTGTCAAACATAATTTAGAAAACTTATAAAAAGAAAATGTCTATTGTATTTATGCAAAAGTTTACTCTTCCCAAAGTCTTTTCTATCTTCCTGATGTTCCAAGATTTTTCTTGAATAATTTCTTTCCTATTTAGAAAATTTCCTTTAGCCATTCCTTTAGGGTAGGTCTGCTGGCAAAAACTTCTCTTAGTATTTTGTCAGCTGAGAATGTGTTGATTTTTTCTTCATTCCCCAAGTATATTTTCAGTGGACATAGAATTATGGGTTGACTTTTAAAAACACCTAAAAAATACTGTGCCTTTTACTTCTGGCTTTAATAGTTACATTTTTAAATTAATTTTTATTGGAATAGAGTTGATTTACAATGTTATGTTACTTTCTGCTGTACAGAAAAGTAAATCAGTTATACATATACATATATTTTGTATATGAAAACACAAAAGACCCCGAACAGCCAAAGAAATCTTGATAAAGAAAAACGCAGCTGGAGGAATCAGACTCCCTGACTTCAGACTATACTTCAAAGCTACAGTCATCAAAAAGTTATGGTACTGACACGGAAACAGAAATATAGATCAATGGAACAGGATAGAAAGTCCAGAGATAAACCCACACGCATGGTCACCTAATGCATGACAAAGGAGGTAAGGATATACAATGGAGAAAAGACAGCCTCTTCAATAAGTGGTCCTGGGAAAACTGGACAGCTACATGTAAAAGAATGAAATTAGAACATTCTCTAACACCATACACAAAAATAAACTCAAAATGGATTAAAGACCTAAATGTAAGATGGGATACTATGAAACTCTTAGAGGAAAACATAGGCAGAACACTCTCTGACATAACTTGCAGCAAGGTCTTTTTTGACCCACCTCCTAGAGAAATGTAATTGTCTCTGATGAGAAGTCTGCTGTCACTCAAACTGCCTCCCACAACTCCCAACCACAGAGGTAAAATGCTATTTTTTTTCTCATGGATTTCAAGATTTTTTTGCCTATAGTTTTCAGAAGTTCGATTATAATGTTTCTTGATGTGGGTTTCTCTGTATTTACATGTTTGAGGTTCACTCAGCTTCTTGACTCTGCATGTTTATTTCTTCTGCCATTGTTGGACATTTTTCGGCCATTTTTTTAACATCTTTATTGGAGTATAATTGCTTTACAATGGTGTGTTAGTTTCTACTTTATAACAAAGTGAATCAGCTATACAAAAAATATATCCCGTATCTCCTCCCTCTTGCATCTCCTTCCCACCCTCCTTATCCCACACATCTAGGTGGTCACAAAGCATCGAGCTGATCTCTCTGTGCTGTGTGGCTGCTTCCCACTAGCTATCTATTTTACATTTCATAGTGTATATATGGCCATGCCACTCTCTCACTTTGTCCCAGGTTACCTTTCCCCCTCCCCATGTCTTCAAGTCCATTCTCTAGTAGGTCTGTGTCTTTATTCCCATCTTGCCCTGAGGTTCTTCATGACCTTTTTTTTTAGATTCCATATATATGTGTTAGCATACGATATTTGTTTTTCTCTTTCTGACTTACTTCACTCTGTATGACAGACTCTAGGTCCATCTACCTCACTACAAATAACTCAATTTTGTTTCTTTTCATGGCTGAGTAATATTCCATTGTATATATGTGCTATATCTTCTTTATCCATTCATCTGTTGATGGACACTTAGGTTGCTTCCATGTCCTGGTTATTGTAAATAGAGCTGCAATGAATATTTTGTTACATGACTCTTCTTGAATTATGGTTTTCTCAGGGTATATGCCCAGTAGTGGGATTGCTGGGTCGTATGGTAGTTCTATTTTTAGTTTCTTAAGGAACCTCCATACTGTTCTCCATAGTGGCTGTATCAATTTACATTCCCACCAGCAGTGCAAGAGGGTTCCCTTTTCTCCACACCCTCTCCAGCATTTATTGTGTGTAGATTTTTTGATGATGGCCATTCTCACCAGTGTCAGATGATACATAATTGTAGTTTTGATCTGCATTTCTCTAATGATTAATGATGTTGAACAATCTTTCATGTGTGTGTTGGCAATCTGTATATCTTTTTTTGGAGAAATGTCTAGGTCTTCTGCCCATTTTTGGATTGGGTTGTTTGTTTATTTGATATTGAGCTGCATGAGCTGCTTGTAAAATTTGGAGATTAATCCTTTGTCAGTTGCTTCAATTGCAAATATTTTCTCCCATTCTGAGGGTTGTCTTTTCATCTCATTTATGCTTTGCTTTGCTGTGCAAAAGCTTTTAAGTTTCATTAGATCCCATTTGTTTATTTTTGTTTTTATTTCCATTTCTCTAGTAGGTGGGTCAAAAAGGATCTTGCTGTGATTTATGTCATAGAGTGCTCTGCCTATGTTTTCCTCTAAGAGTTTGATAGCGTCTGGCCTTACATTTAGGTCTTTAATCCATTTTGAGTTTATTTTTGTGTATGGTGTTAGGGAGTGTTCTAATTTCATTCTTTTACATGTAGCTGTGCAGTTTTCCGAGCACCACTTATTGAAGAGGCTGTCTTTTCTCCATTGTATATTCTTACCTCCTTTATCAAAGATAAGGTGACCATATGTGCGTGGATTTATCTCTGGGCTTTCTATCCTGTTCCACTGATCTATATTTCTGTTTTTGTGCCAGTACCATACTGTCTTCATTACTCTAGCTTTGTAGTATAGTCTGAAGTTAGGGAGCCTGATTCCTCCAGCTCCGTTTTTCTTTCTCAAGATTGCTTTGGCTATTCGGGGTCTTTTGTGTTTCCATACAAATTATGAAATTTTTTGTTCTAGTTCTGTGAAAAATGCCAGTGGTAGTTTGATAGGGATTGCAATGAATCTGTAGATTGCTTTGGGTAGTAGAGTCATTTTCACAATGTTGATTCTTCTAATCCAAGAACATGGTATATCTCTCCATTTATTTGTATCATCTTTAATTTCTTTCATCAGTGTCTTATAATTTTCTGCATACAGGTCTTTTGTCTCCTTAGGTAGGTTTATTCCTAGGTAATTTATTCTTTTTGTTGCAAAGGTAAATGAGAGTGTTTTCTTAATTTCACCTTCAGAGTTTTCATCATTAGTGTATAGGAATACAAGAGACTTTTGTGCATTAATTTTGTATCCTGCTACTTTACCAAATTCATTGATTAGCTCTAGTAGTGTTCTGGTAGCATCTTTAGGATTCTCCATGTATAGTATCATGTCATCTGCAAACAGTGACAGCTTTACTTCTTCTTTTCTGATTTGGATTCCTTTATTTCTTTTTCTTCTCTGATTGCTGTGGCTAAAGCTTCCAAAACTATTTTGAATAATAGTGGTGAGAGTGGGCAACCTTGTCTTGTTCCTGATCTTAGTGAAAATGATTTCAGTTTTTCACCATTGAAGAGGATGTTGGCTGTGGGTTGTCATATATGGCCTTTATTATGTTGAAGAAAGCTCCCTCTATGCCTAATTTCTGGAGTGTTTTTATCATAAATGGGTGTTGAATTTTGTTGAAAGCTTTCTCTGCATCTATTGAGATGATCATATGGTTTTTCTCTTTTAATTTGTCAATATGGTGTATAACACTGATTTATTTGCATATATTGAAGAATCCTTGCATTCCTGGGATAAACCCCACTTGATCATGGTGTGTGATCCTCATTCTCATAAAGGAAATAGTAGAGGAAAAGCTCATTTAGAATGACGTTATGCTAAAATACCATTTTCAGCATCAATAAGAAAAAGTGTTTGAATAAGATTTTATCTGGGGAGAAAAATCTCTAAAAGGTGAAAATATACTTTATATTTAAAACACATTTATATGTATAAATGTAGATTTATATGTAAACTATATAGGGTCATAATAAAAACAAAGCATTAACTGTGTTTTCACTCCACAGAAAATTCTGCATCTGTGTGTCAGATCACAGTGTTTCACTGGTTCACTACACATTTAGAGAGCCAAGCTCCTTCCATCTGCCTTACCCATCATCTTTAGTGTGTGGCTTTTGTCTTCAGGCTATTTTTACACCTCCATATATTTCTTCCAAATTCTAAGAGAAAGGAGCATACAGTGAAAGAAAATGCTTTGACCTTATGACAGCTTGCCTGAGGCATATCCATGCCAGATACATTTATACAAAGAAATAAGTCTTCTGTCCATCTGGAGCTATAGAAGGCTGAGAGACTAAATGTATTATTGGTAAACGTAGGAAGGAAAAGATGTCTAGTTGAACACATGATTTTAATATTTTTACATAGCTCTTAATCTTCTAAAGAGAGTTTCATATGCTACATATATAATATAACCTGCAGGAAAGACACTGAAGCATAAATTGAGATAATGATTCACCTTATGCTACTACTGAGTAATGACAAAATCAGAACTAGAAATAT
Organism: Balaenoptera borealis; assembly: GCF_965194805.1. Taxonomy (NCBI): domain Eukaryota; kingdom Metazoa; phylum Chordata; class Mammalia; order Artiodactyla; family Balaenopteridae; genus Balaenoptera; species Balaenoptera borealis. The sequence goes on from NC_138867.1 coordinate 169,759,894, forward strand.
ATTCTGTAGGGTTTAGCAGAATGTTAAATATTGTATAAGTAATTAGCCAAAAGATAATGTAAGAAAATGATATAAATAAGCTCCTATTAAAAGATGTTTGGGACTTCCCTGGCAGTCCAGTGATTAAGACTCTGAGCTCCCCATGCAAGGGGCATGGGTTTGATCCCTGGTTTGGAAACTAAGATCCCACATGCCATGCAGCATGGCCAAGAAAATATTGTAAAAAGTAAAAATTAAAAAAATAAAAGATCTTCATCACAGTATCACTTTAAATTTTTAAAATAATCATGTAATTATCTATCCCCAGAATCTTCCCTAGAATTTTTTTAATGCTCCTTTAACCTCTTTGCTTCTTAAAGTATAGATAAGAGGGTTGGGCATTGTGGTCACCACACTGTAGAAGAGGGAGACAAACATTCACTGGTCCTTGGCTCCACTCTTGGCTGACTGCAGATACATGAAGATGATGGTTCCATAGAAAATGGTGACAACCAGCAGATGAGAAAAGAAGTCTCAAATGCTTTCTTTCTTCCAGTAGCCAACTTGATCTTCAAAACTGCTTGGTAAATGTAGCCATAGGTCCAAAATAAAGGAGACAGGTACTATAAAAAGAGGATACCAGCCACACAGAGCTACACACAAACACACACACACACACACACACACACACAAACACACACACTCACAAGTGGTGAAAGTGGTGTCCACACAAGCCAACTGGATAAACACAGGAACTTCACAGATGAAATGATCCACTTGGTGATGACTACAGAAGGGCAGCTGCATGGTGAGAGTGGACTATACCATGGTGGGATCTAGCTCGCTGAACCATGCCAAAGAGACCGGGATGTGACAAAGGTCAATGTGCATGATAAAGACATAATATAGAGGACAGCAAATAGCAGCATAGAAATTGTAGGCTATCACTGCCAGGAGGATACACACTATGAATCCCAGTGCATGGGATATGTAGAGTTGAATCACACATCTATGATAGGTGATAGACTTAACTGAATCTCTCAGATTAACTAGAATCTGAGGAATAATACCTATGGTGAAGTAGAGATCCAGGAAGGAGAAATTTAAAAGGAAGAAATATATAGGTATATGAAGCTTGGGATCCAGATGAGATAATAGGATGACAGTGATGGTCCCCAAAATGGTTAGTAAATACAAGATCAAGATAATCACAAATAGAACTTTCTGTAACTGGGGATAATTAGAAAACCCCAACAGAGTGAAAACTGTTAGGTTATTCTCATTAGTAATCCTCAGCATCCTCATGTGCAAATTATGTCCCAGAAAGCTGACTTATAGCTGAGAAAGATGACATATTATGTATGGTTAAGTGATTGACAATGTCACCTTCCCCCAAAGTATTGTATTTTAAACACTTAGAAGCTATGTTTACATCTAGTGGTTTAGATCTGTTTTCCTACTTTGTAAATTTTAAGTAAATGCAATCCCTCTTTACCTCTTAGCTGTCCTCTCTGATGCTCTCTTAAGTAAAGAGCAGTAGATCTCTAATAAATACCATCATCTGCTTTGGGAAATAAAGTGGACCATCACTTTCTCATAATCCAACTAAAGTTAACACTTTCTGTTAGTGTATTCCTGGTTACAGAAAGGGAAAAACTCAGATAATTAGGGACACAAAACTTAGGTTTTATTTAGATTTTAAGGTTTTATTCAATTAAGGAAGAAAAAAAATTTGTCACCCATAAAGAACGAAAATAATTATCAGGTTACATGATTTAAATACACTAAATGTGATTAGCATTCATTAAAAATTAACTCCTGAGAGCTTATGTGATGTGACAAAGCTGCCCAGCACACACAGTATGTATAGGGGATGCTCCTACAAAAGGCCATGCTTTTAAGACCAGGAGAGATACGTGTATAGCCTAATTTATAGGGAAAAAAGTGCAGAATGTCAAACAAAATGAGGAGATAGAGGAATTATGTTCCAAACAAAAGAACAAGATAAAACCCCAGGGAAAAAACCCTAAATGAAATGGACATAAGCAATTTATCTGATAAAGAGTTCAAAGTAATCATCATAAAGATGCTCACCAAACTCAGGATAAGAATAGAGGAACACACTGAGAACTTCAACAAAGAGTTAGAAAATATAAGAAAGAACCAATCAGAGTTATAGAATACAATAAAAGAAATGAAAAATAAATACCTAGAGGAAATCCATAGCAGAGTAGACAATACAGAAGAATGGATAAGTGATATGGAAGACAGACTAGTGGAAATCATCCAATCAGAACAGCAAAAAGAAAAAAAAGAATTTTAAAAATAGCTTATGAGACCTCTGAGATGATGTCAAGCATACTAACATCCACATTATAGGGGTCCAAAACAAAGAGAGAAAAGAGCAGAAAACTTATTTGAAGAAACAATGGCTGATTGTAAAGCAAATATATTCCAATAAAAATTAATTAAAAAAAAAAAAGAAACAGTGGCTGAAAACTTCCTTAACCTGGGAAAGAAAACAACCGTCCAGGTCCAGGAAGAAAGAAAATCTCAAACAAGATGAACCCAAAGAGATCCACACCAAGACATACCACAGTTAAAGTGGTAAAAGTTAAAGATAAAGAGAAAAATTTAAAGGCAGCAAGAGAAAAATAACTACTTACGTACAAGGGAACTCTCATAAGGCTATCAGCTATTTTTCAGCAGAAAGTTTGCAAGCCAGAAGCAAGTGGCAGGACATATTTAAAGTGCTGAAAGGAAAAAAAAAAAACTTACAACAAAGACTACTCTACTTGGCAAGGTTGTCACACAAAATTGAAGGAGAGATCAAGAGTTTTCCAGACAAGCAAAAACTAAAGGAGTTAATCACCACTAACCACCCTTACAACAAATATTAAAGGGTCTTCTTTAAACAGAAAACAAAAGGCCATAATTAGAAATAAGAAAATATATGAAAGGAAAAATCTCATTGGTAAAGGAAAATATATAGTAAAGGCAGTGGATCAGCCAATTATAAAGCTAGTATGAAGGTTAAAAACAAAAGTAGTAAAATCAACTATAACAACAAGAAGTACCTAAGGGATACACAAAATAAAAAGATATAAAATATGATGTTACAAACGTAAAACCTAGGGGGAGAGGAGCAAAACTGTAGGGTATTTAGAATGCATTCAAACTTAAGCAACTATCAGCTTAAAATAAACTGCTGTATATATAGGTCAATATATATGGACCTCATGCTAACCACAAACAAAAACCTACAACAAACACACACAGAAAAACAAGTAACAAAATGATAATAAGTCCATACATATCAATAATCACTTTAAATGTAAGTGAACTAAATGCTCCAATCAAAAGACATAGGGTGACTGAATGGATTAAAAAAAAAGACCCATCTATATGAAGCTACAGGGGACTTACTCAAGACACACATAGACTGAAAGTGAAAGGATGGAAAAAGTTTTCCATGCAAGTGGAAATGAAAAAAGAGCTGGGGTAGCAATACTCATATCAGACAAAATGAACTTTAAAACAAAGACTATAGCAAATGACAAAGAATGACATTTATATAATGATAAAGAGGTCAATCTGAGAAAAAGATACAACATTCATAAATACTAATTCTCCCAACATAGGAGCACCTAAATATATAAAGCAAATATTAACAGACATAAAGGGAGAAATTGACAGTAATACAATAATAGTAGGGGACTTTAATACCCCACTTATATCAATGGATTGATCGTCCAGACAGAAAATCAACAAGGAAATATTGGCTTTAAGTGACACATTAACCAGATTGACTTAATAAATATATACAAAACATTTTATTCAAAAACTGCATGATAGATTACATGTTAGGTCACAAAACAAGTCTCAATAAATTTTAAGAGGATTCAAATCACATCAAGCATCTTTTCTGACCACAACACTATGAAACTAGAAATAATTATGAAAAGAAAACTGGAAAAAACATAAACGTGAAGACTAAACAACATTCTACTAAACAGCTAATGGATCAGCAAAGAAATCAAAGGGGAAATTTTAAAAATACCTTGAGGCAATGAAAATGGAAACACAACTTTCCAAAATCAATGGAATGTAGAGTATTTTTGCCCACTATAGGCTGTACAACCTAATGTTTGCTATAATGCAGTGAAATAGAGACTATAATACTATATATTTGCACAAAATTTCTCAGAATCAAGATGCAAAAGTCCTCATTTCCAGAAAGGAATGTCCTAGGCAAAGGTCATTTAGAGTGAAATTATGAGAAAGAAATCAGTGTGGTAGCATAAATAATAAAAGGAGTTTGATTAACTTTCATCTGGAAAATGAGTCTCTGAATTATGAAAATATGTTTTTATATATAGAAATGTAGGGGTCAGAAGGTTAAAAAAAAACCAATAGTGTATTATTGCATATTTAAAAAGTGAAATAATCAGCAATAAGAAATGTACAGTTATACTAACAACAATAAGTGTTTTTATTTATATGTCTTTGCAAGCTATAGAATATTCTATAGCTGCGCTTTTTCTTAGGAATCAGACTCCAATGTTAGACAGTTTAAAGTGGTTCATTTGTTCATCTACAGAATAATAGAATCAAGCTCTTTCTGCTTATCCTCTACCTCAAATGTGTGGCTTTTGTCCTCATGTTGTTTATGCAACTCTACATATGTCTACGACATTTTAAATGGATAGAGTATAGGGTGAAGTAAAAGAATTGCTTTATGACAGCCTGCCCATAGTTCATCCATTTTAGACACATCCTTGAAAAAAAGTAAGCCATAACTCCATCTAGAGAAACAGAAAGGCTGAGAGACTAAATGTGTTACTCACAAATGAAAAAAAAAGGGGATTGATTTAAATATTTCTTGAATATTTTCATGTTTGTCTTAATCTTGTAAAACATTTAATTAAAATAAGCCTCATATGCTGCATATATAATGTATTTTGGAGAAAAGACATTGACTAAAGGATTTATATTGTGTTACTATTGGGTAATTGTAAAGTTGGGACTAGACACACATATTCCACAGTGTATTACAGAATGTTGTATAAGAAATTAATCAAAAGGAAATGGGAGAAAAATGACCAAATAGGCTCCTATTAGAAGATGTTATGTCAGTTTCTTTTACCATAAAAAAGAGATGTTTATCACAGTAGTGCTTTTAAAATTTTTTTGACAATCATGTAAAATTTACTACCTGAATCTTCCCTAGAACTTTCCTTAGTGCCCCCTTAACCTCTTTGTTCCTCAGTGTATAGATAAGAGGATTGAGCATGGGGGTCACCACAGTGTAGAAGAGGGAGACAAACTTTCCCTGATCCTTGTATGTACTCTTGGCTGACTGCAGATACATGAACATGATGGTTCCATAGAAAATGATGACAACCGTCACATGGGAGGAACAGGTCCCAAACACTTTCTTTCTTCCAGTAGCTGATTTGATCTTCAAAACTGCTTGGGCAATGTAACCATAGGAGACCAGGATGAAGGAGACAGGCACTATAAGGAAGAGGATACTAGCCACAAAGAGCTCAGCCTCATTGAAAGTTGTGTCCACACAAGCCAACTTGATAAGTACAGGGACCTCACAGATAAAATGATCCACTTGGTGATGCCCACAGAACGGTAGCTGCAGGGTAAGAGTGGACTGTACCAGGGTGGTGGTCACTCCACTAAGCCACGCCAAAGATGTCAGGGTCATGCAGAAATGGGGATGCATTAAGAGAGTGTAGTGGAGGGGACGGCAGATGGCCACATAACGATCATAGGACATCAGAGCCAGGAGGACACACTCAGTAGATCCAAGGGCAAGAGAGACATAGAGCTGAACCACACAGCCACCATAGGTGATGGTTTTCATGGGATCCCACAAGTTTACTAGGAGCTGTGGAATAACACTGCTGGTAAAGCAGAGGTCCAGGAAGGAGAGATGAGAAAGGAAGAAATACATTGGTGTATGAAGCTTGGGTTCCAGACGAGATATCAGAATGATGGTGGTGTTCCCCAAAATGGTTAGTAAATACAAGATCAAGATGACCACAAATAGAACCTTCCGTAACTGAGGATAATCAGAAAACCCTAACAGGATAAAACCTGTTATGTTGCTCTCATTGGTACTCTTCACCATCCCCATGTACACAGTATATTCCAGAAAGCTGAGTCATAGCTGAGAAAGGTGACATATTACATAAGGTCAAATGAGTGACAATGTCATCTCCCCCAAAAGTATTCTATGTTAAATGCTTAGATCTAGTAACTTAGATCTATTTTCCTACTGTGTGCATTCTAAATAAATGCAGTGCATACTCTCTTAATGTCATAGTTGTCTTCTGATGCTCTGCAAGATAGAAAAGAGCAGATTTTAAAAAAAACCATCATCAAGCTATAGTAATTAAAACAGTATGGTACTGGCATAAAGATAGACATGTAGATCAATGGAGCAGAATAGAAAGCCTAGAGATAAATGCACTCATACAGCCAAATGATCTTCCATAAAGGCACCAAGAATACACAATGATGAAAAGGCAGTCTCTTCAATAAACAGTGTTGGGAAAACTGAATATCCACATGCAGAAGAATAAAATTGAACTGCTAGCTTACACCACACACATAAATCAACTAAGAATGGATTAAAGACTTAAATGTAGAGTCTGAAACTAAAACTCCTAGAAGAAACATGGAGGAAAAGCTTCATGGCATTGGTCTTGGCAATGATTTTATGGTTATAAGACCAAACCACAGACAACAAAAGCAAAACTCTAGGGAGTGGGAGAAAATATATAAAATCATATATCCAGTAAGGGGTTAATATCCAAGATATGTAAGGGATCCAAATAACTCAACAACAACAACAATAACAAATAAGACAACCCAATTAAAAAGTGGGCAAAGGAGTTGAATAGACATTTCTCCAAACAAGACATACAAATGTCCAATAGGCATATGAAAAAGTGTTCAACATCACTATCATCAGGGTAATGCAAACAAACCCACAATGAGATATCACCTCATACCTGTTAGGATGGCTGTTATCAAGAAACAAAAGACAACAAAAGTTGGAAAGGTTATGGAGCAATTAGAATCCTTGTACAACTTTAGTGGAAATGAAAAACAGAATCAATGCTCCTCAAAATATTAAAAATAGAACTATCATGTGATCCAACAATCCCACATCTGGGTATACATCCAAAAGAATTGAAATCAGGATCTTGAAGTGAAATCTTCATTCCTGTGTTCATTGCAGCATTATTCACAATAGCCAAACTTAGTGTTCATCTCTGAATGAATAAATAAAGAAGACATGGTATATTATTTAACCATGGAATATTATTAGAATATTGATGAAATTGTTATTCAGCCTTAAAAAGGAAACAAGTCTTGCAATGTGCAACAACATGGATGTACCTTGAGGACATTATACTAAGTAAAATAGGTCAGACACAAAAGGACAAACACTTCTCTTATATGAAGTACGTAAGATAGTCAGACTTATAGAAACATAAAATAAAATGGTGATGGCCAGAGGAAGGGAGGAGGGGGAAACAGGGAGTTGTTCAATGGTTATAAAATTGCAGTTATGCAATTTAAGTTCTAGAGAGCTTCTGTCCAACATATTGCTTACATTTGAAAGTATTATTGTGTACTTAACATTCATTAAAAGGGTAAATTTTGTTAAGTGTTCTTACCACACACACAGAAAGCAAAAGAAGACAAGGAGACTTTTGGAGGTGATGAATAAATTTATTACCTAGATTGTGGTGATTGTATCATGGGTGCATGCATATGTCCAGACTCATGAAATTGTATACATTAAATGAATTGTGCATTTATATATCAGTTCTACCTCAATAAAGCTATAAAAAATAAGCACCATCATCTGTTGTAGGAAATAAATTTTACCATCATTTCCATTCCACCAAATTTACCCCTTTATATTAATATCTTTCTAGTCACAGGAAGGGGGAAACTCAGTTAATTTCAAATGGAGAAAAAAACCCTGAGGTTTATTTAAGCAATTTTCAATAAAGGGAGAATATGAACATTTTTCATCACCCCAAAAGAGTGGAAATTAGTTGTAAGTTTATATTTTTTTCAATATACCAGATGAGATTGGTATTAATTAAAAATTACTCCTCAGAGCTTCTATGACCCAGTCAAAGGCACATACATATTAAGTAAGTGTTTAAGACAACACTTGACTCTATTTCTTACGACCAACCAGTTAATTCTATACTCTTACCTATCTTTCTTCTTCTTTCCCTTAGTGTTTGTGTGCTTTTTTTTTTTTTAATTGCTTGTTCCTTTTTTTCAGAGACCCAGGATCCTTAAGACTCCATCTTTAGGAAATGAAATGCTATTCATATGATTTTAGATTTCTTTTTCCTGTAATCATTTGCATTTTCGCCATCTCCTCAAAGTGTGGGTGCAAAATGTGATTCCTGTTTTGAAAGCAAGTCGTTAAGGGGATGTTTTATTTCTAATGGGGGATTGTATCTGACTTATGAAACAATAGTACTCAGGATGCTAGTAATTATGGGTTCATTATTTTTTAAAAAAGCTAGTTATTCCTTTATCCCACAATTACCATAGAAACCTCCCTCAATAAAAATAGTATTTTACTACTATACACTCCAAAAATCTTTCTTCTTAATTATCTGGGAACCTTGCTAATGGATTAATATATTTTTGCATTTGACTAAGTTGTACATGTGTCTATCCACAACAGCTTGTGAGATTCATGAGGCCAAGAATCATATAAGATATGATTTTGCAGCCTCTAGCCCTTAGGGTGGTCAACACAAAGTAGCTTCTCAAAAATTATTCAGCAGTTCACTCATATTATATCCATCATATTATATCTCTTTCTTTTTCCCTAGAGAAACTAACATATCTCTAGTCAACTAGTAGATGGTAGATATCACTACCAAATAAATGAATGATCAGAACTTACCAACCTTCCCCCAAATTAGAGATGTCTCAAACATATATGGCTCTGCCATCTATTTGAATGTGGCTTTATCAAAAGCATGAATGTGAGAAGGGAGACTTGTAATGTGGTAACTAGGCCATCCACACATGGCCCTCTTCTTGATTTTTATGAATGCCACCCCAGTCTTGTAATTACAAAATGGACACACTCTGCAATATCCTCATTATTGTTTTGTCTTTTTTTCCCCCTTTCTTTCCCAGTAGGAAGCATCATATATTTTATGAGTATTACTAAAGCAAATATTTCCTTTTCAAATATACTTTTAGTAAATACTATGCAGTAGTAACTATTATTAGTTCTTTCTTTGTCACTGCAGGTCAGTGTCCTGCAAAATGTCTACCTACCCCTTCACTGGCAATCTCCCAAATCACAGCCTTTTTATTTGCGTAGTAAACAAGTACTACTTCAGTTCACCATTGTTTTCATTCTGAATCTTTAAAAACTTCACAATAAACATGCATAAGTGGACTTACAGAGAACAGCAGCTCTGTCCAGTCACCTCCCAAAGGTGCATTGCTGAGTTCACAGAAAGTAATTAATTCCACTTATAGATATCACTGAGCTTGGACTCATTTAATAACAACATTTTTCTGAACAAGCAAAATATATTGCTCATTAAGAACACCATACAGTACTAAGCAAAAAAGGTTTGAGATAAGTTCTATAAAACATTTTTAAGACGTAAATACCGACAGTGAATGCAGTATTTCCACTTCTCTGTTTAAAACTAATAGCTTGAACACAAATAGCAGAAAACAGAAAGTGAATACTATTCTAAACAGGAGCAGTTCTAAAACTACGAATGCCTATAAGCCTATATTGCATATTCTGCATATCATGTGCCTGATACGTTGAAATTTAACAAAATCACATGAACAGAGTATGAAATCCTCTTCTCTAAGCACCATTCTATACATGCCTCATCTTGGACGAACAAAGTATAAAGTGTAGCAGGCTATAAAAACTAAAATATCATGTTCGAGATGTAGTCTATATAGGAGATGACTCCATAGCTGGAAAGATTAACTATTTTCATAAGTAAGTGACAGGGCTAAAGGTCAAGTTGAGCTGGGCATGTTCCAAAGCTGAGATTTCATTAAGGGAAGAAATGATTAAAAAGACTTTATCTGAGTAAACATTCCAGATGCCCTCTGTACTTTCCCACCAAATGATTGAAGGACAGAACACAAATTTTAAATTACCAACATTTAATTCTGCATCTTACATTCTAAAAATACAACTAAAACAGCACAGAGGGGGAAAAAAAGACAGAAGAAACAAGACAAAATGATCCTTTTATATTTGGGAAAAGACAAGCCTAGATCACTGTCTACATCAAAAGATGATGAATATGTAAAAAACATAAAGCACTGAACCTAGGGTTTACACTTTTCAAAATCTATAATGCAAAAAAAAAAAAAAAAAACCTCAAAGACAAAGAAAAACAACAAAAGAAAGGTCTCTAAGAAACAAAAGTTAGATGAAGAACATATACTTGAAGGAGAATTTCTCCAAGAAACAATGTAAATATTTGGGAAGTAAAAAGTATTCCTCCACACTCTCTAAGAATTTAAGACAACCTATAGCTACTAAATCAAATGATTCAAATCAACAGTAGTTTTTAAAAGAGGGACTGTCTGAACCATGTGAAAAATGTTGAGAAAATTTATAATGGTTACTTCCTAAGTTATATTATATTTAGGAAGTGAAAAAAAGTTGAATGAAGAATATGTTTGAGTAATTTGCATAGAATGCAATGGGAAGGAAAAAATAGAATTATTAAGAAAGATAGAAAGATGACATGAAAAAGTCAAAAACATAATATTCTAAACTTCTCACAGTAAATTTTCTTGACATCAAAAGCTCACAGTTTAGGGACTTTCCTGGTGGTCCAGTGGTAAAGAATCTGCCTTCCAATGCAGGGGATGCAGGTTCAATCCCTGGTCAGGGAATTAAGATGCCACATGCCATGGGGCAACTAAGCCTGCATTCCACAACTACAGAGCCCATGTGCCCTGGAGCCCATGCGTCACCACTAGAGAGAGAAAACCTGCATGCCACAACTAGAGAGAAGCCTAAGAGCCGCAATGAAGAGCCCACGGACTGATCCCTCATACTGCAACTAAGACCAGACACAGCCAAAAAAATAAATAAAATAAAGAAATAAAATATTTTTTTTAAAAAAAGCTCACAGTTTAACATTATGAAAGCAAATATTCAAGCTAAAGTAATAATTCTTACAGTAGCTTTATGATAATATGTAATGTAATCAACAATGAAGACATATCACTATTAGATTTTCAGGCTCCAAACATAAAATAAACACAAACCAAACGTACTGGTGATATAAAGTGTATGTCATTGACAAGATATTAAGCTTTAATGAGAACTTTGATTATGTATAGAACAAAAATTTTACTTTTTGTATTCTCTAATTCATTACTGTAAAGCTGAAATTAATAAGTAGGAAGTTAGGTCAAACAAGATGCCAAAATTCCAATTGAAGATTATTAAATGTATCATTTTTTTAGGGATTTCTCTGGTGGTGCAGTGGTTAAGAATCCACCAGCCACTGCAGGGGACATGGGTTCGATCCCTGGTATGGAAAGATCCCACATGCTGCAGAGCAACTAAGCCCATGTGCCACAACTACTGAAGCCCGCACTCCTAGAGCCCATGAGCCACAACTACCGAGCCTGCGTGCTGCAGCTACTGAGCCCATGTGCCTAGAGCCCATGCTTCATAACAAGAGAAGCCACTGCAATGAGAAGCCCACGCACCGCAACGAAGAGTAGCCTCTGCTCACTGCAATGAAGACCCAACACAGCCAAAAAAATAAATGAAAAAAAAGTATCAGTTTTTAAAACCCTAAATATAAAAATATAAGAATATTCACAGTTTAACACCCTTTATAAACAAGATAAAAATAAGAAAAAAATAGGTAAATAAGTTATTAAAATACCAGAAAATAAAACTTTATAAAAACTAAAATAACATTTTAAATAAACAAAATTAATCCTGAATATTAATGAGACATCCCTTAAAAAGCATAGAAAAGAATCTAACAGGATATCAAAGATAGTAATACAAAATTAACAAATAGGATAATTTTTGGAAATATTTCAGAAACATCTTAATAGAGTTTACTTCATAAAGAAGTTTTCATACAAAACAGCAAATTGAGGTTATATTGTAAAACTTTGTACTCTTTATTACAAAACTGTAAATCATCTGTTGTGCAAAATACCATCATTAAAGTTTTTAATTAAAGTAGAAGTATATTTGTGAACAAAGACACATTTCCTTAAATATACAGTGATATTGTGGAAAGAATCAGGTTGTCTAATTGGGACTGAACGAATCATGCTAATAATTGTTACTTCCACCAGTATCTAAGGAGTATCTTCCAAGTTTCAACCTGACTTCCCTTCCAGCTCCCCACAAATGCTGACTGTGCCCCCTGCAATTATGTTTCTTCTTTCTGTGCTCTTCCTTGGGCTCCCTTGGGCTCCCCACACACTATGGTATGGGCCTTAAATCACTGTATGAAGCTAAATTTTGGATTTGGTAGCTGAAAAGACCTCCTAACATGGGCACTTTTGGTCACTTTGTTTTGAACCAATCTTCCACGACATGGGGCATCCCACGAGAGAGATAGCGTTCTCTAAATCCTTGAAGATAATGCTCTCTGTGTCCCAACAGCCACCTACCACATTTAAAGACCACTGATTACTTGTGCTACTCTCAGAAAATGAGATACTCATAATCAATGATGTCTTGAATTGTCACCCAATCAATGTTGTCACCTGCAGCCTAACCATCTACCTACACAACCATCTACAGGGTGTTTTCATATCACACTGATTATTCATGCCACCCTCAGGAAACGAGATATTCATAATTCATGTTGTCTTGGGTATACCTCTAGGGTATCTACTTTAAACTATAGAAAACTTCTGGATTTTTCATATCACACAGTGTCCGTCCTGACTGTAACATAAGCATCGATAAAGCCCCTCCCCCTGCTTGTGCTGGACATACCCACAGCACCTCACACCCACCTGGAGCTCATCCCTCCCTCAAGGACCTCTTCAGTCCTTGCCTGTTCCTGAGACTCCAGCTCTAGTGTACATCCCCAATTTGTTCCTCTTTGTTCACACACCAGAAACACCACCTGTGTCAACAAATGTTGTAAACTCTCATATTGTGCTTCTTCTCTAACCCTGAAATTTTTTCTCTTTGAAAATAGTCTGGCATCAATTATTTCACTGTGTAATTATAGAGTGTGAGTTCAAATTCTGTCATAGTGTTGAGCCCATGAATTATTATTCTCCTTAAAATACTTTCCAGTATACAAATGTTGCTGTGAATCATTCAACCTTCTACTCAGTTTTGGTAAACTCTTTTTTTATTTCTAAAATCCAGCAACAAAACACAAAAATAAGTTTATTTTTAAATATACTAAACACAACTTTCTCATCCAAATAAAATAGAAATAACTCTAGACTAAAGGCCACAAATATTGTCTGCTAACTAAACCTTTTTTTTTTTTTTAAATTGAGTTCAAATGTCCTTTCAATAGAAAGAGGAGATTATGGGATGTACAGCATCCTAATACGAAAAACAAGCATTTTAATTGTCTATGGGGTCAATCATAGCTCCAGAGCAGATTAAGAGACTGAGATTGTTATTAAATAAAGGGGCAGCAGAGTGATAAGTGGGGAAGTGAGGCACATGCTAATCTTTTAGAAGTGAATTTCTGAAAATTTATTTGTAGTTGCAAGTAAGATCAATTGGTTGAGCAGATAATGTATATCTCGACTTAATTCCCTTTTAAGTCAATGAGATTTTCTCTAGACTTTGGCAAGACGCTTCATAAATGTGTATCAAATGCACAAATATTTGGGTCGGAGGATTTTTTTTTCATTTTGAAGAATATAGAAAGGTCACGACTGATCAATTTAAACCCATTCTTTGCTGCCTTTGAACAGAGGTGATATTGAGCATCAAAAAGAAAGAGAAAGAAGGAAGGGAGGAAGGAAGGAAGGAAGGAAGGGGGAAGGAAAGAAGGCAGGAGGAATTCAAGGCAATTTTATGAGGAAAAAAAGTTTCTGAAATAGTCAAAGACAACATGAAAAGACTATTTGAAATTCACAGACTTCACAATTCTGAGTTTCTTTAATTTCATAGTTTGCTCTACATGCAGTAAAACATACAACCAGACTATGATGACTGCAGCTGATGCCACCTGTCAATGTACCTGTTTCAGGCCAAGAACATGCATTCTGGCTTCAGGAGTTACTTCCTTGTCCACAGCATCTCCAGGTGCCTGTGTCTTGAGAGGAAATATAAAGGTGTTCGCAGTTAAGGTCCCAGAGCCAGGGGAGCTGTTCAAGAAAGAGCAAGCTAGGAACCAAATGTGACGTTCTGAGAAAAGGAATTGTTCAGGTTGTTGTAAAGCCCTGTCAGTGACTACCACCTAAACTAATGTCAGTACGCCCAGAAAGATGATACCTATTCTTTCTCCCCTACCTGAAAGAGTATGCAAGAATATTGAAACTATCTTTGGAGTTTGCTGCACAAATGAAGTTTGACCCTCAGTTATGAGTAAGAAGTATCACAATGGCTAGAAAGCTACTTCTCTGGGGGCTGAATCTCTCTGCAACAGCTCAAAAAGATGTTGCTCCTGGCTCATGCAGTCTGTGGTACAACATGGAAATGCCCATTCCAAATGATGAAAAAGTAAATGGTTTCTAAACTAGGTGCTGGGGCTTGCATGGAAATGTGTCAGAAGAAAGTGAGCTATCCCCAGTGATGCCAATTTCAAAAAAAAAAAAAAAAAAGAACTTGAAAGGGAGAAACCCCAGTGACTTATTTTCTCCGTAAGGAGATGGTTTATGCTAGGAAACAAACAAAAAAAGGCTTTGTTAACGTGGCCTCAGCATGTCCCCAGAAGGGTAATAGAATTACCATATTTCCTCTATGGAAAATGTGTTGCTCATTAAAATGTCCATAACAGAAGATCCTGGATCTTGAAAGATCATGAAAAAATGAAAAGATGCCCTATGGTCATAATTTATTTCTACCACTTAAAGGTTTATGAAGTAAGATACCAGGAACTTACCTTGGCACTTTCCAAAACATTTGCCAGTTCAAGTCATCCTGATTATCCTTTTATAATGATTGCATGAGGCAACAGAAAAATACTATGTTTGGTAATTACAGAGAATTCAGAGAAATTACAGTAATTCAGGAAAATAACCTCATGAGTAGATCTCCTAAGTAATTGGCCCACAATATCAAGGTGGCTATAGACCGAGTTCCAATTGAACAGCAAATGTCAGGCATTATTGCGCTGCTCTGTTCTCACTATTGTAAAATGCCACTTTGCATTTTTGAGCAGACAAATTAATAATCCTATTCTTATTTCTCTTTTCTACTCTTATACTACTTCAGTTGTTCTATAGAAAACTAATTGCTGCTTTATTGTTATTCAAAATAGAAGAGTCCCCATTTTTCCTTGATTATCTAAATCTGATCATGCTTACCAACAATCTCCAACCTCTATATCCTGCCTATTAAGTTGTTTTGTGCTGGTCTCAGACTATCAATAATCAATGCTGTGGCTGGACCAGCCATTGTGATTCTCATTATACTTACAAAACACCCTTCAGCAATAACCATCAGGAGACTTTGAAGAATAAAGTTTTATTACTTACAAGATTTAAAAATTACACATCACACCTGGGGCTACACGGGGGTGGGGGGGCAGGGGAAGAGCAGCAGGCTTGGGGTTCTGATTTTATTGGGATCATGGGTGGCGACCTAGGGTTTCTTGGGTTCATTCATTGTTGGTGAACTTAAAATATAAGAGCAGGAATTTAAAGTGCCAAAAGCCAGAGAAAGACAAATATCACATGATATTGCTTGTATGTGAAATCTGAAAAAAAAAAAGATGCAAGTGAAGTTATTTACAAAACAGAAATAGACCCACAGACATAGAAAGCAAATTTATGGTTACCAAAAAGGAAGGCAGGGGAGGGATAAATTAAGAGGATGGGATTAACATATACACACTCCTATATATAAAATAGATAACCAAAAAGGACTACTATATAGCACAAGGAACTATACATACTCAATATTTTATAATACCTTATAAGGGAAAAGAATCTGAAAAAGAATATATATATATATATATTTATATACACACACACATACATATATATATACATACATATATATTATATGTATAACTGAATCACTGTGCTGTACACCTGAAACTAACATGACATTGTAAATCAACTATACTTGAAAGAAAGAAAGAAAGAAAGAAAGAAAGAAAAAGAAAGGGCCAAAATAGAAAAAAAAAAAAAAAAACAACCAGCAGCCCAAAATCTCAGTTATTAAAATGAACCAAGAGCTCTAAAACAAAGAGGCCTCAGTGGATGGAGGTTGCCTGTCTCTTTACCAAGTCAAGTGGCTGACAATGTGTTCATTGGAGATAGCCATCTTTGAAGTGGATTCGCCATTGAAATGGGTGCCTCAACAGTCAAACCTTAAGTCAGGCATTCATATTACAAAAAACAAAAACAAAAACAAAAACTGTCAGGGCTTATGCTGCGGAAGCTTACTTTCCTTTCCATTTTTCTAAATCACTAAGCCCCAGTTTACTTGGAGTCCAGAGATGTTTGTGCCCTCCTCAGCATAAGGGAGAACATTCTATTTCCAACCATATCCTGCTATATTTGTGTGCATATCACATAAGTCTTCTAATGATTTTAAAGAAAGTGTACTCTCTGTCACCAAAAACATACCACTTGAAGACTATTTGGTTAGTATAAACTGTCTGCCCCTTTAAAACTCACCCATAGCCATTAATATTATCACTTCATTGAGATAGATTTGATTTTACAAACAATTTGCTGAAAGTGAGGGTTTTTTCCTACTAACATTGACTTCTATTGTTTGATAATAGATACCATCACATAGTGAAAATCTACCAATTGATTGAGTTGGACAATTAACATAAACTCTCTAAAAGTGTGGGTGCTGTTTTGTTCATATCTGTGTCCTCAATGCCTCAACAACTGTTAATAAACAAATATATTTCATAAAGGAGATAAGACAAACATAAGTGCCATGATGCATTAAAAATTGCACGTACCTAGTAATATATGAAAAGGAAAAGGTGAGTAATTCATTAAATAAATATCTTCTGTCTAGTAAGGAGACCATCTTAGAAGTGCACAGGTGGTAGAAAATTAAAATGGAAAGAAGTGGATAGACCAGAGAGATAACTAAAAGGTAAAATCCACAGGATTGTGTATAAGTTACACACAGCAGGTGAAATAGGAGACAGGAGTTGGGATGATGTATGTTCCGTTTTGTGATATTGGGAATAGTAAGAAAGAACCAAAAAACAGAGAGCTTTTGATTTAGTTTTGATGTGCTAATTTTGAGGTTGGTTTAATACACCTAGCTGTAGAAGTGAGATACATAGTTGAACATGAGAATATGGACAGTAAATACCTGTGTTGAAACACAAATCTGGGAGTCAACTTTGTACAGATTTTACTTTAAACTGTGATGAAGTCATAACATAGTTGCCATTCTCAAAAACCTAAGGAGAGAGGTACAAAAAAAGTCAGAAAATTGTCAAACAGGATGGAAAGTGCAGCAATAGAGGTGAGCTCAGTGTATAATGGGAACACAACCCGAGGGGTTCAGGAATCCATGGTTAGTTGAGAGAACAATGCCATGGAGTTTTAGGATTTGCTCTTTTTGATATGAGTAAGTGGTCAAAATATTTCAATCTATGCAAAAGAAAAATTATAATACCCATAGCATATAGTTATGGCTATTAAATAAATTAAATTTATGAATAAACTTTATAAACAATAAAACACCTAGAATAATCTAATTTTAATTTGGGTTGATCAATATTATTCATCCCAGTTTATAGCTGATGTAAAGGTTATGCAAATTGTTCAGGTCACACAGCTATTATATGGTGAAATGGGCATTCAAACTCAGGTACGTCCAGCTTGAAAATTCAAACTCTATTTAAAAATTTTCTACCGACACTCACTTATAGGGTTATGAACATAACCAAATTATTTGTTGCAGCATAATCCATTAAATTACTCAGTCTTAATAATGCTCTTCTAAATACCTTTTGATAATCACTAAATCATAAAGTTTTCCCCAGCATTTTTTTCAGTGTTATTTTCACTTCCTTATTTCTCAGGGTATAGATAAGGGGGTTAAGCATGGGGGTCACCTCAGTGTAGAAGAGAGAACACAACTTTCCCGGGTCCTTGGATCTACTCTTGGCCGGCTGCAGATACATGAAGATAATGGTTCCATAGAAGATGATGACAACCATCAGGTGGGAGGAACAGGTCCCAAATGCTTTACGTCGTCCAGTGGCTGACTTTATCTTCAAAACTGCTTGGGTAATGTGCCCATAGGACATCAGGATGAGTGACAAAGACACCACCAAGAATAAGACACTAACCACAAAGAGTTCTGCCTGGATGAAAGCGGTGTCCACACAAGCCAACTTGATGAGCACAGGAACCTCCCAAAAGAAATGATCCACTTGGCGATGCCCACAAAAGGGGAGCTGTAGGGTGAGGGTGGACTGTATGAGGGTGGTCACCACCCCACTGAGCCACGCCATAGATGCCAGGATATGACAGAGCCGAGGGTGCACGACAAAGGCATAATGTAGAGGACTGTAGACTGCGACATAGCAATCATAGGACATTACAGCCAGGAGGACACACTCCCTGGATCCCAGGGCAAGGGAGACATAGAGATAACCACACAGCCCCCATATGTGATAGACTTATCTGAACTCCCCAGGTTGACTAGAAGCTGAGGAATAATACGGCTGGTGAAGCAGAGGTCCAGGAAAGAGTGATGGGAGAGGAAAATGTACATGGGATTGTGGAGTTTGGAGTCCAAGAGGGATACTAGGATGATGGTAACATTGCCGAGGAGCATCATGAGATAATGGAACAAGATTACCCCAAAGAGCACCAGCCCTAACTGGGGTCGATCAGAAAAACCTACCAGAATGAACCCAAGGAGGGTGCTGTCATTGGTCCACTGCATTACTCTTGCTTTGATTATTCACTCCAGAGTGATGAAGTCACATTAAACAGATACTGCAGGAATTTTATGTCATTTTCCTGGCAATTAAGATCTAGATATTGAGAAATAAGATTTTGGATATAGGTAAAGAGAAAAGGAGAAAGTAGAGAATACTGGTGTGTGATATTGATTATCTCATAAGTGGCATGCCTGTCCTGTTGAGCATAGGTTTTCCATCTACCTTGAGGATAAAACAAAAGTTAAAATGCATAAGGTTGAGATTCTCCACACCTTTGTATCAATATCAATTGTTTTCAATATAAAGGTAATGGAATTTTGTAGGAAATGTGGGAATTACAAACACCTATGTGCATTCTCAGAATCTACCAAATAGATAGATAAATAAGGTAAGAACATGATGAAACATGTCAGAATATGCAACTTATCATCTGTGTAAGAAGTGCATTATGAGAATGCAGAGTAGGGAGAGGAATCTTTAGAGAAGAAGGCTTAGATTGAATTCACCTTGTTCTTAAAGAGATGATAAGGAGAGCAGTACAAGACCAAAAAATGTCTTGATGGTAAGAAAAGAATATAGAAATGGAGAGTACATTATAGGATGTCATAGAAAAAGGGAACTAAATCTGAAGCATGATTATTGCTTATTGACTATGCCACATAACAGAATATGATACTTACAAGGTAAATTTGAATCACTTTTTCAAGAACCACAAACATCAGTACACATTATTTGCATAGCATAAGCCTTGTAGGAGGGTTTTAGTTTGACTTAAATTTTCCTTTTCAAGATAAATATGGCTGCACAGTGTAGAATCATTTAAAACAGAAGACAGCCTAGTCCAGAAACTATGTAACAGCTAACGTAACAGTGGACAATCACAATTAGAGAGAGGAAAGGTAATATCAAGAGAATGTAAGAAATGCTGCAGAACGTTAAGTGAAAATCATTAAGATTTAACTACCAATGGGATATTGAGAAAATGAATAAGAAGAAGTTAAAATTATTGAAGTTTTACATACGATGAAATAAGAAGATCGAGTAGTTAAGAACAGTGTGCATCAATTCAGTCCCAAGTCAGTTGATGCCTGGAAGAATCAGACTGATCATTTCTACAAAGGCCAAGGACAAAATTAAGAACCACTGTTTTGATGCTCTTCTTGTCATAAAGACTTTGACCTAGAGTCCCACACTTGTGACACATTAATACCAGCTACTCATTTGACACTATCCACAATTAATTTTCTATATAAATACATAAATCATGTATATAGCTTATATGACTATGACAATTGCATAATAATATGATTAGGGAAGCTAAATGAATATAAGCACTATCTCCAGTCAAGTGCCAAAACCCTGGATGTCTGAAGAACATATGGCAAATTAATCGTTGTCATTCTCCAGTCTCTTTTAAAAAGCAAATGCAGCTGAAAGGGGTAACATTTTAAGACCCTAAGTCTTTGCTCTGAAGTTTTTATTTAAAAACAATCCTGTCAAGTTTTAAAAATCTTGTTTAACTATATCTCTTTTACCACCAAGTCTGTTGTCTTAGCACACGTTTTCAAAATTTCTCTTTTGTTTCATTAAAATGGACTTATAACTAGTGTCTTGCCACCAAGACACCACTGAGCCATATTTATTGTGCCTAATCACACATGCAATCATTGCCACTCCTTGTGTTAATGGAAGTCCATAGAGCATGATGAAAAGTCAAGGACTTTGGTGACAGAAAAGGCTTAAGCTTAAGTCCTGCTCTTTCACAATTTAGTTGTATACCTTGAATAAATCGCTGGATATCACTGGGCTTTGGTTTGCTTGTCTGTAACATGGAGATGATGAATAGTTCTAATTTCCAGGGATAATGTAAGGACTGTTTGAGATAGTGGATCTAGAATGCAAGTGCTTTGGTTGGGGATGAAGGTAGGTGAATAAACATTGTATTTGTTGTGTGGGTGGGAGTGTTAAAAGGTAAGGTAAAAGTCCTTCATATGGTTTACTGGCCCCTCAATAATCATGCCTAGGCCAAACTTGCCAGCTTTTGAAGCCTCCTTCCAAGCCTCAGAAGGAACCACTTTCAGTTCTCCAAACTTAGAATATGGTTTTCCATTGTTAAGTTTTACTACATGCTGTGCTTTTAAAAGCATTCACTCATGCCCCATATGCTTAGACATTTTTATACATTCTTTAAGACTCAATTTAAATAACATTTTCTGGGAATCTTTGCAGAAAAGTCACCTTTGCAATTCATTTCTACAACACTCTTTGTTTCTATACTTATATATTATTAGCATTAAAGAGTATTGAATGTAATGTCTCATTTATCTTGATGTCCTTAATATCTAGCATAGTTTCCAAAAAATGATTGTTAAATCAAAATGCATATATAAATATGTATAAATAAAAATTAAAATAGCTTGTTATTTATTTCATTATACAGTTATCTTTTATCATTAAATATATGTATCATTTTATATATTTATATATTAACACATTTTTAACTTTATCATTTATTCCATTGTATATAATAATATATATTTCATTACATACATATAATAAAAGATAAAAGATCTGGAATAATGAATTTATAATATATATTCATGTATTACATTATAATTATTTATATTATATTTATAATAAAATAAGTGATAAAGACAAAAGATCTAAATATTTAGAAATAAGATTTTGTAAATAGTTAAAGAGGAAGGGCTAAAGTAGAGAATACCAGAGTGTGATATCATCAATTATCCCATGATATCTGGTCTGTTGATCAGAGGTTTTCCATCTACCTTAAAAACAAAACAAGTTAGAATGAATCAAGGTTGAGGTTTTCATCACTTTTTCAGCAATATCAAATTTATATATACTTAATTTTTACACACTGCTCCATTCAGTCATAAACACATTGAGGACATGTTTTCCCATCTTTTTAACGTGTATTAAGTACTTTATACATATCAGGTGAATAACTACAACTTAACTATTTCTCATTAGACATTATATCAGCTAATATATCCATCAATATTTATTGTATATATACTATGTCCCAGGCCCTATACTATATATAAGGGGAATATGAAATTTTAAAAGGCATGAATTTTGCTATCAAGAATTTTGCTGTCTAGTAGAAGTACAGGCAAACTCAAAAAGTAAGTACAATAAGAAGTTTTAGGTGCAACTGCATAGCAAATCTTACTCCATTCTACAACAACTAATAGAGGGGAGAAAAAAGAAGAAAGGAAGATTTCAGAAAGCATATTTGAGTTGAGTTTTTAAGATTATAAAGTGCTCTTGAGTTGTACAAGTTTATTTCAGGAAGAAGAAGCAGTCTGATGATAAAAAAGACTTGAAAAAACCTGGCATCATCAGTAACTGCTGAAAGTTATTGCCTAGAGCTTAAACTGTGAGGGTTGGAGAGAAAAGAGGGGTATAGAAGCTGCAACAAGCTGTTGATTGATCTTAGGCTGTTTAGGTACTAGAAATCCAGACAGCACTTTTCTGAACTATGACAACAATGTGGGCAATGTTATGAAAAGAAATGTCAAGAAATTATTTTGAAGACTTCAGCAGTGGCTAGGTGAGAGGAACAGGATCTGAAAGAGCAAGAAGGAAAGGATAAAAAGGTCTGCTGACCTCTACTTTTACCTTCCACTGTCTTTGATCCAATTTATATCTTTGAAAATAAAAATAAATTCATCTCATTGGTACTTCTGAACAGGACATTCTGATAAGAGAATTCCAAATGGGTTTTCTATTTATCTACAAATGTTTATCGTATAATATAGAGAATTGGAATTTCAGCCTTCCCATCCACACTTAAATAAAATATTAACAGAGGACAAAACTGTGCAGGATTTCTAGTAGTAGGATCAATGGATGTAAAGCAGCCTCAGGTCATTTCTTTGAACCTTCCCTTCACAGTAATCATGCAGAGATAAGTAAAGATGCATTTAGGTAGGAGAAGAAAAGTAGGCAAAAAAATGATAGATGCAAGGCAAGCAGTAAAAGTGTAACAAGGGTTTAATAAATACCAATTGATAGCAGCATGAGTAAAGGAACACATGATGCATTTAGGAGAGATATAAAGCATGATTTACATGCCTTTCGAAAAAGGGCATAAGTCCTTAATTTCAGAGAAACAGTTCTTAAAATTCTTAAGGTCTTTTAGGAGATTATATAAAAAAGCCGAGATTGCCAGTTTCGACAGCTGTGTGGATCAATGTTTCTCTGCACCCCTTAACTCAAATACCCTGGTATGTTTTCCTTCTTGCCGTAAGCTTGAGCAAGCTCTTCCAGGGGAGTGCTACCAACTGAGTGTAATTAACATCAACTTGGAAAGTGACTTTGAAGTGAAGGGACAGCCTGGTCTGATTCTGTAGGGAAGTGATCATCAGAATATTCCTCTGAAGACTGAGGTGCTGAGAACTTCCAGAACAAATGTCCAGGTCGGACAGCAAGCCAGGCACTTAGAAAATAAACCCAGTGGTGCATCATTCATAGTTGAGCTTGTGAGCTGCTTCTCTCTTACACAACAAAATGCATGACCTGGTCTCAATACTTTGCTACAGAAAGCTTCTGCCTGCTCTTACCTTTTTTGGAACAGAGAAAATTGTCTTGGCCTGTTTATGCTATGTCTATCCTGAGAGAATGCTAAGACTGCAATCTGCATAGTTGCATAGGAATTCACTAGATGAAAGATGAGATTTGGAATTCACTCTAAGGGTGATCCCTGACTCCTTGGCTAACCTTGGGGAATGATTTTATGTCCCTAGAACTAAGTATCTTCATATATAAAGTTAGCATTTTAACATCAGTTTTTCCATGCATCTAAGATATATTGCCATGAGAAATTAAAATATTCTTTGTAAATATCACTGAAAGTCAATAATCCAGCCATGAGTACATGATGATCATTATATAATGAGACACAGAGGACTCATCATACAATAAATGAGTATGTGCATTCTGTGAACCTGTTTAATTCTCTACATGAGACTAGTGGTTTTACTATTCTTACCAACACAGATGAGGAAACTGATGCTGAGAGTGGAGAAGTAACATGTTCAAGGTGACTTTAGTGGCAAAGCCAGAATCTGAGCCCAGGTGTCAGCATTCCCAAACTCCTCACGCTCTGCTGACCTCCTGGATTCTTGCTAAGATGGAAAAAATGAATATACGTGTAACTGCTGTGCAACTACCACTACCTTCTAAGTCAGCTCTTTAGTGTGTCATTCATAGTACTTTGTTTTCTCCTAAGCTCTTTGTTTTGATGAAAGTTGCTCTGTTTTGAGTTATAGCTTCAAGCCTTCCAGGCTGTGCTAGTGCCATGGAGAGCTCTCAGATATTTAACATCCAAACACTGCAAGACTGCAGATAGGAAACAGTGTCTCCATGGTGGTATACCAATTCGTATTGCATACATACATATCTGAATGCTCTGCTTTGAGGTGAAGAGAGGAAGGAAAATTGAATAAGAATATATAGACAGAGCCAGCGACAGATGGGATTCTGACAAATATTAGGGACAGAGAGTAACACTGCGAAAGAGGATGAGGAGCAAAAGCAATACAACTGTGGGGAAACTGTCATATATGATACATCTTTGCAGTTTCTGGAAACTGTCATATATGATACATCTTTGCAGCTTCTGGAAACTGTCATATATGATACATCTTTGCAGTTTCTGGAAAACAATTAGAAAATTATACACCCTATTTATTAATGTCTAGCTATTATCATAGATTCTGAAGTCTGTGATGGTGGCTTGACAATTGTATCTCTAGCACTTAATTGAGTGTCTGATACATAGCCGTTGTGCAATAAATATTTTTAAATCAGATAGTTATTTTAATACACCCAACCATACTTACATTCTTTCCATCAAAAATTACTTCATGTTTGAAATACTTTTATGTAAACATATAAAACTTAATAATAATATACACTTCATGTTATTGAGGGCAGAGATCTTGTCTTATGGGTCTTTTTAACTCCTTTATATTAATAAATGCATACTGACTTAAATCAAGTATTAAATAACTACTTCTTATTCAGACATTATTAAGGTTTTACTTCAGTTATTTCTTAAACATTTATCTTCTTCTATCCTCTGCTCCAGAAAATACAGATGTAGCAATGAACCTGCATCCAGATAGACCACATGATAAATGAACATCCATGTACCCACTACAGAGTTTTAGAGAATATCACCAATGGCATTACAACCTATATGTTAACATGTTAACATGATACTCCATTGGCTTTATACAATAGATTTAATCTGCCTCCTAGAAATTATAGATTCAATATACTAACATAGAATACAGTAAGCTTTTTTGACACATGCCAAGCTAATTCAATAATTTATATGAAAATTCAGTGGGATGGAAAAAGTAACAACAACAACAAAATAACTTGAAAAGACAAAAAAATTGAAGGAATTTATTCTACCATATTATCAAGACCACTTACAATAGTAATTAAGAGTGTGTGGTAACAAGGCACAGATAGGTAAAAGGTCAATATAAGGAAGAGAAAGTCCAATGACAAGAACATGTATCTATAATTCTTACCAGTGGGGAGGGTAGAACAAAGAGAGAAAGGAATGTCTTATTAATAATAGTTCTAGGCCAATTAGATACCCAAATAAAAATAAAATTGTTAAAAATATTCTATTTGGGATGAAGAAAAAGTCTGGAAATAGATAGGCAATAGTTTCTAAACAGTGTAATTATATTCAGTGCCAATGAATTGTACACATAAAAATGTGTAATTAGCTAATTGGCTAGAGGAGATATTTGTAGCACATATAAATAACAAAAAAACTTGAATGTAGCATATTTAAATCAATAAAAAGGAAAAGGTGATCAAGACAGCAGAATATAAGGATGTGGAACTCACATCCCCCCCACACACAAATACATCAAAAATAAATCTACATGTGACCAATTCTCACTGAAAACTAACTTGAAATTAGCAGAAAGACTCCTGTACAATCAAGGCTGAAAGAAAGATCTACATGGAATTGGGTAGAAAAGGAAGAGACACAATCTGGTTGGGACTTATGCCCCAGAGGGGGACTCAGAGGAAAGAGAGATTACATGAGTGAGAGATCCTTCCTGGTTAGTGAGCAGTTGAAGCCACATATTGGGCACCCCAGTTCTGGGGTCCAACAAAGGGAAGACTAGCCCCCTTGGCTTGTTGGAGGGCCAGTGGAACTAACAGGATGGCTGTGGGAAGCCTAGACTCCACTCAGAAGGAGCACATGTGCTTGCTTACTCCCCAGACAGGGTAGAGAGGGTGGGCTGAAACGGTGAGGTTGGCTGACTAGTTTCCCATGACCGTCCCAGCATGCACCCCAGACTGAGCCAAGTGAACACTCCAGCCCCGCTAACTTCATGTCACGGTTCCATGCTGGAGCAAGTGTTGCCATGACCAATTAAAGAACTCGACGTTAAGACACAGAGACAGCTGAGACAGAAAGAAGTGTTTGAACAAGGTGGAGGAAGACATAGCTGTTGCTTCCACAGGCAGCACATCAGAAACAGCCCCCAAATCTGTCTGTAATGGCTGCAGCCTGCTCCTCATCAAACACTGAGTGACCACATGAGTCCCACTTGCTCCAGCACTGTTTCCCTCTGGGGTGAGGGTGCTGGTGCTTGAAGGGGTGAGAGCTCACACTTAAAGGGAAAAGAGGCAGGTAAGAACTAACTCTCAGGATTTCTGCTCCAGCAACTTAGGATCACGTCTGGTCCTTGATAGGGCAGTGACAGCCACTGAGCAAAGGGAAAGCTCTGGCTCACACCTGACTCTTCTCTAGAGCCTCCTTCTACAGCCCCACCTCCTACCAAGGTGATAACTGCCAGAACACCCTGAGGAAAGACATGAATTTTGTTCACTACAAATCTAGTTCCTGCATGAAAACCACTGGGTATACACATACTGCATAGGGATACTCCCACAGAAGGACACCCCTTCAAGACCACAAGAGGTAACCGTTTCACCTAATTTCATAGACACATAAAGTTAAGCAAAATGAAAAGACAAAGGAAATGGCCTCAATTGAAGAGCAAGAAAAAAAAGTACTTATAAAACAACTGATGTATATATGTCAATACACTACCAAATGTAAAATAGATAGCTAGTGGGAAGCAGTGACATAGCATAGGGAGATCAGCTCGGTGCTTTGTGACCACCTAGAGGGGTGGGATAGGGCAGATAGGAGGGAGATGCAAGAGGGAGGGGATATGGGGATATATGTTTATGTATAGCTGATTCACTTTGTTATACAGCAGAAACTAACACAACATTGTAAAGCAATTATACTCCAATAAAGATGTTAAAAAAATAAAATAAAATAAAATGGTAAAAGTAAAAAAACCCAAAACCAAAAAAAAACAACTGATGAAACAGAAACAATTTACCAGATAAAGAATTCAAAGCATTAGTAATAAGACTGCTAACTGAATTTGGGAAAAGAATAGATGAATACACTAAGAATTTTAACAAGGTACTAGGAAAAAAAATAAAAACCAACTGTCAGAACTGAAGAACACAGTAACTGAAATGAAAAACACAGTAGAAGGAATTAATAGCAGACTAGGTGATAGAGAAGAACACATAAATGACCTGGAGGATAGAAAAATGGAAACCACCCAATCAGGGCAGCAAAAAGAAAAACAAATTTAAAAAATGAGAAAAATTTAAGAGAACTCTACAATAAAATGAAGAGTACCAGGATTGGCATTCTAGGGCTCCCAGAAGGAGGAGAGAGAGAGAAAGGGGTCAAAATGTATTTGATGAAATTATGGCTGAAAACTTCCCAAACCTGAAGAAGGAAACATATTCAGCTACAGGAAGCACAGAGGGTCCCAAAAAAGATAAACACAAACAGACCCATAATAAGACATATCATAATTAAAATGGCAAAATTTAAAGATAAAGAGAAAATTCTAAATGCAGCAAGAGAAAAGCAAAAGAGTCATACAAGGAAACTCCCATAAGGCTATAAGCTGATTTTTTCTGCAGAAACTTTGCAGGCCAGAAGGGAGTGGAATGATATATTCAAAGGGCTGAAAGGAAAAACATGCAATCGAGGATACTCTGCCCAACAAGATTAGCATTTAGAATTGAAGGAGAGATAAATAACTTCTCAGACAAGGAAAAATAGTAGTTTTTGATTGGTTTAAACCTATGCTAAAAGAAATGTTAAAGTGTCTTCTCTAAGTGTAAAAGAAAAGGCTATAGCAAGAAGTAAGAATTTATTGAAAAGGAAAAATCCCAATAGAGAAGGCAAATATATTGTAAAGACTGAGGATCAACCATTTAAATAAGTTTAAAAGAAAAAAAAATTGTAAAAGCAACTATCACTGCAATAAACTGTTAAGGGAAAAACATGAAGATGTAAAATATGATATCAAAAACACAAAATGTGAGGGAAGGGAGTAAAAAGTGTAGATCTTTTAAAATGTATTTGAACTTAAATGACTACCAGTTTAAAACAAGTAGATATAATTATGCGTCAACATATATGAACCCCATGGTAACCACAAATCAAAAACTGGCAACAGACACACAAAAACTAGAGAAAAGGGAACATAAGCATACCACTAAAGAAAATCATCAAACCACAGAGGAAGAAACTGAAAGAAGAAAAGAACAGGTAAAAACTACAGAAACAACCAGAAAGCAGGTAATATAATGGCAGTAAGTACATACCTATCAATAATTACTTTACATGTCAAAGGACTAAATGACCCATTCAAAAGACATAGGGTTACTGATTGAAGAAAAAAAAAAGGCTCATCTATATGCTGCTTACAAGAGACTCACTTCAGAACTATAGACACACACACTGAAAGTGAGGGGATGAAAAACTATATTTCATATAAATGGAAAAAACAAGAAAGTGGGGATAGCAATATATATATCAGACAAAATAGACTTTAAAACAAAGGCTATAGCAAAAGACAAAGAAGGACATTATATAATGATAAAGGGATCAAATAGAAGAAGAGTATATCACACTCATTATCATATCTGCAACCAATACAGCAGCATTTAACTATATAAAGCAAACACTAACAGACATAAAGAGAGAAACTGACAATAATGCAACCATATTACGGGACTTTAGGACCCCTCTTACATCAATAGACAGATTATCCAGAGAAAATTTAATAAGGCAACAGTGGTCTTAAATGACACAATGGACCAGTTGGACTTAATAGATATCTACAGGAGAGTCCATCCCCAAACAGCAAATACACAATCTTTTCAAGCACATAGAATGTTCTCCAGGATAGATCACATGCTAGACCACAAAACAAGTCTCAACAAATTTAAGAGGATAGAAATTATATCAAACATTTTTTTCTGACCACAATTGTATGAAACTAGAAATCAACTACAGGAAGAAAAATGGGAAAAGGAAAAGCATGTGGAGACTAAATAACATGCCACTTAAAAAAAAATCTATGGGTCAATGAAGAAATCAAAGAGGAAATCAGAAAAACACTCAAGACAAATGAAAATGGAAAAAACTTTCCAAAATCTATGGGATAAGGCAAAAGCAGTTCTAAGAAAGAAGTTTATAGTGATACAGGTCTACCATATGATCCAGCAATTCCACTACTGGGCATATATCCAAAGGAAATTACAACCATATTTTTGAGGAGCTATATGTACTCTAGTGTTTATTGTAGCATTATTCACAATAGCCAAGATATGTAAACAACCAAATGCCCATCAGCAGATAAATTGATTTAAGAAAAGACATAGTATATATAAACAGTGAAATATTATTTCACCATGAGATAGAAGAATATCCTGCCATTCACAGCAGCATGGATGGACCTTGAGCCCATTATGCCTAGTGAGATAGGGCAGACAGAGTAAGACAAGTACTATATGATATCAATTATATGTGAAATCTAAAAAGGTCCAACTGGTAAAAAAAAAGTGTAAATAATAGTTACCAGAGGATGGAGGTTAGGAGATACAATTCATGTCATTTAAGGATACACACTATTAATGAATAGTTAACATGCCTCAGAGAGCTATGCTTAGTATGATGAATATAGACAACAATATTATACTATAATTATCAAATTTGCTAAGAGACCAGAACTTAATTATCCCAATCACTAAAAAGAAAGGATAATTATGTAATGTGATAAAGGTGTTAAGTATTGTTACAATGGCAAACATATTACAATATATAAACACATTGTACACCTTAAATTTATACAATGTTATATGTCAAATATATCTAATTTTAAATAAAAGCACTCAATACCACTAGTCATCAGGAAAATACAAGTAAAAATCCAAAAGTGATACCACCACACACCCACCACAATGGCTGAACTTAAATAGAGAGATAAAGACAATTGCTAGCAAAGATGTGGAGCATTCAAACATCATAAATTATTTATGGGAAAGTAAAATGATAAAACCACTTTTGCAAAAAGTCTACTAGTTTTCTGTGCAACTAAACACATATTTATCCTCTGACATAGTTAATCCACTTCTAGAAATTTATTGAAAGAGAATGAAAATATATATCCACAACAACCCATGTGAAAGAATGTTAATAGGTAGATCACATGATTATTAATAGTCAAATGAATTAACAGTGTGGTATGTTGATGCAATGGAATTGTAAAATAAAATAAAATAAAATAAATAAATAAGTAAATTACAATATAGACAATAAAATGGATTTGTCTCAAAAACCATATGCTGAGAAAAAGAAAACTTACATAAAAGAGTCTGATTTAATTTATTTGAAGTTTTAGATTAAGGAAAATTAATCTATGATGAAAAAAATCAGAGTAGTTGTCTCCAGGAAGTAGTGTGAGGACAAGAATCTATCAGAGGGAGCATGATGGAATATCTGGGATAATTTCAGTTTACAAAGATATATGCATTTGTCAGAAATTCAATGGACATGCACTTAAGATTATTTTATTTCACTGAATTTAAATTTCACATCAAAATAATATTATGATAGGAGGAGTCAAGATGGCAGAATAGGAGGACATGGAATTTGACACTCCTCACAAGCTCATCAAAAACACATTTACAAATGGAACAATTCCCACAGAGCTCCTGCTGAACCATAGTGGTAGGCTTAAGATACCTAAAAGAATGAAAGAAAGAAGAAAAAAGAAAAAAAGAAAAGAGGAATCAAAAAAGAGACCAGCAAACCTGGAGAGAAGCTGAAGGTAAGGAGAGATCCCCACATTAAGAAAGACTCCCTCATGGAGGGGAAATCAACTGGGACAGAAAATGAACTTCAGGAGATCAAAGGAGAATGCAGCAAACAGTCTGTGGAATGCAGGACAAAGTAAGAACCACACACATGATCTACACCACAGCTCTGTGCATTCTAGCCTGAATCATGAGTCGTCTGTTGTGAAGGGGAGCTGGATGCTGGAAAGAAGGGTTTGGGGTGCAGACTCAGAGAGAGCACAGCTCTTGGCTGTGAAAAGACAGCCTGAAGGGACAGGAGCAAGGGGAGCCACAACCAGGAAAGTCTACGGAAAAAGCCTGAGACACCACAGCAAGGCATCATTGTCAATCTGCGTGCAAGGGGCAGAGCCGCCATTATAACCCCCTTCCCCAGTAGCTGGGTTCTTAGGCCTCTGTGGGCATTGGGAGGGGCTCCCACCAGAACAGGTCCACCTGCCCCTTGGGCCGGGGTCGCCTCTGCCTGCGTAGGCTCTGGGGGCCTGAGCACCACCCACCCCAAAACCTCCTGGGAACCCCTGCTTGGGACAAGAGTCCACCAAAGCTGGCAGGGTCAGAAGGCTAAAGCATGGGGTTGGAAGAACAGACCAGGGAGAGAAACACAGTTGGCTGTGCAGATACAAGAGAAGGGACAGGAGTGAGGGGTCGCATGGCCAGGAATGCCCCTAGAGGAAGCGGAGTCTGCCTGGAAAGCAAGGCACAATTTTTGAGAGGCTCACAGGGGGGCAGGGCTGACAACGCTCCCATAGCTAGCTCCTGCTGCTGCAGGTACTGGGTGTACCCAAGTGTGCTCCAAGCAGCCACTGCTTTCGCTCCCTCTCACCTGGGCAAGGATCAGAAGCCTGAGGGCAGCACACACACAAAGGTGGGGTTAAAACCAAAACTGAGATAAGAGGTAGGGCAACTAAGGAAGAGAAACACAAATCTTTCTATGCAGCAGCACAAGCTGTGTATTAAATCCCCAAAATCAGCTGAGTCAATCCTGCGTTTGTGGAATACCTGAATAGACAACGAGTGTTTCAGCATCTGAGACCAGTCTAGCCTTTTCAGTACTGGGCTTTGTTGGCACATACAAACAGGAAATGGGCCAGAACAGAGTCTGAGCTGGCCCCACAATGTCCACAGCAGGTCCAGAGACCTACCTAGAGGTATTGGAAAGCCTCCTAGGGAGGTGGTCCCAGGAAAATATTCTTATTACTACTATTCTTTGTTAGATTGTTTCATTTTGTTCAGTTGTTGGTATTGTTGCTTTTGTTATTTTTTATCTTTTATTTTCTACTTTTATTTTTTTATTTTTTATATTATGTTATTTTCTTAATATATATAAAGTATTTATTTTTATATTTTCCCTATACTTTTTTGTTGCTCTGTGGCTTTTGTCTTGTTTTTGTTCTTCATTTTACATATATTCCCCCCCCCCTTTTTTTCAATTGTTTTTAGGTGTACATTCTGTTTTATTCGCTTTTCTGTTGTTGCTGTTGTTGATATTGTTTGCTTGCCCCCTTTTCTCTTTTATTTTTTATTCTTTGTTTTTGTTAGAATAATCCTTAACAACTGTTCTCATATTAGAATATATTAGAATTC
This sequence comes from Balaenoptera borealis, assembly GCF_965194805.1. Taxonomy (NCBI): domain Eukaryota; kingdom Metazoa; phylum Chordata; class Mammalia; order Artiodactyla; family Balaenopteridae; genus Balaenoptera; species Balaenoptera borealis. Next base: position 169,792,836 of record NC_138867.1, read on the forward strand.
TCTTGTTTGATTATCTCTTCCTTTGTTGTTTTTCTTTTTTTTTTCTTGCTCTGTGTGTGTGTGTGTGTGTGTGTGTGTTTGTGTGTGTGTGAGAGTGGGTGTTGTGTTGCTGTTGCTGCTGTTTGTTTGTTGCTGTTCTTGCTATTTGCCCTGAGATTTGCTTGTCTGTTTTTTTTTTATTTTTTGTTTTATTTTGTTTTTCTTTTTTCTTTTCTTTTCTCTATTTTTTATTGGGCCACACTGTGCAACTGGTGGGTTCTTGGTTCCCCAACCAGGGGTTGGGCCTGCATCTCTGGGGTGGCAACATAGAGTCCAGGACGCTAGAACACCAGAGAATCCCGGGCACAGGGAATATTAATCGGCATGTACATTCCTGAACATATCCATACCAACACAAAGACCCTTGGCCCACACAACTCCCTGCAGACTCCAGTGCTAAACACCTCACACCAACAAACAGCAAGACAAGAATGCAACCACATCCATCAGTAGACAGGCAGCCTAAAGTCATACTAAGCTCACAGACACCCCAAAACACACCACATGATGCAGCCCTGGGCATCAGAGGGAAAAGACTCAACTCCAGCCAACAGAGCGCAGGCACCAGGCCCTCCCACTAGGAAGCATACACAAGCCCCTGGACCAACCTCACTCAGCAGTGGGCAGTCAAAAGACATGAGAGGAACTACGACCCTGCAGCCTGTGGAAAGAAGACCATAAACACAGTAGGTTAGACAAAGTGAAACAACAGAGAAATATGCTGCAGACAAAAGAGCAAGATAAAATCCCACAAAACCAAATAAGTGAAGAGGAAATATGCAAGCTATCTGAAAAAGAATTGAGAGTAATGCTAATAAAGAAGATTCAAGATCTAAGAAATAGAATGGAGAAAATACAAGAAATGCTTAACAAGGACCTAGAAGAACTAAAGATCAAACAATCAGTGCTGAACAACACAATAGCTGAAATGAAAAATACACAAGGAGAAATCAACAGCAGGATAACTGAGGCAGAAGAATGAATAAGTGAGCTGGCAGATAGAATGGTGTAAATAACTGCTGAGGAACAGAATAAAGAAAAAAGAATGAAAAGAATTAAGGACAGTCTCAGAGACTTCTGGGACAACAACAAATTCACCAGCATTCGAATTATAGGGGGCCCAGAGGAAGAAGAGAAAGGGAAAGGTCCTGAGAAAACATTTGAAGAGATTATAGTCAAAAACTTTCATCACATGGGAACAGAAATACTCAATCAAGTTCAGGAAGCTCAGAAAGTTCCATACAGGATAAACCCAAGGAGAAACATGCCAAGACACATATTAATCACACTAACAAATATTAAATACAAAGAAAAAATATTAAAAGCAGCAAGGAAAAGCAATAAATAACATACAAGGGAATACCCATAAGGTTATCAACTGATTTTTCAGCAGAAATGCTGCAGAACAGAAGGGAGTGGTAGGATATATTTAAAGTGATGAAAGGAAAAACCAAGAACCAAGATAACTCTAGCCAGCGAGGATCTCATTCAGAATCAACAGAGAAATCAAAAGCTTTACAGACAAGCAAAAGCTAAGAGAATTCAGCATCACAAAACCAGCAATGTAACAAATGCAAAAGGAACTTCTCTTGGTGGGAAACACAAGAAAAGAAAAAGACCTACAAGAACAAACCCAAAACAATTAATAAAAGGGTAATAAGAGCATACACATGTATAATTACCTTAAATATAAATGGATTAACTGTTCCAACCAAAAGACACAGACTAGCTGAATGGATTAAAAAAAAAAAGACCCATAAATTTGCTGTCTAAAATAGATCACTTCAGACCTAGGGACACATACAGACTGAAAGTGAGGGGATGGAAAAAGATATTCCATGCAAATGGGAATCAAAAGAAAGCTGGACTAACAATACTTGTATCAGATAAACTAGACTTTAAAATAAAAACTATTCCAAGAGAAAAGGAAGGACACTACATAATGATCAAAGGATCAATCCAAGAAGAAGATATAACAATTATAAATATCTATGCACCCAACATAGGAACACCTCAATACATAAGGCAAATGCTAATAGCCATAAAAGGGGAAATGGACAGTAATACAATAATAGTCGGGGACTTTAACACCTCACTTACACCAGTGGACAGATCATCCAAAATGAAAATAAATAATGAAACACAAGCTTTAAAAGACACAATAGACCAAAGACTTAATAAATAATTAAAGGGCATTCCACCCGAAAATGGCAGAATACACTTTCTTTGCAAGTGCTCATGGAACATTCTCCAGGATACATCACATCTTGGGTCACAAATCAAGCCTCAGTATATTTTTAAAAATTGAAATCATATCAGACATCTCTTCCGACCACAAATCTATGAGATTAGAAATCAATTACAGGAAAAAAAAACTGGAAGAAATACAAACACATGGAGGCTAAACAATATGTTACTAAATAAGCAAGAGATCACTGAAGAAATCAAAGACAAAATCAAAAAATACCTAGAAACAAATGACAGTGAAAACAAACGACCCAAAACCTATGGGACACAGCAAAAGCAGTTCTAAGAGAGAAGACTATAGCAATACAATCCTACCTCAAGAAACAAGAAAAATCTCAAATAAACATCCTAACCTTACACCTCAAGCAACTAGAGAAAGAAGAACAAACAAAACCCAAAATTAGAAGGAAAGAGATCATAAAGATCAGAGCAGAAATAAATGAAATAGAAATGAAGAAAACAATAACAAAGATCAATAAAACTAAAAGCTGGTTCTTTGAGAAGATAAACAAAATTGATAAACTTTTAGCCAGACTCACCAAGAAAAAAAGGGAGAGGACTCAAATCAGTAAAATTAGAAACGACAAAGAGAAGTTACAGCTGACACCATAGAAATATAAAGGATCGTAAGAGAATACTGCAAGCAACCTCATGCCAATAAAATGGACAACCTGCAGGAAATGGACAAATTCTTAGAAAAGTTCAACCTTCCAAGACTGAACCAAGAAGAAAGAGAAAATATGAACAAACCAATCACAAGTACTGAAAGTGAAACTGTGATTAAAAACTCCCAAAAAATAAAAGTCCAGGACCAGATGGCTTAATAGGTGACTTCTATCAAACATTTAGAGAAGAGATAACATGTATCCTTCGCAACCTCTTCCAGAAAATTGCAGAGTGTGGAATACTCCAAAACTCATTCTAGGAGGTCACCATCACCCTGATGCCAAAACCAAACAAAGATATCACAAAAATAGAAAATTACAGGCCAGTATCACTGATGAACATAGAGGCAAAAATCCTCAAGAAAATACTAGCAAACAGAAACCAACAACACATTAAAAGGATCATACACTATGATCAAGTGGAATTTATGCCAGGGATGCAAGGATTCCTTAATATATGCAAATCCATCAATGTGATACACCATATTAACAAATTGAAGAATAAGAACCATATGATCATCTCAATAGTTGCATAAAAAGCTTTTGACAAAATTCAACACCCATTTATGATAAAAACTGTGCAGAAAGTGGGCATAGAGGAAACCTACCTCAACCTAATAAAGACCATATATGACAAACCCACAGCAAACATTATTCTCAATGGTGAAAAACTGAAAGCATTTCCTCTAAGATCAGGAACAAGACAAGGTTGTCCACTCTCGCCACTATTATTTAACATAGTTTTGGAAGTCTTAGCCATGGCAATCAGAGAAGAAAAAGAAATAAAAGGAATCCAAATTGGAAAAGAAGAAGTAAAACTGTCACTGTTTGCAGATGACATGTTACTATACATAAAAAATCTTAATGTTGCCAACAGAAAACTACTAGAGATAATCAATGAATTTGGTAAAGTTGCAGGACACAAAATTAATACACAGAAATCTCTTGCATTCCTAGACACTAACAATGAAAGAACAGAAAGAGAAATTAAGGAAACAATCCCGTTTACCACTGCAACAAAATAATAAAATATCTGAGAATAAACCTACCTAAGGAGACAAAAGAAGTGTTTTTCAAAAACTATAAAATGCTAATGAAAGAAATCAAAGATGACACAAACAGATGGAGAGATATACCATGTTCTTGGATTGGAAGAACCAATATTGTGAAAATGACTATACTACCCAGAGAAATCTACAGATTCAACACAATTCCTATCAAATTACCAGTAGCATTTTCACAGAACTAGAAAAATAATTTTACAATTTGTACAGAAACACAAAACACCCCCAAAATAGCCAAAACAATCTTGAGAAAGAAAAATGGAGCTCGAGGAATCAGGCTACCTGACTTCAGACTATACTACAAAGCTACAGTAAACAAGACAGTATGGTACTGGTACAAAAAGGGAAATATAGATTAATGGAACAGGATAGAAAGCCCAGAGATAAACCCACGCAACTATGGTCAACTAATCTATGACAAAGGAGCCAAAAATATACAATGGAGAAAAGACAGCCTCTTCAATAAGTGGTGATGGGAAAACTGGACAGCTACATGTAAAAGAATGAAATTAGAACACTCACTAATACCATACACAAAAATAAACTCAAAATGGATTAAAGACCTAAAAGTAAGACCAGACATTATAAAACTCTTAGAGGAAAACACAGGCAGAACACTCTTTGACATAAATCATAACAACGTCTTTTTTGACCCACCTCCTAGAGTAATGAAAATTAAAACAAAAGTAAACAAACGGGACCTAATTCAGCTTAAAAGTTTTTGCACAGCAAAGGAAACCATAAACAACATGAAAAGGCAACCCTCAGAATGGGAGAAAATATTTGCAAACGAAAAAACTAACAAGGGATTAATCTCCAAAATTAACAAGCAGCTCATACAGCTCAATATAAAAAAAAAAACAAACAAACAACCCAATCAAAAAATGGGTGGAAAACTTGGAAGAAATGGACAAATTCTTAGAAAGGTATAACCTTCCAAGACTGAACCAGGAAGAAACAGAAAATATGAACAGACCAATCACAAGTAATGAAATTGAAACTGTGATTAAAAATCTTCCAACAGGGCTTCCCTGGTGGCACAGTGGTTGAGAATCTGCCTGCCAATGCAGGGGACGTGGGTTCGAGCCCTGGTCTGGGAGGATCCCACATGCCGCGGAGCAACTAGGCCCGTGAGCCACAACTACAGAGCCTGTGCATCTGGAGCCTGTGCTCCACAACAAGAGAGGCCGCGATAGTGAGAAGCCCGCACACCGCAATGAAGAGTGGCCCCCACTTGCCGCAACTGGAGAAAGCCCTCGCACAGAAACGAAGACCCAACACAGCCATAAATAAATAAATAAATAAATAAATAAAATTTAAAAAAAAATCTTCCAACAAACAAAAGTCCAGGACCAGATGGCTTCACAGGTGAATTCTATCAAACATTTAGAGAAGAACTAACACCCATCCTTCTCAAACTCTTCCAAAAAATAGCAGAGGAAGGAAGACTCCCAAACTCATTCTATGAGGCCACCATCACACTGATACCAAAACCAGAAAAAGATACTACAAAAAAAGAAAATTATAGACCAATATCACTGATGAATATAGATGCAAAAGTCCTCAACAAAATACTAACAAACAGAATCCAACAACACATTAAAAAGATCATACACCATGATCAAGTGGGATTTATCCCTGGGATGCAAGGATTCTTCAATATATGCAAATCAATCAATGTGATATATCATATTAACAAATTGAAGAATAAAAATCATATGATCATCTCAATAGATGCAGAAAAAGCTTTTGACAAAAATCAACACCCATTTATGATAAAAACTCTCCAGAAAGTGGGAACAGAGGGAACATACCTCAACATAATAAAGGCCATATATGACAAACCCACAGGAAACATCATTCTCAATGGTGAAAAACTGAAAGCATTTCCTCTAAGATCAGGAACGAGACAAGGATGTCCACTCTTGCCACTATTATTCAGCATAGTTTTGGAAGTCCTAGCCACAACAATCAGAGAAGAAAAAGAAATAAAAGGAATACAAATTGGAAAAGAAGAAGTAAAACTGTCACTGTTTGCGGATGACATGATACTATACATAGAGAATCCTAAAAATGCCACCAGAAAACTACTAGAGCTAATCAATGAATTTGATAAAGTTGCAGGATACAAAATTAATGCACAGAAATGTCTTGCATTCCTATACACTAATGATGAAAAATCTGAAAGAGAAATTATGGAAACACTCCCATTTACCATTGCAACAAAAAGAATAAAATACCTAAGAATAAACCTACCTAGGGAGACAAAAGACCTGTATGCAGAAAACTATAAGACACTGATGAAAGAAATTAAAGATGATACAAATAAATGGAGAGATATACCATGTTCTTGGATTGGAAGAATCAATATTGTGAAAATGAGTATACTACCCAAAGCAATCTACAGATTCAATGCAATCCCTATCAAGTTACCAATGGCATTTTTTATGGAACTAGAACAAATCATCTTAAAATTTGTATGGAAACACAAAAGACCCCGAATAGCCAAAGCAGTCTTGAGGGAAAAAAATGGAGCTGGAAGAATCAGACTCCCTGACTTCAGACTATACTACAAAGCTACAGTAATCAAGACAACATGGTACTGGCACAAAAACAGAAGCATAGATCAGTGGAACAAGACAGAAAGCCCAGAGATAAACCCACACACCTATGGTCTACTAATCTATGACGAAGGAGGCAAAGATATATAATGGAGAAAAGACAGTCTCTTCAATAAGTGGTGCTGGGAAAACTGGACAGCTACATGTAAAAGAATGAAATTAGAACACTCCCTAACACCAGACACAAAAATAAACTCAAAATGGATTAGAGACCTAAATGTAAGACCAGACACTACAAAACTCTTAGAGGAAATCATAGGAAGAACATTCTTTGACATAAACCACAGCAAGATCTTTTTTGACCCAGCTCCTAGAGTAATGGAAATAAAAACAAAAATAAACAAATGGGACCTAATGAAACTTAAAAGCTTTTGCACAGCAAAGGAAACCATAAACAAGACGAAAAGACAACCCTCAGAATGGGAGAAAATATTTGCAAACGAATCAACGGACAAAGGATTAATCTCCAAAATATATAAACAGCTCATGCAGCTCAATATTAAAGAAACAAACAACCCAATCCAAAAATGGGCAGAAGACCTAAATAGACATTTCTCCAAAGAAGACACAGATGGCCATGAAAAGCTGCTCAACATCACTAATTATTAGAGAAATGCAAATCAAAACTACAATGAGGTATCACCTCACACCAGTTAGAATGGGCATCATCAGAAAATCTACAAACAATAAATTTTGGAGAGGGTGTGGAGAAAAAGAAACCCTCTTGCACTGTTGGTGGGAATGTAAATTGATACAACCACTATGGAGAACAGTATGGAGGTTCCTTAAAAAACTAAAAATAGAATTACCATATGACCCAGCAATCCCATTACTGGGCATATACCCAGAGAAAACCATAATTCAAAAAGACACATGCACCCCAATATTCATTGCAGTACTATTTACAATAGCCAGGTCATGGAAGCAACCTAAATGCCCATCCACAGATGAATGGATAAAGAAGATGTGGTACATATATACAATGGAATATTACTCAGCCATAAAAAGGAACGAAATTGAGTCATTTGTTGAGACGTGGATGGACCTAGAGACTCTGATACAGAGTGAAGTAAGTCAGAAAGAGAAAAACAAATATTGTATATTAACACATGTATGTGGAACCTAGAAAAATGATACAGATGAACCAGTTTGCAGGGCAGAAGTTGAGACATAGATGTAGAGCACAAACTTATGGACTCCAAGAAGGGAAAACCGCGGTGGGGTGGGGATGGTGATGTGCTGAATTGGGCGATTGGGATGGACATGTATACATTGATGTGTATAAAATTGATGACTAATAAGAACCTGCAGTATAAAAATAAAACAAAGAAACAAACAAAAAAAAACTAATACTAAACTTTCTTTGGGTTATTTGTATGGAAATATGTTAATATAAATGTTTCAGACATTACATGAAATTCCTAAAAATCTTATATGTTCTGGTATAATGTTATAAGTCATAATTCTAGTTATTACTTTAAAATGTATATCTCAGAAATAACTAAATTTCCTTGTCAATTGCATTATTATGAACTTTCATCAAATCTTTAACCGTGGTGATTTTTAAGTGTTTTGTCATTTACAGACAGTTCTGGGTGTACTCTGATGCTTTTGCAAAAATGTTCCTATAAAAGTGTTTCATCTTCAAGGAATTCATGGAAAAGACTCTGACAAGTACAGGTTTCTGGTAACTGACTATACTGCTGAACTGAATGAATAAGCACTTTCAGAACTCTAATGCAAAACTGATGAATTCATAAAAGTGCTAACAAAAGATCAAGATGAAAAAAAATTAATTACATGGGACTGAGTGAACTGATGAGGATGATTATAATTTTTGTGACTTTCTGTTTGAATAAAAAAAAATCCCACAAGGACTCAGTGGCAAAAAATATACGAATCAATTTTCACTGCAAAGTAAAGGAGCTGTTACAGTGGAGGATTACTGGACTGAATGTAAATATTATGACATAGTATGAGTGTGTTTTGTGTTTGGTAATTGCAATCATTGTTGCTTTTGTTGTGTTCATCCATTTACAATGCTTGGTGTCAGTTTATTTATCTCTTGTAAAAATAAAATTTAGTGTGTGTGTGTGAAAAATAAAAAAAATGGGTGGAAGACCTAAATAGATATTTCTCCACGGAAGATATACAGATGGCCAAGAGGCACATGAAAAGATGCTCGACATCACTAATTATTAGAGAAATGCAAATTAAAACTACAATGAGGTATCATCACACACCAGTCAGAATGGCCATCATCAGAAAATGTACAAACAATAAATGCTGGAGAGGGTGTGGAGAAAAGGGAACCGCCATACACTGTTGGTGGGAATGTACATTGTTACAGCCACTATGGGAAACGGTTTGGAGGTTCCTGAAAAAACTAAAAATAGAACTACCATATGACCCAGAAATCCCACTACTGGGCATATACACTGAGAAAACCATAACTTTAAAAAACACATGTACTCCAATATTTATAGCAGCACTATTTACAATAGCTGGGACATGGAAGCAACCTAAATGTCCATCAACAGACAAATGGATGAAGAAGATGTGGTATTATATACAATGGAATATTACTCAGCCTTAAAAACGAATGAAATTTGGTCATTTGTAGAGACCTCCCAACCTCCCCCAACCTCTCCCTTGGTAGCCTTAAGTTCACCCTTTAAGTCTGTGAGTCTGTTTGTGTTTTGTAAGTAAGTTCCTTTGTATCATTTTTTTTAGATTCCCCATAAAAGCAATATCATACAATATTTCTCTTTCCCTGTCTGACTTACTTCACTCAGTATGACAATACTAAGTCCATCCATGTTACTGCAGATGGCATTATTTCATTCATTTTTATGGCTGAGTAATATTCCATTGTATAAATATACCCCATCTTCTTTATCCATTCCCCTGTTGGTGGACATTTAGGTTGCTTCCATGTCTTGGTTATTTTAAATAGTGCTGCAATAAACATTGTTGTGCATGTATACTTTCAGACCACGTTTTTCTCCAGGTATATGCCCAGGAGTGGGATTGCTGGATCACATGGTAGCTTCATTTTAGTATTTTAAGGCACCTCCATACTGTTCTCCACAGTGGCTGTACCAATTTACATTCCCACCAACAGTGTAGGAGGGTTCCCTTCTCTTCACACCCTCTCCAGAATTTACTGTTTGTGGAATTTTTGATGATAACCATTCGGACTAGTGTGAGGTGATACCTCATTGTAGTTTTGATTTACATTTCTCTAATAATTAGCAATGTTGAACATCTTTTCGTGTGCCTCTTAGCCATCTGTATGTCTTCTTTGGAGAAATGTCTATTTTGGTCTTCTGCCCATTTTTTCCTGGGTTGTATGTTTTGATGATATTAAGCCACATGAGCTGTTTGTAAATTTTGGAGACTAATCACTTGCTGGTCACCTCATTTGCAAATATTTTCTCCCATTCTGTGGGTTATCTTTTCATTCTGTTCATGGTGTCCTTTGCTGTGCAAAAGTTTTTGAGTTTAATTAGGTCCTATTTATTTATTTTTGTTTTTATTTCCATTACTCTGGCAGACATATCGAAAAAGGTATAGTTACACTTTATGTCAGAGAGTGTTCTGCCTACGTTTTTCTCTAAGAGTGTTACAGTGTCCGGTCTCATATTTAGGTCTTTAATCAGTTTTGAATTTATTTTTGTGTATGATGTTAAAGAATGTTCTAATTTCATTTTTTTACATGTAGCTGTCCAGTTTTCCCAGCACCATTTATTGAAGAGACTGCCTTTCCTCCATTGTATACTCTTGCCTCATTTGTCATAGATTGATTGACGATAGGTGCATGGGTTTATTTCTGGGCTTTCTATCCTGTTCCATTGATCTATATTTCTATTTTTGTGCCAGTACCATATGTCTTGTTTACTGTAGCTTTGTAGTATATTCTGAAGTCAGGGAGCCTGATACTTCCAGCTCTCTTTTTCTTTTTTTTTTTTGATATTTAAAAAAAATTAATTTTATTTATTTATTTTTATACAGCAGGTTCTTATTAGTTATCTATTTTATACATATTAGTGTATATATGTCAATCCCAATCTCCCAATTCATCCCACCACCACCCTCCACCCCTGCTTTCCCACTTTGGTGTCCATACGTTTGTTCTCTACATCTGTGTCTCTATTTCTGCCTTGCAAACTGGTTCATCTGTGCCATTTTTCTAGATTCCACATATATGCAATAATATATGATATTTGTTTTTCTCTTTCTGACTTACTTCACTCTGTATGACAGTCTCTAGGTCCATCCATGTCTCTACAAATGACCAAATATCATTCCTTTTTATGGCTGAGTAATATTCCATTGTATATATGTACCACATCTTCTTCATCCATTTGTCTGTCGATGGGCATTTATGTTGCTTCCATGACCTGGCTATTGTAAATAGTGCTGAAATGAACATTGGGGTGCATGTGTTTTTTTGAATTATGGTTTTCTCTGGGTATATGCCCAGTAGTGGGATTGCTGGGTCATATGGTAATTCTATTTTTAGTTTTTTAAGGAACCTCCATAGATATTGTATCAATTTACATTCCTACCAACAGTGCAAGAGCGTTCTCTTTTCTCCATACCCTCTTCAGCATTTGTTGTTTGTAAGTTTTCTGATTATGCCCATTCCTGCTCTGTTTTTCTTTCTCAAGATTGCTTTGGCTATTTGGAGTCTTTTCTGTGTCCATACAAATTTTAAAGTTTTTGTTCTAGTTCTATGAAAAATGTCATTGGTATTTAATAAGGATTTCATTAAATCTGTAGATTGCCTTGGGTAGTACAGTCATTTTGACAATATTGATTCTTCCAGTTCAAGAATATGGTATATCTTTCCATCTGTTTGTGTCCACTTTGATTTCTTTCATCAGTGTCTTATAGTTTTTGAAATACAGGTCTTTTGTCTCCTCAGGTAGGTTTATTCCTAGGTGTTTTTTTCTTTTTGATGCAATGGTAAATGGGATTGTTTCTTTAATTTCTCTTTCTGATTTTTTGTTGTTACTGTATAGAAATGCAACAGATTTCTGTGTATTACTGAGTTCATTGATGAGCTCTAATAGTTTTCTGGTAGCTCCTTCAGGATTCTCTATGTATAGTATCATGTCATCTGCAAACAGTGACAGTTTTACTTCTTCTTTTCCAATTTGGATTCCTTTTACTTTTTTCCTGTGATTGCTATAGCTAGGACTTCCAAAACTGTGTTGAATAAAAGTGGTGAGAGTGGACATCCTTGTCTTGTTCCTGATCTTAAAGGAAATGCTTTCAGCTTTTCACCATTGAATATGTTGTTAGCTGTAGGTTTGTCATAATGGCCTTTATTACGTAGAGCTATGCTCCCTCTACACCTACTTTCTTAAGAGTTTCTAACATAAACCAGTGTTGAATTTTGTCAAAAGCTTTTCCTGCATTTATTGAGGTGATCATATGGTTTTTAATCTTCAATTTGTTTATGAGGTCGATCACACTGATTGATTTGCAGATATTGAAAAATACTTCCATCCCTGGGATAAATCCCACTTGATCATGGTGTATGATCCTTTTAATATATTGTTGCATTCAGATTGCTAGTATTTTGTTGAGGATTTTTGCACCTCTGTTCATCAGTGATATTGGCTTGTAATTTTCTTTTTTTTGTGAATATCTTTGTCTGGTTTTGGTATCCAGGTAATGGTGGCCTCATAGAATGAGTTTGGGAGTGTTTCTTCCTCTTCAATTTTTTGGAACAATTTCAGAAGGATAGGTAGTAACTCTCCTCTAAATGTTTGATAGAATTCACCTGTGAAGCCCCTGGTCCTGGACTTTTGTTTATTGGGAGTTTTTAAATCACAGTTTCAATTTCTGTGCTTGTGACTGATCTGTTCATATTTTCTATTTCTTCCTTGTTCAGTCTTGGGAGATTGTACCTTTCTAAGAATTTGTCCATTTCTTCCAGGTTGCCCATTTTATTGGCATACAGTTTCTTGTAGTAGTCTCTTATGATCCTTGGTATTTCTTTGGTGTCAGTTGTAACTTCTCCTTTTTCATTTACAATTCTATTGATTTGTGTCCTCTCCCTTTTTTTCTTGATAAGTCTGGCTAAAGGTTTATCAATTTTGTTTATCTTTTCAAAGAACCAGGTCTTAGTTTTATTTATCATTGCTGTTGTTTTCTTTGTCTCTATTTCATTTATTTCTCCTCTGATGTTTATGATTTCTTTCCTTCTGCTAACTTTGGGTTTTGTTTGTTCTTCTTTCTCTAGTTGCTTTAAGTTAAGCTTAGGTTGTTTATATGAGATTTTTCTTGTTTCCTGAGATAAGGTTCTATTGCTATGAACTTCCCTCTTTGACCTGTTTTTTTCTGTATCCCATAGGCTTTGGATCATTGTGCTTTCTTTTTTATTTTTCTCTTGGTATTTTTTTATTTCCTCTTTGATTTCTTTAGTAATACATTGGTTTTTTTGTAGCATATTGTTTATCCTCCACGTGTTTGAGGTTTTTGCAGTTTTTTTCTTGTAGTCAATTTCTAATTCCATAACGTTGTTGGAAAAGATGCTTGTCATACAAGTGAATTAAGGCAGAAATGGAAAAACAAATATCACATATTAACGCATATATGTAGAAACCAGAAAATGGTACAGACACACCGGTTTGCAAGGCAGAAATAGAGACAAAGATGTAGAGAACAAACATATAGATACCAACGGTGGGAAGTGGGGGGTTGGATGAATTGAGAGATTGGGATTGACATATATACACTAATATGTATAAAATAGATAACTAATGAGAACCTGCTGTATAGCACAGGGAAATCCACTTCACTGTACAGTAGAAACTAACACAACATTGTAAAACAACAATATCCCAATAAAAAAAAAGAAAAAAAAGATATGATTTCAATTTTCTTACATTTACCCAGGTTCACATTTTGGCCTGGCATGTGGTCAATCCTAGAGAATGTTCCATGTGCCCATGAGAAGAATGTGTATTCTGCTTCTTTTGGATGAAATGCTCTATAAATATCAATTAAATCCATCTGGTCTCATGTGTCATTTAATGCCTGTGTTTCCTTATTTATTTTCTTTCTTGATGGTCTGTCCATTGATGAAAGTGGGATGTTAAAGTCCCCCACTATTATTGCATTACTGTTGATTTCTCCCTTTATGGCTGTTAGTGTTTGCCTTATATAATAAGGTGCTCCTATGTTGGGTGCATATATGTTTACAATTGTTTTTATATCTTCTTGGATTATCCCTTGATCATTATGTACTATCCTTCTTTGTCTCTTATAACAGTCTTTATTTTAAAGTCTATTTTGTCTGATGTGAGTATTGCTACTCCAGCTGTCTTTTCATTTCTATTTTCACGGAATACCTTTTTCCATCCCCTTACTTTCAGTATGTATGTGTCCCTAGGTCTGAAGTGGGTCTCTTGTAGATAGCATATATACAGGTCTTGTTTTTGTATCCATTCAGTCAGTCTATGTCCTTTGGTTGCAGCATTTAATCTATTTACATTTAAGGTAATTATCAGTATGTATGTTCCCTTTGTCATTTTCTTAATTGTTTTGGGTTTGTTTTTTGTAGGTCTTTTTTCTTCCCTTCCTTTTTGTTCTCCTCTCTTGTGGCTTGATGACCATATTTAGTGTTGTATTTAGGTTGCTGTTTCTTTTTTGTGTGTGAATCTATTGTAGTTTTGGGGTTTGCTCTTCCCTTGAGGTTTTGATATAGCAGTCTTTATATGTACAATGTTGTTTTAAGTTGCTGGTCTGTTTCCCACCTAGAGAAGTTACTTTAGCATTTGTGGCAAAACTGGTCTGGTGGTGCTGAATTCTCTTAGCTTTTGCTTGTCTGTAAAGCTTTTGATTTATCCATCAAATCTGAATGAAAGCGTTGCTGTGTAGAATATTCTTGGTTGTGGGTTCTGCCCCTTCATCACTTTAAATATATCCTGCCACTCCCTTCTGTCCTGCAGAGTTTCTGCTAAGAAATCAGTTGATATCTTTATGGGAGTTCCCTTGTATGTTATTTGTTATTTTTCCCTTGTTGCTTTTAATATTTTTTCTTTGTCTTTAATTTTTGCCAGTTTGATTACTAGGTGTCTTGGTGTGTTCCTCCTTGCATTTATCCTGCCTGGGACTCTCTGTGCTTCCTGGACTTGGGTGACTATTTCCTTTCCCATGTTAGGAAAGTTTTCAGCCATTATCTCTTCAAATGTTTTCTCAGGTCCTTTCTCTCTCTCTTCTCCTTCTGGGACCCCTATAATGCTAATGTTGGTGTGTTTATTGTTGTCCCAGTGGCCTCTTAGACTGTCTTCATTTTTTTCATTCTTCTTTTTTTTTCCCCTCTGTTCCACGCAAGTGATTTCCACCATTCTATCTTTCAGGCCACTTATCTATTCTTCTGCCTCAGTTATTCTGCTATTGACTCCTTCTAATGTATTTTTCATTTCAGTTGCATTGTTCATCTCTGTTTGTTTGTTCTTTAATTCTTCTAGGTCTTTGTTAAACATTTTTTGCATATTCTCAACGTTTGCCTCCATTTTTTTCTGAGTTCCTGGATCATCTTCACTATCAATATTCTGAATTCTTTTTCTGGAAAGTTGCCTAACTCCACTTCACTTAGTTGTTTTTCCAGGGTTTTATCTTATTCCTTCATCTGGGATATATTCCTCTTCTGTTTCAGTCTGTTTAACTTTCTGTGATCGTAGCTTTCATTCTGCAGGCTGCAGAACTGCAGTTCTTCTTGCTTCTGCTGTCTAGTCTCTTGTGGATGAGGCTTTCTAAGAGGCTTGTGTAAGCTTCCTGATGGGTGGGACTGGTGGTGGGTGGAGCTGGTTCTTGTCCCTCTGGTGGGCAGGGCAGTGCTTAGTAAAACTTTAATCCACTTATCTGCTGATGGGTGGGGTTGTGTTCCTGCCCTCTTTGTTATTTGGCCTGAGACTACCCAGCACTAGAGCCTACAGACTGTTTGGTGGCCTCCGGGAGGGCTCATGCCAATGAGTACATCCCAGAACTGCTGCCACAAAAGTCTTTGTCCCTGCAGTGAGCCACAGCTGTCCCCTGCCTCTGAAGGAGACCCTTCAATACTATCAGGTAGGTCTGGCCCTGTCTCCTATGGGATCACTGTTTTTTCCCCTGGGTCCTTGTGTGCATGAGACTTTGTGTTTGCCCTCCAAGAGTGGATTTTCTGTTTTCCCCAGTGTTGTGGAATTCCTGTAATCAGACGCCACTGGTCTTCAAAGCCAGATTCTCTGGGTACTCCTCCTCCCATTGCCAGGCCCCCAGGCTGGGACATCTGACATGGGGCTCAGTACTTTCACTCCTGTGGGATAACTTCTGTGGTGTACTTGTTTTCCAGTTTATGGGTCGCTTACCCAGCAAGTATGAGATTTGATTTTATTGTGATCATGCCCCTCCTACTGTCTCATTCTGGCTTCTTCTTTGTCTTTGGATGTAGGGTATCTTTTTTCGGTAGGTTTTGTAGATGGTTGTTCAGTTAGTTGTGATTTTGTTGTTTTTGTAAGAAGGGGATGAGCTCATGTCCTTCTACTCCAACACCTTAAGCTAATCCTCTCAACAAGTGGTAGTTTCTTAAAGGTTTGTTACAATGTGGAATCTGAAATTGAAGGCATAATTTCCATTAAAATTGTCCTCTTGTCTTCCTTTCTTCAAAACACCTCTGGCATTCTTGCTTTGGGATTTCCCCCAGAGCCAAGCTACCGAAAACACTTGATCACAACACGGTTCTAAATGGGCTTCCTCACACATGCACACCTTCCATGGAAACACAGTTGTCCCCTGGTATCTGTGGGTACAGATTCAAGGACCCTGGGTGGACACCAAAGTCCGCAGATGCTCACGTCCCTTGTATAAAGTGGCATCTCTGAGATTTATTTTTAAATGCTTCAAATAACTAAGATAAGTTGATGGGTAGACAATGATGTTTTAGTCAGAGTTTTCCAAAGAGCCAGACCAATACAATAAATACATATCTATCTATCTATCTATCTATCTATCTATTGAGAGACAGAGAAAGATTAAAGAATTTGCTCACATAATTGTAATTGTTGGTAAGTCTGAAATTCCTAAGTGGATCTGAAGGCTGAAAATTCTGGTATGAGTTGAAGCTTCATCTTGAGTCTGAATTCTGTAGGATAGCAGTCTGGAAACTTAGGCAAGATTTCTATGTTGCAGTCTTAGGGAGAATTCTTTCTCTCTTGGGTTATGTCGATCTTTTTTTTATTAAGGCTTTTAGTTGATTTGATGAAGCTCACTCACATTATAAAGGGTTATCTACTTTACTAAAATTTTACTGATTTAAATGGTAATCACATCTAAAAAAATAAATCATAGCGACATCTAGACTGCTGCTTGAGCAAACTACATGGAAGCATGGCTTAGACAAGTTAAAACATAAAATTAACCATAACAGTCCACCAGTTGTTTATGTGGCGTTCATACACATCTTCTTAAACTGTACTAAATCTCCAAATAAAGAAAATAACAGGGTGGAATGGGTAAAAGTGGTTAAAAGGTACAAACTTCCAGTTAAAAGACAAATAGGTCTGGGGATGTAATGTACAGCATGGTGACTATAGTTAACAATACCGTATGGTATATTTGAACGTTGCTGAGAGAGTAGATCTTAAATGTTCTTATCATGAGAAAAAAATGTGCAATTATGAGTGGTGATGTATGTTAACTAAAGTTATTGTGGTAATCATTTCACAATATATACATACACTAAACCAGTATGTTTTATACCTAAAACGAATACAGTGTTGTATCTCAATTTAAATAAATAAATAAATCAGAAAGTGTCAAAGATTGTCAGACTAGATTAGAAAAACAATATTTAACTACATGCTAAGCTATTTGAAAGAGACATCTAAAACATAAGGACATGGAAATGTTGAGAGGAAAAAGGATAGAAAAAGATAAATGTACCATGCAATTAATAACCAAAACAAAACCGACATGGCTTTATTAATATTAGAAAAAATAAACTTTGCCATTACTCAAGATGAAGAGGATTACAAGGAGAGATTACAATTCTAAACTCTGCATGTAGTTAATAACATACTTCAAAATATATAACTAAATATGGTATAGAATAAATGGAAATTTACAAGTTTTTTATAATAGTGGGATATTTTCAACACATTTTTTCTCATTAATTATCACATTTAAAAGAAAAAAATAAAGTTAGAAGATTTAAGCCACACGATTAACTAGATTTATCTAATGGACTTATACAGAATAGAACCAAAACATTATTTTTTTAGCTCACTATGCTATAATTTCAAAATTTTTCTACTTACCACACCATGAAACAAATTTCGACAAATTTCAAAGAACTAGTAATATACAGACATCCTTCTCTAACAACAATAAATAATTAGAAAGTATAAACAAAAAGTAATAAGAAAAAAACTGATACTGGAAATTGAGAATGTGCTTTCAAATAACTCATGATCAAAAAGAAATTGTAATAAAAAATACAAAATATTAAAACCTGAACAGTAGTTGAAAAGCCATGTTTTAAGATATTCAGAATACAGCTTAAACAGCACGTTAAATTTTATAGTATTAAGTGTTTACTTTATAAAAGAAAGGATGAAAAATAATTTGTGAATGACACAAATTTGGAGGTTAGTAAAAAAAAAAAGAAAATAAAAAGAACAGAATTATACCTCTGCTGATCTTTTGTACAAACAAAAGTGTACTAACCTTTTCCCCAAAAGAGAACTCAAAGTCCTTGGGTGAGGTTCACTCTTCTGTTTGATATCCTACAATTTAATACTATGATGTAAAATTTAAATATATATATATGGATGTATATATATATATATATATATATATATAAAGAAATAAAGTTAATACATTTTATGTTACATGATAAGAAAATGAGAGGAAAGATTCAAAGACATTTGCTTAATATAAATGCACATGTATATGTAATATATAAAATGTATATGTACTATACATTTACATGTCTATATATACATATGTGTATATATATATGATATATAATTCAAACACACATATTCATAACAAAATAAAAAAGAAATACTCATAACAATTACAATTCTCATTTCTGTAACTGGTCACATGGTTGTAGCTGGATAATTACCATCTTTCATTACACATTACATATTCCCTGTGCCTTCAGCAAGTACCTCAGCTGGTTGTGGTTCTTTACCTTGTGGGGTGACCTAAGCTATTCCTGAAGTGTCAGGGCCATTACTAGTCCTACATTTATTAGGTTGTTGTAATTTTCCATTGACCTTAGTCATAGGACATGGTAGCATTAAGAGAACCTTAAGGGATCCCCAGAATTCCAGACATACTCTTCCTTACCTCTATTGTGGAAGAGCAGTCCAGTTTGTTTCCCTTTGGTAGTTGGTATCAATTACCCTAACCAACACAGTAATTCCCTTCTGTCTGTTGATCAGGTGGCATGAGCCCAAAATGGCTGGGTGGCAGTCTTAACTTCTGGTTCAATGGGATCATTATTCTTTCTCTTGGTCTGAGCATTTCTTCTTTTGGAACTAAGACCTCTAGGCCAGCAGAGCATAAGGTTCTGAGGACAGAAAGCATAAATTTGGCTAGTGGGTCACTAGAAGTAATAGTGAGTGGTGCCACTCCCATGTTCACCCTTCGATTCCTGGACCTGTGAAGCAGCACCACATAGTGAACACCGATTTAGAGCATACCCAGCCAAGGATAACCTTGCTTCAACCATGCAAGGTATTGCCACACAGCTGGTGCTATAACTGAGTCATTGAAATATCATTCCACTGTTCTATCAAGCCACCTGCTTCAGGAAGATGGAAAACATGGTAAGACAAATGATTTCCATAATCATGGGCCCATTGCCACACTTCTTTTTCTGTGCAGTAAGTTCCTTGATCAGAAGCAATGCTGTGTAGAAGAATAATATGACAGTGGATAAGGCATTCCGTAAGTTCACAAGTGGTACATTTGGCAGAAGCATTGAATGCAAGGAATGAAAACCATAGCCAGAGGAAGTGTTTATTCCAGTAGGAACAAAATTTTGCCCTTCCGTGATGCAACTGGTACAATGTAATTAACTCACTACCAGGTAGCTGGCTGATCACCACAGGAATGGTGTTATATCAGGGATTCAGTGTTGGTCTCTGTGGCTGACACTTGGCCATTCAGCAGTGACCATAACCAGGTAGTCCTTAGTGAGTGTAAGTCCATGTTACTGAGCCCAAGCATAAAGTCCATCCCTGCCACTATGGTCACTTTGTTCATTAGTCCACTGGGCAATGATAGGGGTGGCTGGGGAAATGATAGGGGTGGCTGTGACTGGTATCCACAGAACAGGTTATCCTATCTGTTTGATTATTAAAATCCTCCTCTGTTGAGGTCGCATTTTGGTGATCATTCTCATAGGACACAAATATCTTCATATTTTTAAACTGTTAAGAGAGGTCTAATCACATGTCTCTTCCCCAGACCTCTTTACCAATTTTCCAATCATGTTTCTTCGAAGTCTCCAACCATTCACTAAGCTACAGCACATGAATCTGTACACAATTGCACATCTGGCCACTTTTTCTTCCAAGAAAAGTGAACAACCAGGTGCACTGCTTGAAGTTCTGCTCACTGGAAGAATTTCCCTTCACCACCGTTCTTCAGGGATATCCCAGAAAGAGATTGTAGTGCAAGAGCTTTCCACTTTGGGGTAATACCTGCATACATGCAGAACCATCTGTAAACCAGATCTGAGTCTTTTCTTCCTGTCAACTGATTGTGGAAAACTCCTCATGGGGCAATAGGTACAGGCCGGGACAAAGAAGGTGCTATAGCAGGAATGGGGACCATGGGCTTCTGGGCCACTTTTTTCATATAACCTATTTGTGCCTTCAGGGCCTGGTTGGCCCAGAGTCATATATACCACTTCCATTTGATGATGGATTGCTACTGTGCGTGCCCAATTCTATGGCTTGGTAGGTCAAACGACACTCAGTTCATGATGCACAGCTCATATTGCAAGGCAACTTGGTGACCCATGGTTAAACCTTTAGTCTCTGGGTTCCAGTAACAGGCCAAGAGCTATTTATCAAAAGGGTAATAGTTATCTTTGCAGGATGGCATCCAAAATTTTAAGGGCTTGTGCTGTGATTTACCTATAGGGACCTTCCAAAGCTCCAGACAGTTTCCTTATGTGCCACTGACACTTCAAGCACCACTGGATCTACTGAATCATATGGTCCAAGAGGCAGAGCAACTTGGACAGTGGCCTGGACCTGTTGCGCAGCCTTCTCTTGTTCTGGGCCCCACTAAAATCTAGCAGCTTTTCAGGTCACTCCGTAAACAGACAAGAGCTGCATACCAAAATAAAGAGTATGTTATCCCCAAAATTCCAAATCCCACAGGTATTGTGTCTTCAAAATCCCACAGGTTTTTTGGTCTCTTTTTTGGCTATAGTAAGGGCCAGATACAACAGCTTATTCTTCACCTCAGAAAGAATATCTCAATATGCCCCACACCACTAGACTCCTAGACATTTCACTAATGTAGAAAATCACTGAATTTTAGTCAAATTTATTTCCTACCCTTGAGACAAAAAGGTCTTACCAATAAGTCTACAAATCCCAAAGATTGCCAGCAAATCACCAGAAACTAGGAGAGAGACAGAACAGGCCCTGGGAAAAACAAACAAAAAGCAAACAAACAAACAAACAAAAAACTTTGACTTACACTTTGATCTTGGACTTTGCAGCCTCCAGAGTTGTGAGAAAGTAAAATTCTGTTATTGAAGCTACTTAGGCTGTGGTACATTGGCAGCCCTAGCAAACTAATACGCCTGAATACTCAAGTATATGTGCAGCAGCTTTATTTATAATGTCAAAAACTGTAAATACCTCACATACCCATCAGCAAATAATTACGTTAGTAAATTATGAGATATCCATACAGTAGTATACTAATTTAAAAATGTCAACTACTAATACAAGGTAAAACATGGAAGAACTCAAAAACATTATGCTGAATGAAAGAAAGCTTACACGTGAAAAACAAATACTGAATCTCCAGAAGAGACAAATCTAATCTATAGTTTTACAAAACAGATCAGTGGTTGCCAGAACTGGTAAAATTGACTGAAGAAGAGCATGATCCAAGTTCTGAGATGACATAAGTGTTCTATCTCTTGATGGGAAAGTGATTACATGGGTGAATACATTTGACAAAATTCATATAACTGTCTTTATGGTGGTTACTTTTGTTGTATGTAATGACATTTCAGTAAAATTGATTAAAAATATAAATAATTTTAGAATTCCAAATATTTATATGCATAAAAATAAATTAACCTTTAGAAAACAGTTTCCAGGTTAAAAAGTACTTTTGCAACATGGTTTTATTGTTCTTCACAACCATGTAAGACAGTTAATTTTTAAAAAATTCTTCTTTGCTGAGAAACTGAATCTCAGAAAGATTAAGTGGCCTGTCCATGGTTATGATGGACAACCAGGTCACATCTATGCTTTTGGATTTCAGTGTTTCTTGTACTAAACAATAATACTCATTAACCTATTGCCTGCTCCTTCTCCTATAATTCCAGATTGTTAAGTATATTAAAATTACTCACTTATTTTAAATATAATATTTATTACATGTGAAAAATAACTACAAAAGCATACAGAGAAAAAATAATTTGGTCATTCCCCAAAGTTGACTAATCTCTATAAGACTGGCATATTTCTGACAGGGTGACTTTTCCAGAATTACAAGATTAAGTTCTCCTTCCACACACTGAAATCACCCCAAAGGAGCATAGGAATTTACCAAGAATAGAGAGTCAAAATTTATATAAAACAAATAAGTTACACCACTAGAACCTAGCAAACGTTCAATAAATGGTAATTTTCAGTATCTTCTGTTATATGAGATCATTCCTAATAAATAAGGAGAGTTACCCAAATTTTCTTGACATGAACCATCCCTTTCTGCTAATTTGTTCATTCTATCTATCTACCTACCCTCTTCCAGGTAGTTCTATGGAGGAGGCAGTAATGGAGTTTCAGTGTAGAGAAATGCCTCAGTTTCCCTCCTATTGTAGATTAAATAATGTACATAGGAGAATAGCATACTTTATTTTAGATTAGGTCAATATTAAACTAATAACTAGAAACCAGATTCATTCCTACTAGTACATGTCACTTTAATGAAAAAACAAACAAACAAAACAAAACAAAAAAAATAAGTTAGCTGACATCCATGACATCATCTATTGATTTATCCTTGTCAATGAACAAAGCAGTCAGTGTATTGTAACTATCTAAAAAATTAATTATAGATGTTTTGTCAATTATGTTCTTTATGTCCTTATTGGGAAGTTGGCATGTCATTTAGACTATACTTGGGAATGAAAGTAAAAATAAATGGATTATTTACCAATTTGCCTAAATTTTAAAACCAGACACTATTCTTCCTTCTTCATTAAAAATAACCAGTAATAGTTTAAATTAACTAGTATATTGTGAACAAAGCTATAAGCACAAGTATACTTTCAATTTTTAGTAATCTTTGAACAGATTTATCTGATTTACTCTTGGAAAGAAAGACAATGGGCAACGAAACCTCATTCATTTCTTTTTTAATGGCACTCTCAGCTTCTCCTCTCAGAAAGGTCAATATCAAAAACTGCTAATTCTTAAATTGCTGCCACAAGTTTACATACAAGAATCTCCAGTATGTGGAAAAGGCAAAATTGAAGTAAATATTCAGTTAGCAAAGGGTCTGGTCACTGGTCTTATATTTTAAGAATTTATTGAGTAGATTACACCTCAAAAAATGAAATAGATAATTAGGAATGTGAATGCTGGCATTTGAAATTTGTAAAGTAGGATTGGAAATGGATATTCTAGGTCATATATCTGTAGATGTTTATTGTCTTAAGGAGGTTTCCCCCCACCATCTCCATGTCTTCAAACCTTACAGACAAAAAGATGTTGAACACTCTATATCATTATATCAATTTATATGGCTTTACCCAATCCTCAGAGATTACATGTTTCAGAGTTTCTCAAGGTAATATAGTGAAAGGATATCATTTCTAAAATCTGGCCAGAAATAAATGTTTCATGAACAGCTGAAAGAGTAAGACTCCCCTGGAGGTCAGTATTCTGTCATCTTTATTGCTGGAAGATGATGAGGCATGAGTGCTCTAGTGAGGAAGCACAAGTTCATAATCATGCTCATGCTCAGGGGTACAGGAGGAAGACCTAGTAGTGCAAGCTCTCCTGAGAAGGGCATATTCTGTTTCTGACCCTTCTCTTAATGGTCTCACTCTCTTTGCGATGTTTTCATAACCATCATCGTTGGAGCTCTGGGAGGGTCTTCGATCGGGCCTATGATTAATGACAGTGTAGCACACTTCTTCAGAACCACTGCCATTCTCATTTTCCTGCCAAGTACAAAGAAAAAAGAAATCAAAGATCCAGAATCAATCATCAGATTTGAACTTTGTGCCCCACTACCCCTCCCTTTTTCTTGTCTAATGGTGATCTGAGGTGTAACTCAGGTATTCAAAGCCCTTTCTCCAAGCCCTGATGTCTTAGAGACCTCATTTTAGCAACATGAACTGTGCTTCAAACTACCACTCATTCTGCTTTCATTTCACCTCAAATAATAAAAGAGGAAAGAAGGACACTATTATCTCCCTGACTATCTAGAGGAAAGCAGTTGTATACTTCATGCCACACATACTGAGATGCAATATACGCAACAGTCAGACCTCAATAAGTAATTAATCAAATTATGTAACAATAACTCTTCATAGGATCAAATTCAATTAATATAATTTAGAGTTAAATAATTTTTAATTGCACAGACCATGAAAGAAAAATTAAAATACTACATATTAATTAAATCAATAAAATGTTTATGATGTACTATTAAAAAGAATAAACATTTTTTCATATGTTGATTGATATCCACCATGTTTATAAATATAAAAGTTAAGTTCTGGACATAAGGATTTTTTTTTTTGCAGTAGAAGAAAATAAGTTGAAAATTTATTAGACCTTTCTATCAGAAACAGAATATTCCCCATTTTCAAAAAAGAATATTACATTTGTAAGGCACGTTTTCTTTTCATATTAATAGTCTATTTATAGTCCATATATAATGAATAAGTTTATTTATTAATAGCTATTCTATACATACACACACCCAAATTGGTTAAAAATGAGCATTTTGTACTACATAATTTAAATATGGGTAACTATGTTTGTCCTGGTTACATGTAAACATTTAATCCTTTAATTTACAAACTTAGGAACAATTTGAGAAGGAAAAATTGAGTTTAATGTACTAAATTTATTACATTGGCTGATACAATATGTACATTTGAAAACACTTAGCTGCTTTATATTGAAAAATCCTCTTCCTTATCACTATTTATTTTTTTACTTTTGCCATTTCAGTGCTTTACAGTACTATCAATTATCTCATTCTTTTCTCTCCCTTTTTTACTTTATCTGGCTTCTGTAATTTTTAGTAAGGAGTATATTGGAAAAAAAAGAAACAAAAGCAGGTGATAGATTTAGAAAACATCTTCCTGATTATTGAAGTCAATAATTATTTTGGTTGCTGCAATAATTCTTTTGGTCCTGGGATTCTAGCAAGGTTAATGCGGAGGAGGAAAAGGGGAACGGGATGGAAAGTGAAAGACCTTGATTGTACTCAACTAGTGGAAGTCCCTGATAGGATGCTGTAAGTTCTCCATTTTCCATTTTGAGAGAGTACATCCTTGTAATCAAGGGCATACCCTTGCTGATCGATGCTTCATATAGAAAATGTTTCTCATTATTTGGCAAACTTTCCACTTAGTAGACAGACCATCCTCATGGACATAAAGATTAGAAGGGAATGTGGAAAGCTAAAAAGAATGTTTTATGGTGGTCAGATTGTAGTTGTGAATTTGATTTCATTTATTTTTGTTATAATAGCTTTGAAAATTAAAATAATAGACTTCGGTAGAATTGGGACAACAATAAAAACTTACCAGTCACCTAAATCTGTTAAAATATTTTTATTTTTTAAATTATTTTCATTTCTGCATTAAAATTACTGGAATAATATTTAAAATGTGAAAGACTTTGAAAAATCCGTTCAGAAATTACAAGTAAAGAAAGACCTACAACTAGGCTTATCTGAACTTGTCTGTATTTTGACATTTATCAGACAAATGTAATAATGTTTGTATTACCTGATTAGACATGGATGGAACATCTTTACCTGGAGGATAAAAATAAAAAGAAAGCAACGTAAGGGTTTTGGAACATCACAAGTTGGAGGTAAAGAGATGGTGAAAAGTAAAGAAAGCAATGATAAAATTTCAGAGGTCCACTATCTAAACATGTCGTGATTTGGTTTTTTTAATAATTGAGGTTCTCAATTCTGTATGACAATATCAGGGAAGAACATATGTTTTGGGGAAGCATCAATGCTATGATTCTGTGTAAATGATACATACCAAAGCTGGTGAATAAAGTAAATTTTGGAATTGTATAATAAAATTTTATCAGTAAACATGATATGAAAATAAAGTATGGCAAGTATAAAAAAAGAATAATTCTGATATGATATAAATTTTATAAAATATGATATAAATTTTATAAATTCATCATAAGAAAATCAAATAATCCTTAAAATGAATGATATTATAGAGATAGGTACTGAAATAACAAAAGTAAATATTTTAAATTAAATACAGATTCAGGTTGATTACAGCTATGAATACTGAAGCAAATTATACATGTTAATCTAAGATTCACTACTAATATTTTTAATAAAGAAGTTAGAACTACAGAGGTCACAGAATACTAAATACAGTAAAATCTCAATTTATAAAAGGAACATTGACTGATTCTTAAATCTAAAACCAAACAGGCTTGAAAGTGATTCTGAGCAAAATTATAGAATATGTTAAACAAACTAAAAAGATTCTGTATAACAACAGTATATTAAAAACTTTTTTTAAACATCTTTATTGGAGTATAATTGCTTTACAATGTTGGGTTAGTTTCTGCTGTATAACAAAGTGGCTCAGCTATATTTATACATATAGCACCATATCCCCTCCCTCTTGTGTCTCCCTCCCACTCTCCCTATCCAACCCCTCTAGGTGGTCACAAAGCACCGAGCTGATCTCCCTGTGCTATGCAGCTGCTTCCCACTAGCTGCCTATTTTACATTTGGTAGTGTATATATGTCCATGCCACTCTCTCACTTTGTGCCAGCTTACACTTCCCCTTCCCTGTGCCCTCATGTCCATTCTGTACATCTGTGTCTTTATTCCTGTCCTGCCCCTACATTCATCAGAACCATTTTTTTTTAGATTCCATACATATGTGTTAGCATACGGTATTTGTTTTTCTCTTTCAGACTTACTTCACTCTGTATGACAGATTCTAGGTCCATCCACCTCACTACAAATAACTCAATTTCGTTTCTTTTTATGGCTGAGTAATATTCCATTGTATATATGTGCCACATCTTCTTTAACCATTCGTCTATTGATGGACAATTAGGTTGCTTCCATGTCCTGGCTATTGTAAATACAGCTACAATGAACACTGTGGTACATGACTCTTTTTAACTTATGGTTTTCTCAGGGTGTATGTCCAGTAGTGGGATTGCTGGGTCGTATGGTAGTTCTATTTTTCGTTTTTTAAGGAACCTCCATACTGTTCTCCATAGTGGCTGTATCAATTTACATTCCCACCAACAGTGCAAGAGGGTTCCCTTTTCTCCACACCCTCTCCAGCATTTATTGTTTGTAGATTTTTTGATGATAGCCATTCTGACTGGTGTGAGATGATACCTCATTGTAGTTTTGATTTGCATTTCTCCAATGATTAGTGATGTTGAGCAACCTTTCATGTGTTTGTTGGCAATCTGTATATCTTCTTTGGAGAAATGTCTATTTAGGTCTTCTGCCCATTTTTGGATTGGATTTTTGTTTTTTTGATATTGAGCTGCATGAGCTGCTTGTAAATTTTGGAGATTAATCCTTTGTCAGTTTCTTCATTTGCAAAGATTTTCTCCCATTCTGCGGGTTGTCTTTTCTCCTTGTTTATGGTTTCCTTTGCTGTGCAAAAGCTCTTAAGCTTCATTAGGTCCCATTTGTTTATTTTTGTTTTTATTTCTATTTCTCTAGGTGGTGGATCCAAAAGGATCTTGTGATTTATGTCATAGAGTGTTCTGCCTATGTTTTCTTCTAAGAGTTTTATAGTGTCTGGCCTTACATTTAGGTCTTTATGGAGAGTTTTTATCATAAATGGGTGTTGAATTTTGTCAAAAGATTTTTCTGCATCTATTGAGATGATCATATGGTTTTTCTCCTTCAGTTTGTTAATATGGTTTACCACATTGATTGATTTGCATATATTGAAGAACCCTTGCATTCCTGGGATAAACCCCGCTTGATCATGGTGTATGATCCTTTTAATATGCTGTTGGACTCTGTTTGCTAGTATTTTGTTGAGGATTTTTGCATCTATGTTCATCAGTGATATTGGCCTGTAGTTTTCTTTTTTTGTGACGTCTTTGTCTGGTTTTGGTATCAGGGTGATGGTGGCCTCGTAGAATGAGTTTGGGATTGTTCTTCCCTCTGCTATATTTTGGAAGATTTTGAGAAGGATAGGTGTTAGCTCTTCTCAGAATGTTTGAAAGATTTCGCCTGTGAAGCCATCTGGTCTAGGGCTTTTGTACGTTGGGGGATTTATAATCACAGTTTCAATTTCAGTGCTTCTGATTGGTCTGTTTATATTTTCTATTTCTTCCTGTTTCAGTCTTGGAAGGTTGTGCTTGTCTAAGAATTTGTCCCTTACTGCCAGGTTGTCCATTTTATTGGCATAGGGTTGCTTGTAGTAGTCTCTCATGATCCTTTGTATTCCTGCAGTGTCAGTTGTTACTTCTCCTATTTTATTTCTAATTCTGTTGATTTGAGTCTTCTCCCTTTTTTTCCTTGATCTGTCTGGCTAATGGTTTATCAATTTTGTTTATCTTCTCAAAGAACCAGCTTTAATTTTATTGATCTTTGTTATTGTTTCCTTCATTTCTTTTTCATTTATTTCTGATCTGCTCTTTTTTTTTAAGATTGATTGATTGATTGATTGATTGATTGATTGATTTCTATGTTGGGTCTTCATTTCTGTGCTAGGGCTTTCTCTAGTTGTGCAAGCAGGGGCCACTCTTCATCGCGGTGCGCAGGCCTCTCACTATCGTGGCCTCTCTTGTTGAGGAGCACAGGCTCCAGATGCGCAGGCTCAGTAGCTGTGGCTCACGGGCCTAGTTGCTCCGCAGCATGTGGGATCTTCCCAGACCAGGACTCGAACCCATGTCCCCTGCATTAGCAGGCAGATTCTCAACCACTGCGCCACCAGGGAAGCCCCTGATCTGCTCTTTATGATTTCTTTCCCTCTGCTAACTTTGGGTTTTTTAATTCTTCTTTCTCAAATTGCTTTAGATGTAAGGTTAGGTTGTTTATTTGAGATTTTTCTTGTCTATTGAGGTAGGATTGTATTGCTATAAACTTCCCTCTTAGAAATGCTTTTTCTGCATCCCATAGGTTTTGGGTCATCGTGTTTTCATTGTCATTTATTTCTAGGTATTTTTTGATTTCTTCAGTGATCTCTTGGTTATTTAGTAGTGTGTTGTTTAGCCTCCATGTGCTTGTATTTTTTACAGTTTTTGTTTTCCTGTAATTGATATCTAGTCTCATAGCGTTGTGGTTGGAAAAGATACTTGATACAATTTCAATTTTCTTAAATTTACCAAGGCTTGATTTGTGACCCAAGATATCATCTATCCTACAGAATGTTCCATAAGCACTTGAGAAGAAAGTGTAATCTGTTGTTTTTGAATGGAATGTCCTTTAAATATCAATTAAGTCCATCTTGTCTAATGTGTCATTTAAAGCTTTTGTTTCCTTATTTATTTTCATTTTGGATGATATGTCCATTGGTGAGAGTGGGGTGTTAAAGTTCCCTACTATAATTGTGTTACTGTCACTTTCCCCTTCTATTGCTGTTAGCATTTACCTTATGTATTGAGATGCTCCTATGTTTTATGCATAAATATTTACAATTGTTATAGCTTCTTCTTAGAATGATCCCTTGATCATTATGTAGTGTCCTTCTTTGTCTCTTGTAATAGTGTTTATTTTAAAGTCTATTTTTTCTGATATGTGAATTGCTACTCCAGCTTTCTTTTGATTTCCATTTGCATGTATTATCTTTTTCCATCCCCTCACTTTCTGTCTGTATGTGTCCCTAGGTCTGAAGTGGGTCTCTTGTAAACAGCGTATATACGGTCTTGTTTTTCTATCCATTCAGCCAGTCTATGTCTTTTGGTTGGAGCATTTAATCCATTTACATTTAAGGTAATTATTAGTATATATGTTCCTACTACCATTTTCTTAATTGTTTTGGGTTTCTTTTTGTAAGTCTTTTCCTTCTCTTGTGTTTCCTGCTTAGAGAAGTTCCTTTAGCATTAGCTGTAAAGCTGGTTTAGTGGTGCTGAATTCTCTTCTCTTTTGCTTGTCTCTAAAGGTTTTAATTTCTCCATCATACCTAAATGAGATCCTTGCTGGGTAGAGTAATCTTGGTTGTAGGTTTTCCCCTTTCATCACTATAAATATGTCCTGCCACTCTCTTCTGGCTTGAAGAGTTTTTGCTGAAAGTTCAGCTGTTAACCTTATGGGGATTCCCTTGTATGTTATTTGTTGCTTTTCCCTTGCTGTTTTTAATATTTTTTCTTTGTATTTAATTTTTGATACTTTGATTAATATGTGTCCTGGCATGTTCTTGGATTTATCCTGTATGAGATTTTCTTCACTTCCTGGACTTGATTGACTATTTCCTTTCCCATATTAGGGAAGTTTTCAACTATAATCTCTTCAAATATTTTCTCAGTCCCTTTCTTTTTGTCTTCTTCTTCTGGGACCCCTATAATTTGAATGTTGGTGTGTTTAATGTTGTCCCAGAGAGTTCTGAGATGATCTTCAATTCTTTTCATTCTTTTTTCTTTATTCTGCTCTGTGGTAGTTATTTCCACTATTTTTTTCTTCCAGGTCACTTATCCATTCTTCTGCCTCAGTTATTCTGCTATTGATTCCTTCTAGAGAATTTTTAAATTTCATTTATTGTGTTGTTCATCATTGTCTGTTTGCTCTTTAGTTCTTCTAGGTCCTTGTTAAAGGTTTCTTGTATTTCCTCCATTCTATTTCCAAGATTTTGGATCATCTTTACTATCATTACTCTGAATTCTTTTTCAGGTAGACTGCCTATTTTCTCTTCATTTGTTTGGTCTGGTGGGTTTTTACCTTGCTCCTTCATCTGCTGCATATTTCTCTGTCCTCTCATTTTGTTTAACTTACTGTGTTTGGGGTCTCTTTTTCATAGGCTGCATGTTCATAGTTCCCATTGTTTTTGGTGTCTCCCTCAGTGAGTGAGGTTTGTTCAGTGTCTTGTGTAGGCTTCCTGGTGGAGGGGACTGATGCCTGTGTTCTGGTGGATGGGTTCTGGTGGGAAGGGTCGAGCCTGGTGGTGTGTTTTGGGGTGTCTGTGAACTTAGTATGATTTTAGGCAGCCTCTGTTCTAATGGGTGGGGTTGTGTTCCTGTCTTGCTAGTTGTTTGGCATGGGACATCCAGCACTGGAACTGGCTTTTCGGTGGAGCTGAGTCTCAGCATTGAGACAGACATCTCTGGGAGGCCTCTTGCCAATGGGGGCTGGGAGGTCTCTGGTGGTCCAATGTCCTGAACTCGGCTCTCCCACCTCAGAGGCTCAGGCCTGACACCAGGCCAGAGCACCAAGACCATGTCACCCACAAAGCTCAGAAGAAAAGGGAGAAAAAGAGAAAGAAAGAAAGTAATACAAATTATTTCAAAAATTATTAAATTAAAAAATAATTATAAAAAAGAAGAGAGCAACCAAACCAATAAGCAAATCCACCAATGATAAAAAGTGCTAACATTAAACTATGATAAACATAAGTCAAAAACAAATCTGTTGGGCTTCCCTGGTGGTGCAGTGGTTGAGAATCTGCCTGCCAATGCAGGGGACACGGGTTCGAGCCCTGGTCTGGGAAGATCCCACATGCCACGGAGCAACTGGGCCCGTGAGCCACAATTACTGAGCCTGCGCGTCTGGAGCCTGTGCTCCGCAACAAGAGAGGCCACGATGGTGAGAGGCCCGCGCACCGCGATGAAGAGTGGTCCCCACTTGCCGCAACTAGAGAAAGCCCTCGCACAGAAATGAAGACTCAACACAGTCATAAATAAATAAAAGAACGTGAATTTCTTTAAAAAAAAAAAAAAAAAAGCAAACTGGGCTATTCATTTCAGTAACAGTCAAGTGGTCTTAGTTTGCGTTCAATTTCCTATCAGTTTCTCAATCTATTTCATCTGAAGTCTTCACATTACCCACTATAAAAAATACCTATTTATAAAAAAAAAAAAAAAAACCATAAAAAAACCAAATCAGTCACAGACAGCAAACCCCAAGTCTACAGTTGCTCCTGAAGTCTACCACCTCAATTTTGGGACACTTTGTTGTCTATTCAGGTATTCCACAGATGCAGGGTACATCAAGTTGATTGTGGGGATTTAATCTGCTGCTCCTGAGGCTGCATGGAGAAATTTCCCTTTCTCTTCTTTGTTCACACAGCTCCCGGGATTCAGCTTTGGTTTTGGCCCCACCTCTATGTGTAGTTCACCCTCTGGCATCTGTTCCCTGCCCACACAGGAGGGGGCTAAAGCAGCCGCTGATTAGGGCACTCTTGCTCTATTAGGCTGTGGGGAGGGAGGAGTACGGTAGTCATAATTGGAATGTGGGGTAAGCCTGTGGTGGCAGAGGCCGCTGTGATGTTGCACCAGCCTGAGGTGCACCGTGTGTTCTCCTGGGGAGGTTGTCCCTGGATCTCAGGACCCTGGCAGTGGCGGGCTGCACAGGCTTCCGGGAGGGGAGGTGTGGATAGTGACCTGTGCTTGCACACAGGCTTCTTGGTGGCTGCAGCTGCAGCATTAGCATTTCATGCCTGTCCCTGGGGTCCAAGCTGATAACCACGGCTCATGCCCGTCTCTGGAGCTTGTTTAGGCAGTGCTCTGCCTTCTGTGGGCAGACAGGGAAGCAATCCCCTCTCCTCATGCACCCCAAAACAATGGTCTCTTGCCTCTTCAGCAGGTCCAGACTTATTCCTGGACTCCCTCCTGGCCAGCTGTGGCACACTAGCCCCCACAGGCTGTCTTCACGCAGCCAACCCCAGTCTTCTCCCTGAGATCTGAAGCCCGAGCCTCAGCTCCCAGCCCCCACACACCCCAGCTGGTGAGCAGATGAGCCTCTCAGGCTGGTGAGTGCTGGTCGGCACTGATCCTCTGTGCGGGAATCTCTCTGCTTTGCCCTCTGCACCCCTGCTGCTGTGCTCTCCTCCATGGCTCCAAAGTTTCCCCCCCGCCACCCCCCATCTCCACCAGTGAAGGGGCTCCCTAATGTGTGGAAATTTTCCTCCTTCACAGCTCCCTCCCAGAGGTGCAGGTCCCATCCCTATTCTTTGTCTCTGTTTTTTCTTTTTTCTTTTGCCCTACCCAGGTACGTGGGGAGTTCCTTGCCTTTTAGGAGGTCTGAGGTCTTCTGCCAACGTTCAGTAGATGTTCTGTAGGAGTTGTTCCACATGTAGGTGTATCTTTGATGTATTTGAGGGGAGGAAGGTCATCTCCACGTCTTACTCCTCCTCCATCTTGAAGGTCCCCCTCTGTTAATAACTTTTAATACCTCACTGTTCTTCACAAAAAAGTCAGGTTCAATGCACAGATTTCAAATATGAAATGCTATGTATATCCATATAATCACATATATTTATAAATATAATCGTATGTAATGACTTAATTAACCAAATATGTTTTTAAATTAGTACTGTTTTATAATCATAAACCGAAGGAATTATGTACCCTGAGTACAATTCAATTATAGTGTTAGAGACAACAATTTGGAGAACCAAGCATAAGTATGAAGGGCATGAAGAAATCAAACACTAGTTGGTGAAGTGGTTGCAGCTTTTGTGCTGAAAATGCTGAAGTATTTAAGAACAAGCATATTTATTCTAAGATTAAAATGTGGGAGGGGGCGCATCTCAGCGAGTCACGATGATGAGGGCCACCAGCCTGTGGTGAGCTAGTGGATTACCTGCTGCTCTCGCAGAGCCCCTTGCGCCTCCTGCAGACTCAGTGGCTGGCACCGGGCCCACGAGGAAGCATGGTGGCCAGAGCTCGTGAGGAAAGTAGAGGCAGCGACGCGGCCCGGGAGCAGCGCTGGGGGGAGGCCGCTCTGCAGGGCGAATGTGACAAGCCCCCACCCCCACCGCTCTCCTCCAGAGTGCGCGAGGAGCGCGGGCAACACCAGGGCCCCACCAGGCCACAGACCCTGCCCAACGGCCAGCACCCGGAGCAGGCCCGGCAGCGGAGCTGCACGATGGCACCATGCTGGTCACCCTGAAGACCCTCCAGCAGCAGACCTTCAAG
This sequence comes from Balaenoptera borealis, assembly GCF_965194805.1. Taxonomy (NCBI): domain Eukaryota; kingdom Metazoa; phylum Chordata; class Mammalia; order Artiodactyla; family Balaenopteridae; genus Balaenoptera; species Balaenoptera borealis. The sequence continues at coordinate 169,827,030 of NC_138867.1, forward strand.
ATCGACATTGACTCAGACGAGACGGTAAGAGCACTGAAAGAGAAGATTGAATCTGAAAAGGGTAAAGATGCCTTTCCTGTAGCAGGTCAAAAATTAATTTATGCAGGCAAAATCCTCAAGGATGATACTGCTCTAAAAGAATATAAAATTGATGAGAAAAGCTTCGTGGTAGTTATGGTGACAGAACCCAAAGCAGTGACAACACCAGCACCAGCTACAACTCAGCAATCTAATTCTGCCACCACTACCACAGTTAGTTCTTCCACAGCACCAGCTGTGGCTCAGGCCTCAATCCCTGCCCCCACTTTGGCCCCCATTCCCACACCTGCATCTGTCACTCCAGCATCAACGACAGCGTCTTCTGAACCTGCACCTGCTAGTGCAACGAAACAAGAGAAACCTGCAGAAAAGCCAGCAGAAACACCAGTGGCTGCTAGCCCAACATCAACTGACAGTACATCAGGTGATTCTCCTTGGTCAAACCTTTTTGAAGATGCAACCATTGCACTTGTGGCAGGTCAATCTTATGAGAATACGGTAACTGAGATCATGTCAATGGACTATGGACGAGAGCAAGTAATTGTAGCCCTGCGAGCCAGTTTCAACAACCCTGACAGGGCAGTGGAGTATCTTTTAATGGGAATTCCTGGAGAGAGAGAAAGTCAGGCTGTGGTTGACCCCCCCCTCCAGCAGCGAGTACTGGGGTTCCTCAGTCTTCAGTGGCTGCAGCTGCAGCAGCTATGACAGCAACGACTACAGCAACAAGTTCTGGAGGACACCCTCTTGCATTTTTATGGAATCAGCCTCAGTTTCAACAGAGGAGACAAATTATTCAACAGAATCCTTCCCTGCTTCCAGCATCGCTACAACAGCTAGGTCGAGAAAATCCTCAGTTACTGCAGCAAATTAGCCAACATCAGGAGCATTTTATTCAGATGTTATATTGAACCAGTTCAAGAAGCTGGTGGTCAAGGAGGAGGGGGTGGAGGAGGCAGTGGAGGAATTGCAGAAGCTGGAAGTGGTCATATGAACTACATTCAAGTAACGCTTCAGGAAAAAGAAGGTATAGAAAGGTTAAAGGCATTAGGATTTCCTGAAGGACTTGTGATACAAGCATATTTTGCTTGTGAGAAGAATACGAACTTGGCTGCCAATTTTCTTCTACAGCAAAACTTTGATGAAGATTGAAAGGGATTTTTTTTTAAAATCTCACACTTCACACCAGTGCATTACGCTAACTTTGTTCACTGGTTTGTCTGGGATGACTTGGGCTCATGTCCACATACTTGGTATAAGGTAGTGGATTGTTGGGGGGTGGGGAGGGGGAGATCTAGGATACAGGGCAGGGATGAATACCGTGCCTGTCTGCTTCAATTAGCAGATGCCGCAAATCCACACGGCATGTAAAATATTTTACAACCAAAAGTCAGCTTTTGCAGGTCTTTATTTCTTCTATAAAACAATAGGTAACTTTCCCTAGGTTTCACTCTTTTTAGTGTACTAGATCCAGAAATTTAGTGTAATGCCCTGCTTTATATTTTGTGACTTAACATTGGTTTCAAAAAGAATCTTTGCTACCTAGAATCTACAGTCCCTATTTTATGGTAACACTGGATAATGACTTTGTGAAATTGAAAAACAAATTGGAGCAACTGTAAACAGAAATGCCAAATTATTGATGGTTATTGTTGCTGCTTCCAATAAGTATAAAATTAATGTGTAAGAAAGCCCATTCTTTCATGATAAATACTTGGGATTGAGGGGGGAGAAGGGGACTCTTTTCTTAAAATGAAAATAATTACTGCTATTTTAAATTTCTTTATCATTGAATGTGAGACTCTTCTAACATGAGTTGAGAAGCTGCACAAGTATAGGCAGAGTTATTTTCCTGTTTACATTTTTTTGGTTTGTTTTGGGGGGGAAATTGGTAGGTGTCTAATTAGTGTTTACGTCATTGTTATATTGCAGTAAAAAGTTTTAAAACCACAGTTGCATGTTTGCTTTTGATGTATCCCTTTGTGGAATTAGCACTTTGGGGCCAGTGGAGAAATACAGCATTCACTATCCCTGTCTTCCCCTTCCCTCAGCAGAAATGTGTTTGTCAGCAAGTCGTGAATTCCAACTGCTGCCTTTTTAAAAACCCACAAAATGCTGGTTCAGTTCAAAATTAATGCAAATGTCTCAAAACTGGGTTTCTGATATTTGTAAATGTTCTTCCTTATTAGATAAGAATGTATGACCATTAAAGTCATTAGGATTATTTGCTTTCGAAAAGAGAAGGTGGATAGAACTGTCATCTAGCATCTTTTATTGCATTGGACAGACTGGAGAAACCTTTTGGAAGGGTTGGGAGATGCGACTGGAAAAGTTCTTTGGAAAATATACAATCAAGATATCTCATGGCATATTAAAATAAAAATCTTAAAAAGACGTGAAATATGCCATCACTATGCTAAAGGTCAGCTAAATTAATATCCTAAGTAGACTTCTTATTTGAAATCAGGGCATTGATTGGAAAAAAATATGAGCACCAGAATTTAAATATCTGAGAAAATTTCTGATGACTGAAACTAACCTGAATTCCAAACTCCAACAAGTAAGACTATTGTGTCACATGAGGTGCTCCCTCTGGCCTTGGATACTTGGGACTCTTCCTTCTTTGATTGAAAACCCTGAGGAAAGTTATCTTGCAAAGGAAAGCCAGCCAGTATCCCTCACCAAGAACACATCATTATATTCAGACTGAAAATAGAAATCAGATCCAAGCATGCCCTTAACTTTCAGTAAATTATAACAGAAAGAGAATACTGTCTTTTTTATTTTTTTTTTAAATATTTATTCACTACTTGCTAAAATCAAACAAACAAAAGTGTGAATTTAGCAACACGTTGTTGTTAATGAATTGATTCTGTGAGTCCTGGATTATGAAAGAAAGCACACATATGTATGGAACTGAAGGAATGTCTAGATATTGATGCACTTACCAGAAGGTCTGGACTCAATAATGCAACTCACAGAGTTGAGAGAAATTCTAATTATTAACTAGAGTCGCTGCCTAGGAACTGATCTCAGTAATGGCCTGTATAAAGCAGCATTGTAATTTTAGGTTGTAATTGTCTCCTATTACTGCTGTAACACATTACCATAAACCAATGGCTTAAACAATGCAAGTTTATTTTCTTATAGTTTTGGCTATCAGAACTCTGAAATGAGTCTCACAGGGCCAAAATCAAGATGTTGACATGGTTGCATTCCTTTCTGGAGGCTCTAGGGGAGACTCCATTTCTTTGCCTTTTTCAGTTTCTGGAGGCTGCCCCCATTCCTTGGGTCATCGCCCCCTCCAATGCTTCAAACCAGCAATGGCTGTTTGAAGTTTTCTAATGCTGCATCACTCTGACACTGTCACTTCTGCTTCTATCTTCTACATTTTAAGAACCTTCCTGTTTTAACTGTGTTCACCTGGATAATGCAGGATATTCTCCCCACCTCAAGACTTTTAATCATGTATGCAAAGTCCCTTTTGACATTTAAAAAAATAGTCAAACTTGGATTTCTTTGGGCGACTTTATTTTACCTACCACACATATATTCCTTGTCATAAAGGAAAAAAAGGAAAATATCTAAAGATTTAGGAATGTAAGTATATTTAAGTGAATGTATTAATATAACCTTCTCATCATTGCCCCAACATCCCAGAAAATGGCAAAGAAAATCTTCCTTTCCCCAAGTCCATTAGATAACATATTGGTAAGTATCACATTGTTTTCTAAATTGCAAATTTTGCTTGCTGTTTGTTTTTTGGTAAATCTTGTGGCCCTATTATTATTCGTACACCATTAACAGACTACCATGTCTTTCCTGCAATTCAAACCAATAATTATGACCAAACTGCAACTGTTGGTACCAGGAATGGCTGAAGCAACAAACTCCCAAGGGTATGAGAATCTGGGCTTAGTTACATCACCTGGTTTGGTTTAGAGGCAAACCGGATCCCATCAGTATTAAAAAATGAGACACAAGTGGTCCACAGTACACTTGAGTGGAAAAGCCCAGCCTAGATGACTGCTCCAACAGACCTTTTGGGAAAGAATAAGGAATATAAAGACTAACTCATGGTATGATTGCTTCTGGAGCACATAAACAGAGAACGTGATACAATCAAGACTTTAAATTTGTGGTTCAAGAGCTGATCAAAGGACCAAGGAAATGGTCCTGAAAGAATCTTCTTTATACCTTAGCCCACTAATTGGGGAATAGAATTTTCCCCCTGTGTCTATTGTTATAGTGTGTTGAAGGGGTCCATAAACCCCTTGACTTGAAAATGTGGGTGAAAGCAGATATGTTGACAAACTTGCAGCATCATTATATAGATTCTCCTTACCAGCTCTGGTGGCATGGTCCAAATGGAAGGTAAACAAATTAACTAACAGCAATATAATTTCCCTAAGGAAATCAGGAAATTATTGACTTGAATATCAAAAAGATGCAGAGGTAGTAATTTTGATCACGTTTTCATTTAATTTCCCTTTTCGGCCTTAGTAAAGGATGGCCATGTCTTGGACATTTTCACAAATTTTAATTAGATGGCAACTTCAATTGTATTTACTGTTGCAGTTGAGGTCTGTTAACTTTACTAAAGCAGTACATTGGCAGCTATCTAGATGCATTTGCTTCCACAGGGAGGAAAACCAGTGCTGCTTCATTGGTGTATTTCAGGGCTATATCAATTTCTGTCTCTCTGTCAAAATCTGCTTTGCAGGTACATTGATCATTTCATGTATCCACAGGACATAATAATGGTCTATTACATGGAGGACATAAGGCTGATAGGTCCTGGTGAACATAAAGGAGCAGGTACCCAAGGCTACTTTAAACACATAGGTTGCCAAAGGAAAATGAAGGAACCTGCACCTCAGTGAAGTTTTGGGGGGTTTAGTAGCCTGAACTATTTCAGGATAATCCCATCTGAATCAATTTGCATTCCCTCTTCCTGTAAATAAAAGTAGCACAATATTTGTTGAGCTTCTTAGAATTTGAGTAAGCCATATACCAGTTGGAGTTGGGCCCAAAGAGAGAGTCTCCTGTGATAACGGATTAATAAAATACAAAATTTGATGTCATAAAAATATTAATGAAATAAAGGAACTCTAGTAACACATGATCTCTCGCTCGTGCACGTGCGCGCATGCGCACGCACACACGTGCACACACACACACACACACACACACACACACACAGAAGCAATGTTAGGAAGAGCAAGAGGACATCACTATAGATCCTGCAAACACTAAATACATACAAGGATATGATTAACAATTTTAAACTTAGGACTTTGGAATTTTAATAGAAAAGGAAAAGTTTGATGAAAAATATAACATGCAAATCTGACAAGATGAAACAGAAAATGTGAATAGTCTATAACTACAAAAGCATTTGAATCTATATGAAAAAAAAAGTTCTTCACAATAAATATCTCCCCTAGATACTTTTCCCCAGAAAATTCTACCAAAGATTAGAAGAAGAAATAAAATCAATCATACACAAACTCCTCAAGAAAGTAGAAATATTCCAAATCTGGATCATTAAGAGGCACCAGCATTTTAGATGTACTGAAGGAAGGGCAGTATCAGAGAGTAGAGAGGTGGCCAGCAATTGAGGATCCTAAGAGTAGAGTGTGGTGCCAAACAAATAGAGGAAAGAAGAATTTCAGGAGGGAGATTTTGAGCAACATTTGTAAGTGCTAGAGATACGGTGATTGAGATTAAGATTGAAAATTGTCCTTTAGAGTCTGTAGTTACATCTGGGTGTTCAACTTTTTTGAACATGACCCATAGTTAGAAATATATTTTATACCCTTGTTTAGTACAACCATATACGTATGCATAAAAAAAATTGTCTCATATAACAATTTTATGTGCAATGCACTATGATGCTCTTTAAGCATGTTATTCTAGTTATGGCTATGATGAAGTTTGGTAAAATACATTATTTCATAGTCCATTGAATACACTCAGTGGAGTGGTAGTACCAGAAGTAAGCTACTATGAGCTTAGAGGTGATTGGGAAATGCAAAGTTCCAAATACTGAGGCCATGTAATTCTTTCAAGAAGCTTGACTGCAAGATGAGAAGACAGTTGAAGCAATAGTAATAAGAAAATGTGAGTTTCCTTCATAATTGTCCATTTTGAGTAATTACATGATTATTACACCTAGATACTATGTCAAACAGAGTAAATGCTTAAGCAAAAAAAAAAAAAAAAAACTTAAACCAGATAATATTCAAAATGGCCCTATTTTAAAACACCAATATATAAATTAAAATTGGCAGAGCTTGGTTAATTGCTTCCCCTAGAAGTCTATAAAGTATTGCTAGAAATAAATTATGTGCAAATACTACTGTAATACAAAGAATAATGAGATCAGTTTTGTGAGACAAAACAAGTGAAGGACTAACACATTCCTATAAGTCCTATACAGATTCCAAGCAGAATTTCCTCCAACTATAACATAGTATCAGAACATCAGCTAATTTGTATGTTTAAACTTACATCCCTAGTATGAAAAATATTACAAAGCAATGAGTTACTTTTCTTACCTTGACCTTGATTTTCTATCTCAGATGTAGTCATTTTCTGCCTACAAAGGGGAAAGATAATAATATGAGACACTCCAGTTCTCTGAAGCTAAAGTTGCATTTGAAAGAAATATTTCATTGCCCTTAACCTAAGATCATTGTTAAATTTACAATTCCAAGGTTAAGTAATATTAAAAGCCTGCTTATTCTAGCCCTTTCAGAAAGACCATGAAATAAAGTTAACACTGTATAGTGTTATATACAATTGAAATAGGCTAAGAGAGTAGAACTTAAATGCTCTCACATTTAAAAAACATAAATATGTGAGGTGATGGATGTGTTAATTATCTCAGGGGGCAATCCTTTCAAAATATATACATATATCAAATCATAATGTACCCTTTAATTGTCTTAAAATTTTATTTGTTAATTATACTTCAATAAAGCTGAAAAAAGAAAAACGACAGAAATCTAAGAAAAGAATGAAAAGTGGAGAACAAATTCCACAAATGCCAACAAAATATTTTATGAATTTATTGAATTTAGGAATTACTAAATTATTAGACCATGTATATTGTATATTATCACATATATGGAGAACATATGTGCAATATAGTGAAATTGGGAATGATTCAAAGGAAAATATTGAAATTCAATTTATTTGTCTGCCATTCTTGATGAGTGAGTACATCTTTAAAGATAAATGAGAAGTCTTAGAAATTCTAACTACAAACTTGCAGTTACAGACATTAATAAGTGTGGGCTAGTGAAGAGAGAAATAAAGATTATCTCTACAGGGACACAATTCCACACCACACAATAGGGAAGAGACAGAGAGGGGATGGAGTTGCCAACACAACATTTTTTTTTCCATTTCCCAGGCTCCTAAAATTGAGGGAAGATATGGAGGTGACAAAGGACACAACCTGTAATGACCTTCCCACCTCAAAGAGGGTAACACATACAGAATGTAGATGTGCCCAGGGCAGAGGGAAGAGAATATTTGGTGAGGAGGCAGTCTGAGACAACATACTAAAATCAAAGCCTGAATCTTAGGTTATTTCTCCTCTGCACCCTCCCCAAACCAATGCACAAATGTACACACACACTACTTTATCTCACAGATGACCTGCTTGCACAGCAAGGTACTATGCACAAAGTTGCAAGCATGGACTGTATAGCAAAAAATAATACAAAAATAGCAGAAACTATGTATTAAAGGCAGATAGAGAGTAATTATCTGTTAATAACTTTGTTAATAATAATAATACATGGAGAGGGAAAGTGGGTTAGCATAAATCAGGAAAACAATTGAAAGAAATGACAAAATTTTTAGAGAAAGTAAAACAGTATTAAAAGCCTGGAAAAGTGAAATAAATTCTAACAACAAAGCAGTAGCATGAAAAGCACACTTGAAATGAAAATTAAAGGGTAGAAAATGAGGAGGTAGAGTGGTTAGAGAAAGAATGATAATTATGAAAAAAATAAAGCCTAATATACACATATTTGTTATTCCTGGACATGAGAACCAAACAAATAAAAGTATCCAAAGATATTTTTTAAAAACTCCTGAAATAAAGACCTGAAAACTATTTTACAGGGGGAAAATAACACAAATCATATGGAACATTGAAATGTAATAGCTTTTAAACTTCACGAATAAATAATCAATGGACAAAGGATTAACCTCCAAAATATACAAAGAGCTCATGCAGCTCAATATCAAAAAAACAAACAACCCAATAAAAAAAATGGGCAGAGACCTAAATAGACATTTCTCCAAAGAAGACATACACATGGTCAAGAAGCACATGAAGAGCTGCTCAACATCACTAATTATTAGAGAAATGCAAATCAAAACTACAATGAGGTATCACCTCACACTGGTTAGAATGGCCATCATCAAAAAATCTACAAACAATAAATGCTGAAGAGGGTGTGGAGAAAAGGGTACCCTCTTGCACTGTTGGTGGGAATGTAAATTGATACAGCCACTATGGAGAACAGTATGGAGGTCCTTTAAAAAACTGAAAATAGAACTACCATATGACCCAGCAATTCCACTACTGGACATATACCCAGAGAAAACCATAATTCAGAAAGACACATGCACCCCAATATTCATTGCAGCACTATTTACAATAACCAGGTCATGGAAGCAACCTAAATGTCCATCGACAGATGAATGGATAGAGGAGATGTGGTACATATATACAGTGGAATATTATTCAGCCATAAAAAGGAACAAAATTGGGTCATTTGTAGAGACATGGCTGGACCTAGAGACTGTCATACAGAGTGAAGTAAGTCAGAAAGAGAAAAACAAATATCATATATTAACGCATATATGAGGAATCTAGAAAAATGGTACAGATAAATTGGTTTGCAAGGCAGAAATAGAGATACAGATGTAGAGAACAAGAGTATGGACACCAATGGGGAAGGAGGGGTGGGATGAATTGGGAGATTGGGATTGACATATATACAGTAATATGTATATAATATATAACTAATGAGAACCTGCTGTATAGCACAGGGAACTCTACTTCACTTTGCTGAACAGTGGTTAAACCTTGACAAGCACGTGGTCTACAGAGGGAGATGGACTGTAAAAAGCTAAACTAACAAATATAAAGTTACAAGTTAAGAGAAAGGCATGGCAAATATAAGTAGGGGGCAGTATAGGAAATCGACAAGATATGGAAACAACATTCGTACATAGTCTAGTCAGGGAGATCTTTCTGAGAAATCATAAGAGCCAGTATCTCCAGAAAAGACGTTATCAGTCACAAGCAAGGAAAACAAAAACCATGTGCACTAGCAGAGCAACATTTACTAGGACCCTGGGGTGAAGATGCTTGGTGGCTTGAAGAATATGACTTCCTGGAAGATAATAGGTGAATATGCAGGGTGAGGAATGAGACTGGAGAGGTACACAGGGGTTAGTCCTTATTGAATTTTAGTCCCTGGTGAAGAGTTTGGATTTTATTCTGGGTGTAATAGAGAACTATTGAAGGGTCTTAAGGGAAAGGCATGATTAGATTTATATTTCTGAAAGATTATTCTGGCTAAGTATGAGGAATAGGTTGGAAGTGTGGTCATTCCAAATAGACAACCAAAACCAAACGTCCTTTATTTCAGCTATACATTCATGCATTTACCTTATATAACGATTAAGAAACAAAATATGTGCACATGTTTAGATAGAGTCTCCATCTAACATTCTGCCAAGTCTTAGAGGCAATCACCAAAGAATTCTATCATGTGGCTCTAAGAGGTCTAAGATAAGGGGTTAGCTCTCATGGGACAGAGATTCTGGAAGTAAATCTCTGGGGGAAAATATGATCTGATAGGCTGTTTTCTTACCGTTTCCTTTTCACATCTGGGCTTACATTCCCAAGCTGCTTTTGATTCTCTTTCAGGCAACTAGATGAAAACACAAAGAAAAAAGAGATTGTTACCTCCCTCCAAATGTTTTCGTCTACTTTTTTAGGTTTCCTTACCATTGAAAACAAACCTGCCTTTCCTTTTTGTCAAACTTCTCTTTCCTTTGAAACTGGCAGTCATAGATACAGAATGCAATTTGGAAGTTGACAACAGAGGCCAGGCTTACGATGGGAGAAAAATGTCTACAGTCTGATCTTTGATTCTCTCAGTCTCATTTTTAATTATCAGGAAAGTTCCAGGGCTGTGATTGATCATGATCAGGCATGCAAATTTCCTGAGTCTCCAGAAGAAACAGGAGAGGCCAAGAAAGTAGAAAGACCCTAACAATGGGAAGGTGCAGCCTCTCCAGCGAGGCCAGGTTACATCCTCAGATTATGAGCGTCCTGTGGAGCACTAGGACTATTGACTCTGGCCATTTGGGCCAGAGCAAGATTCTCCAGACCCTTCTGTTTTGCCATCCATGTACATAAAGGGCAATGTAATCTTTGCCTACTTTCAGATAATTTTATGTTGTTCATATCACTCTTAGGCTTTTCTCATCAGTTAAAATCATTCTTATGAGAATCAAGCAAACACCGAATGATGAAGTTGCAACAAGAGAAACCAGTGACTTGCATGATTACACAGTGGTTATGCAATAGATAGCCATAGACCCAATCCTGTGATTCAGTTAATCAAATTTTTCACTACACAAGTTGTACAAACATAGCATTTCTTGGAATAGTCTTTTTCCACTATTATCAAATCCTCAATGCTGGTCTATTCTCTTGGTTCTATATAGGGGTTCATGTAAAATATCTCAGACTATGAGCCTCACACTTGCTTACTGGCATTATTGAGAGAAGTCATTTCCTCAGTATTGGTGTTTAAAGTTCAAGAAACATTGTTTGGATATTGATGTACAGGACAACTAAGCAAAGACTAGAATTTGTTAAATACAAAGTACATCAGATTTGCAGAGGAAGGGAATCTTTTCTTTTACAGAATATGTTCCAATATAGAGATTTCTGGATAATATTCAAAAATGGTCAAATTTGGTTGTAACATTTACTTAATAGTATATATTGTAACTCAGGCAAAATTTGATTTCAGTGTCCCCTGTCTTCTGTTCTTTTTCTGTTTCCCTAGAGTCCAGTTTTCTCATGATTTCATTTTCTTAAACTGGTCAATGAAGAAAGAATCTGCTAAAATAATTCTCCTTGAGGTTATTAACAATTCATTAATTTACGCTTCTAAGGGATGTTTGTATTTTAAAGTTTAAAAAAACAGAGGCATAAAGTTCCTAACTTGGTAGGAACTTAATTGGAATTCCATGTCATTAATATTACTCAACATAAATGGGCATTGAATTCTGTAATACATAAAGTAAAATATTTTGTTTTAATCAAGCAGAATTCAGATAACATCAGGCATTGGTGATATACAAAGATTTTTGACTGAATTAATAAATTATCAATATTCTATCATTTGAAAAGCAGATACTAAGTTAAGCTTAAAAATGTATGTTGGCCAAAGTACTGAGATAATGGTTGATTTTTCCATATTTTCTGGGCTTTTTCCCTTTCTATTTATTTTTTTTTATGTCCCAAATGTTTGACATTAACTTCTTAAGACATCGTAGCTCCACAAAAGAAATCTAAATAAATACCAAAATTCAATAATTTGTACAGTATTTCTCCATCCTACTGGGATTTTTCCTTTTCCATAGATTCTTACTTCTTTTCCATTTAGGGGAGACTCTTCAAAATTTATTTTAGGGTAGGTTTGGAATTGATGAATTCTTTTCGTTTTTGCTAGTCTGAGAAGATCTTTATCTCACCTTCTATTCTGATTGATAATCTAGCTGGGTAGAGTGCTGCCAATATCTTTGATGAATATAGATGCAAAAATTCTCAACAAAATATTGGCAAACCAAATCCAACAATATGTAAAAAGGATCATATACTGTGATCAAGTTGGATTTATTCAAGGGACATGAGGATGCTTCAACATTTGCAAATCAATCAATGTGATATTCCACATTAACAAAAGGAAGGATAAAAACCACATGATCATCTCAATAGATGAAGAAAATGCATTTTACAAAATTTAACATCCATTCATGATAAAAAATTTTATCAAAGTGTGTATAGAGGGAACATATCTGAACATAACAAAGGCCATTTATGAGAAACCCACAGATAACATCATACTCAGTGGTGAAAAGATGAAAGCCTTTTCTCTAAATTTAGGAACAAGACAAGGATGTTCATTCTTGCCACTTCTATTTAACACAGTATTGGAAGTTCTAGCCAAAGCAATCAGATAAGAAAAAGAAATAAAATGCATCTAGATTGGAAAGGAAGAAATAAAACGGTTCCTATTTACAATATTTTATATAGAAAACCCTAATGTCTCCACCAAGAACTATTAAAATAAATAAATTCATCAAAATTGCAGGATACAAGATTAATATTCAGAAATCTATTGTATTTCTATACACTACTATCTTTTCTCAGAAAGAGAAAGTTTTAAAAAACTGTCTTGTTTAAAATTACATCAGAAAGAATAAGATATCTTGGAATAAATTTAACCAGGAGGGTGAAAGATCTGTACTATGAAAATTATACAACATTGATGAAGGAAATTGAAGATGATACCAAGAAATGGAAAGAAATCATGTGCTTTTGGATTGGAAGAATTAATATTGTTAAAATGACCATACTACTCAAAGCAGTCTACAGATTTAATGCAATCTCTATCAACATACCCATGACATTTTTCACAAAACTAGAACAAATAATCCTAAAATTCATATGGAACCACAAAAGACACAGAATTTCCAAAACAATCTTGAGAAAAAAGAACAAAGCTGGAGGTATCATCCTCCCAGACTTCAGATTCTACTACTTACCTACAGTAATCAAAACCGTATGGTACTGGCACAAAAGCAGGCACATAGGTCAATGGAACAGAAAAGAGAACCCAGAAATAAATTCATGCACCTTAGCCAATTGATCACTGACAACAGAGGCAAGAATATACAATGGAGAAAACACAGTCTCTTCAACAAGTTGTGCTGGGAAAACTGGACAGCTACATGTAAAACAATGAGATTAGAAAATTTTCTCACACTGTATACAAAAGTAAACTCAAAATGATTTAAAGACATAAATGTAAGACTTGTAACCATAAATTCATAGAAGAGAATATAGGCAAAGCACTCTTTGACATAAACTGTACCAATTTTTTTTTTGGATCAGTCTCCTAAGGCAAAAGAAATAAAAGCAAAAATAAACAAATTGGACCTGATTAAACTTAAACATTTTGCACAGCAAAAGAAACCATTGGCAAAATGTAAAGAAAACATACAGAACGGGATAAAATATTCACAAATGATGTGGCCAACAGAAGGTTAATATCCAAAATATATAAAAAGTTCACACAACTCAATATCAAAAAACAAATAACCCAATCAAAAAATGGGCAGAAGACCTGAATAGACATTTCTCCAAAGACATACAGATGGCTAACAGACACATGAAAAGATGCTCAACATCTCTAATTATTAGAGAAATACAAGTCAAAACAACAATGAGGTATCACCTCACACCTGTTAGAATGGCCATCATCAAAAAAACTACAAATAAGAAAAGTTGGAGAGGATGTGGAGAAAAGGGAATCCTTGTACACTGTTGGTGGAAATGTAAACTGGTACAGTCACTATGAAAAACAGCATGGAGTTTCCTCAAAAAACTAAAAATAGAACTACATATGATCCAGCAATTCCACTCTTACGTATACATCTGGAAAAAACAAAAATATTTATTCGAAAAGACACATGCACTGCAGTGTTCATACAGCATTCCTATTCACAATAGCCAAGATATGGAAACAACCTGCCCATTAACAGGTGAATGGATATAGAAGATGTGAGATGTATGTGTGTGTGTGTGTGTGTGTGTGTGTGTATATGTATCTATATATATGTATATATACACACACACATATATATGTATAATAACTCAGTCATTAAAAAAGAATGAATTTCTGCCATTTGCTGCAACTTGGATGGACCTAGAGAATATTGTGTTTAGTGAAATAAGTCAGACAGAGAAAGACTTATACTGTTTGATATCACTTATGTGTGCAATCTAAAAAATAATGCAAATGAATATATATGCAAAATGGAATCAGATTCACAGATATAGAAAACAAACTAGTGTTTCCCAAAGGAGAGAGGAAAGGGAGAAAGGGCATATTAGGAATATGGGATTAAAGAGACAAACGACTATGTATTAAATAAATAAACAAGGAGATGTTGTATAGCACAGGGAATTATAATCATTTTCTTGTAATAACTTTGGAGTATAATCTGTAAAAATACTGAATCACTATGCTGTACACTTGAAATTAATATAATATTGGAAATCAACTATGCTTTAATAAAAAAATAATAAAGCAAAACAACATGAGGAAAAGCACATGACAGTCGAGTAGGTTTTATCCTAGAGAGGATAGGTAATCAATACAAATATCGAAGACATGGAAGCAACATAAATGGTCATCAACAGATGAATGGATAAAAAAGATACGGTAGAGCTTCAAGATGGCACAGAGATCACCTTCCTCCCCACAAACACATCAGAAATACATCTACAGGTTGAACAACTCCTACAGAACACCTACTAAATGCTGGCAGAAGAACTCAGACCTCCCAAAAGGCAAGAAACTCCCCACATACTTGCGTAGGGCAAAAGAAAAAAGAAAAAACAGAGACAAAAGAATAAGGATGGGACCTGCACCAGTGGGAGGGAGCTGTGAAGGAGGAAAGGTTTCCACACACTAGGAAGCCCCATAGCAGGCAAAGACTGAGGGTGGCAGAGGGGGGAAGCTTTGGAACCACAGAGGAGAGCGCAACAACAGGGAGGGGTGCAGAGGACAAAGCAGAGAGGTTCCCGCACATAGGATCAGTGCCGACCAGCACTCACCAGCCCAAGAGGCTTGTCTACTCACCCGCCAGGGCGGGTAGGGGCTGGGAGCTGAGGCTCTGGCTTTGGAGGTCAGATCCCAGGGAGAGGACTGGGGTTGGTGGCGTGAACACAGCCTGAAGGGCGCTAGTGTGCCACGGCTAGCTGGGAGGGAGTCCGGGAAAAAGTCTGAACCTGCCAAAGAGGCAAGAGACTTTTTCTTGCTTCTTTGTTTCCTTGTGCACGAGGAGAGGGGATTAAGAGTGCGGCCTAAACGAGCTCCAGAGACGGGCGGGAGCCGCGGCTATCAGAGCGGACCCCAGAGACGAGCATGAGACACTAAGGCTGCTGCTGCTGCTGCCACTAAGAAGCCTGTGTGCAAGCACAGGTCACTATCCACACTTCCTCTCCTGGGAGCCTGTGCAGCCCACCACTGCCAGGGTCCAGTGATCCAGGGACAACTTCAACGGGAGAAACACAGCATGCCTCAGGCTGGTGCAAAGTCATGTCAACCTCTGCTGCTGCAGGCCTGTGCCACATTCCGTACCCCTCCCTCCCTGTGGCCTGAGTGAGCCAGAGCCCCCTAATCAGCTGCTCCTTTAACCCTGTATTGTCTGAGCGGGAACAGACACCCTCAGGCGACCTACATGCAGAGGTGGGGCCAAATCCAAAGCTGAACCCCAGGAGCTGTGTGAACAAAGAAGAGAAAGGGAAATTTCTCCCAGCAGCCTCAGAAACAGCGGATTAAATCTCCACAATCAACTTGATATAACCTGCATCTGTGGAATACCTGAATAGAAAATGAATCATCCCAAATTGAGGTGGTGGACTTTGGGAGCAAGGATATATATATATTTTTCCTTTTTCTCTTTTTGTGAGTGTGTATGGGTATGCATCTGTGAGTGATTTTGTCTGTAAAGCTTTGCATTTACCATTTGTCCTAGGGTTTTGTCTGTCTGGTTTTTTTTTTGTTTTTTTTTAGTATAGTTTTTAATGCTTGTTATCATTGGTGGATTTGTTTCTTAGTTTGGTTGCTCTCTTCTTTCTTTCATTCTTTCTTTTTTTATTACTTTAAAATTTTTTTTTAAATTTTTAATAACTATTTTTTATTTTACTAACTTTTTAATTTAATTTAATTTTTTCTTTCTTTCTTTCTTTTTTTCTCCTTTATATTCTGAGCTGTGTGGATGATTGGGCCTTGGCACTCAGACCAGGCATCAGACTTGTGCCTCTGAGGTGGGAGAGCTGAGTTCAGAACATTGGTCCGCCAGAGCCCTCCCAGCTCCATGTAATATCAAATGGCGAAAATCTCCCAGAGATCTCCATATCAATGCCAAGACCCAGCTCCACTCAATGACTAGCAAGCTACAGTGCTGGACATCCTATGCCAAAAAACTGGCAAGACAGGAACACAACCCCACCTATTAGCAGAGAGGCTGCCTAAAATCATAATAAGGTCACAGACACCCCAAAACACACCACAGGACGTGGTATCCCACCAGAAAGACAAGATCCAGCCTCAACCACCAGAACACAGGCACCAGTCCCCTACACCAGGAAGCCTACACAACCCACTGAACCAACCTTACCCACTGGGGGCAGGCTCCAAAAACAATGGGAACTATGAACCTGCAGCCTGCGAAAAGGAGACCCCAAACGCAGTAAGTTAAGCAAAATGAGAAGACAGAGAAACACACAGCAGATGAAGGAGCAAGGTAAAAACCCACCAGACCAAAAAAATGAAGAGGAAATAGGCAGTCTACCTGAAAAAGAATTCAGAATAATGACAGTAAAGATGATCCAAAGTCTTGGAAATAGAATGGAGAAAATACAAGAAACGTTTAACGAGCACCAGAAGAATTAAAGAGCAAACAAACAATGAAGAACACACAAAAAATGATATTAAAAATTCTCTAGAAGGAATCAATAGCAGAATAACTGAGGCAGAAGAACGGATTAGTGACCTGGAAGATAAAATAGTGGAAATAACTACCAGAGAGCAGAAAAAAGAAGAAAAATTGGAAAGAATTGAGGACAGTCTCAAAGACCTCTGGGACAACATTAAGCTCACCAACATTCGAATTATAGGGGTGCCAGAAGAAGAAGAGAGAAAGAGAGGGACTGAGAAAATATTTGAAGATTATAGTTGAAAAGTTCCCTAATATGGGAAAGGAAATAGTTAATCAAGTCCAGAAGTACAGAGACTCCCATTCAGGATAAATCCAAGGAGAAACACGCCAAGACACATGTTAATCAAACTATCAAAAATTAAATACAAAGAAAAAATATTAAAAGCAGCAAGGGAAAAAAAACAAATAACATACAAGGAAATCCCCATAAGGTTAGCAGCTGATCTTTCAGCAGAAACTCTGCAAGCCAGAAAGGAGTGGCAGGTCATATTTAAATTATGAAAGGGAAAAACCTACAACCAAGATTCCTCTACCCAGCAAGGATCTCATTCAGATTCAATGGAGAAATTAAAACCTTTACAGACAAACAAAAGCTAAGAGAATTCAACACCACCAAACCAGCTTTACAACAAATTCTAAAGGAACTTCTCTAGGCAGGAAACACAGGAGAAGGAAAAGACCTACAATAACAAAACCAAAACAATTAAGAAAATGACAATAGGAACATACATATCGATAATTACCTTAAATGTAAATGGATAAAATGATCCAACCAAAAGACACAGACTGACTGAGTGGATACAAAAACAAGACCCGTATATATGCTGTCTACAAGAGACCCACTTCAAACCAAGGGACACATACAGACTGAAAGTGAAGGGTTGGAAAAAGATATTCCATGCAAATGGAAATCAAAAGAAACCTGGGGTAGCAATTCTCATATCAGACAAAATAGACTTTAAAACAAAGACTATTACAAGAGACAAAGAAGGACACTACATAATAATCAAGGGATCAATCCATAAAGATATAACAATTGTAAATATGTAGGGACCCAACATAGGAGCGCCTAAATACATAAGGCAAAGGCTAACAACCATAAAAGGAGAAATTGACAGTAACACAAAAATAGTAGGGGACTTTAACACCCAACTTTCACCAATGGACAGATCATCCAAAATGAAAATATATAAGGAAACACAGCTTTAAATGATACATTAAACAAGATGGACTTAATTGATATTTATAGGACATTCCATCCAAAAACAACAGAATACACTTTTTTCTCAAGTGCTCATGGAATATTCTCCAGGATAGATCTTACCTTGGGTCACAAACCAAGCCTTGGTAAATTTAAGAAAATTGAAATCATATCAACTATCTTTTCCAATCACAATGCTAAGAGACTAGATATCAATTACAGGAAAAATTGTATAAAAAATACAAACACATGGAGGCTAAACAATACACTATTAAATAACCAAGAGATCACTAAAGAAATCAAAGAGGAAATCAAAAAATACCTAGAAACAAATGAAAATGAAAACACGACAACCCCAAACCTATGGGATGCAGCAAAAGCAGTTTTAAGAGGGAAGTTTATAGCAATACAATCCTACCTTAAGAAACAAGAAACAACTCAAATAAACAACTTAACCTTACACCTATAGCAATTAGAGAAAGAAGAACAAAAAACCCCCAAAGTTAGCAGAAGGAAAGAAATCATAAAGATCAGATCAGAAATAAAGGAAAAAGAAATGAAGGAAACAATAACAAAGATCAATAAAACTAAAAGCTGGTTCTTTGAGAAGATAAACAAAATTGATAAACCATTAGGCACACTCATCAAGATAAAAAGAGAGAAGACTCAACTCAATAGAATTAGAAATGAAAAAGGAGAAGTAACAACTGACACTGCAGAAATACAAAGGACCATGAGAGATAACTACAAGCAAATATATGCCAATAAAATGTACAACCTGGAAGAAATGGACAAATTATTTAAAAAGCACAAATTTCCGAGACTGAACCAGGAAGAAATAGAAAATATGAACAGACCAATCACAAGCACTGAAATTGAAACTGTGATTAAAAATCTTCCAACAAACAAAAGCCCAGGACCAGATGGCTTCACAGGTGAATTCTATCAAACATTGAGAGAAGAGTTAACACCTATCCTTCTCAAACTCTTCCAAAATATTGCAGAGGGAGGAACACTCCCCAACTCATTCTACGAGGCCACTTTCACCCTAATACCAAAATCAGAAAAAGATGTCATAAAGAAAGAAAACTATAGCCCAATATCACTGATGAACATAGATGCAAAAATACTCAACAAAATACTAGCAAACAGAATCCAACAGCACATTAAGAGAATCATACACCATGATCAAGTTGGGTTACCCCAGGAATGCAAGGGTTCTTCAATATATGCAAATCAATCAATGTGATACACCGTATTAACAAACTGAAGGATAAAAACCATATGATCATCTCAATAGATGCAGAAAAAGCTTTCAACAAAATTCAACACCGATTTATGATAAAAACCCTCAGAAAGTAGGCATAGAGGGAACTTTCTTCAACATAATGAAGGCCATATATGACAAACCCACAGTCAACATCGTCCTCAATGGTGAAAAACTGAAACCATTTCCACTAAGATCAGGAACAAGACAAGGTTGTCCACTCTCACCACTATTATTCAGCACAGTTTTGGAAGTTTTAGCCACAGCAATCAGAGAAGAAAAAGAAATAAAAGGAATCCAAATTGGAAAAGAAGAAGTAAAGCTGTCACTGTTTGCAGATGACATGATCCTATACTTAGAGGATCCTAAAGATGCTACCAGAAAACTCCTAGAGCTAATCAATGAATTTGGTAGAGTAGCAGGATACACAATTAATGCACATAAATCTCTTGCATTCCTATACACTAATGTTGAAAAATCTGAAAGAGAAATTAAGGAAACACTCTAAATTACCACTGCAACAAAAAGAATAAAATACCTATTAATAAACCTACCTAAGGAGACAAAAGACCTGTATGCAGAAAACTATAAGACACTAATGCAAGAAATTAAAGATGATACAAACAGATGGAGAGATACACCATGTTCTTGGATTGGAATCAACATTGTGAAAATGACTCTACTACCCAAAGCAATCTACAGATTCAATGCAATCCCTATAAAACTACCAATGGCATTTTTCACAGAACTAGAATGAAAAGTTTCACAATTTGTATGGAAACACAAAAGACCCCGAATAGCCAAATAATCTTGAGAAAGGAAAACAGAGCTGGAGGAATCAAGCTTGCTGACTTCAGACTATACTGCAAAGCTACAGTAATCAAGACAGTATGGTACTGGCACAGAAACAGAAATACAGATCAATGGAACAGGATAGAAAACCCAGAGATAAACCCACGCACATATGGCCACCTTATTTTTGATAAAGGAGACAAGAATATACAATGGAGAAAAGACGTCCTCTTCAATAAGTGGTGCTGGGAAAACTGGACAGCTACATGTAAAAGAATCAAATTAGAACACTCCCTAACACCATACACAAGAATAAAATCAAAATGAAGTAAAGACCTAAATGTAAAGCCAGACACTATAAAACTCATAGAGGAAAACATAGGCAGAACACTCTATGACATAAATCACAGCAAGATCCTTTTTAACCCACCTCTTAGAGAAATGGAAATGAAAACAAAAATAAACAAATGAGACCTAATGAAACTTAAAATCTTTTGCACAGCAAAGGAAGCCATAAACAAGAGGAAAAGACAACCCTCAGAATGGGAGAAAATATTTGCAAATGAAGCAACTGACAAAGGATTAATCTCCAAAATTTACAAGCAGCTCATGCAGCTCAATATCAAAAATACAAACAATCCAATCCAAAAATGGGCAGAAAACCTAAATAAACATTTGTCCAAAGAAGATAAACAGATTGCCAACAAACACATGAAAGAATGCTCAACATCATTAATTATTAGAGATATGCAAATCAAAACTACAATGAGATAACACCTCATACCAGTCAGAATGGCCATCATCAAAAATCTACAAACAATAAATGCTGGAGAGGGTGTGGAGAAAAGGGAACCCTCTTGCACTGCTGGTGGGAATGTAAATTGATAGAGCCACTATGGAGAACACTATGGAGGTTCCTTAAAAAACTAAAAATAGAACTACCATATGACCCAGCAATCCTACTACTGGGCATATACCCTGAGAAAACCATAATTCAAAAAGAGTCATGTACCACAGTATTCATTGCAGCTCTATTTACAATAGCCAGGACATGGATCAACCTAAGTGTCCATCAACAGATGAATGAATAAAGAAGATGTGGCACATACATACAATGGAATAATACTCAGCCATAAAAGGAAACGAAATTGAGTTATTTGTAATGAGGTGGATCGACCTAGAGTCTCTCATAAAGAGTGAAGTAAGTCAGAAAGAGAACAAAACATACCGTATGCTAACACATATATATATGGAATCTAAAAAAAAAAAAAAAAAAAAATATATATATATATATATATATATATATATATATATGGTCATGAAGAACCAGGGGCAGGATGGGAAAAAAGATGCAGACCCACTGGAGCATGGACTTGAGGACACGGCGAGGGGGAAGAGTAAGCTGGGACAAAGTGAGAGAGTGGCATGTACATGTATACACTCCCAAATGTAAACTGATAGCTAGTGGGATGCAGCCGCATAGCACAGGGATATCAGCTTAGTGCTTTGTGACCACCTAGAGGGGTGATATATGGAGGGTGGTAGGGAGGGAGCCGCAAGAGGGAAGAGATATGGGGGTATATGTATATATATGTAGCTGATTCACTTTGTTATAAAGTGGGAAGAGATATGGGGATATATGTGTATATATAGCTGATTCACTTTGTTATAAAGCAGAAACTAATACACCATTGTAAAGCAATTATACTCCAATAAAGATGTTAAGAAAAAAGAATATATGTTACATATGTACAATGGAATATTACTCAGCCATTAAAAAGAATAAAATAAAGCCATTTGCAGCAACATGGATGGACATAAAGATTGTCATACTGAGTGAAGTAAGTCAGACAGAGAAAGACAAATATCATATGATATCACTTATATGTGGGATCTAAAAAATAAATGATACAAATGAACTTATTTAGATAACAGAAACAGACTCACAGACTTAGAAAAGAAACTTATGGTTACCAGAGGGGAAGGGCAGGGTAGAAGGGATAGACTAGGATTTGGGGGTTGACATGTACACACTATTATATTTAAAATGGATAACCAACAAGGACATACTGTATAGCACAGGGAACTCTGCTCAATATTATGTAACAACCTAAATGGGAAAAGAATTTGAAAAAAAATAGATACATGTATATGTATAACTGAATCACTTTGCTGTACACCTGAAACTAACACAACATTGTTATTCAACTGTACTCCAATATAAAATAAAAAGTTTGAATAAAAGAACAATATTATCATCTATTACAACTTCAGTGCCATTATCAGGACTTGTGCCATATTTTTCACTTAGCTTGTATTAACCTGCTAACAGAAAAATTATAGCTTAAGCAAACAGATTTTTGTTTATGTTATTTGTTCATTTTCCCCAAAATAATAAGAGAGAGACATTTACAGGTATTGGGTTGAGACATACAGGGATGTCATCTGGCACCCAAACATGTTACTTTTGCCATGCCTATGTTGTTGGTGTCACTGTCATGCTTGTCATGTCATTATCACAACCTCAGCCATCATGTTCATGTTCAAACTAAATATAAAAGGGAAAGTAGATGCCAGATATTCCTGAACCTATTTACTGGAAAAGAAAATGATTTCACAGGAAGCTCCAAATCATCTCATTGAACATCTAATGGTATGCCTACCTGTAAGGGATATTGGAGCTGATTATATTGCCCTAATAAATAAAATCAAGATTATATTAGTAATGAATCTTTGGGAATGGATTTGGGCCATGCAACTGACAGTGTTTCCAATTCACTAATGGAGAAATAAGACAAGGAAAAAAGCCTTTCCTAATTGTTTCCTATTACTTTTCAACAATCTCTTTTATCCACAAACCCAGAGTTTACTTGGACTCTGCTAGAACAGGACAACAAAGTGAGTAACTTAATACGGTTGTATGTTGATGATGGATTTTATGTTCATTATTTCATTGCTTTCTCACTACCATCTCTGTTTATCAAACACTGATTGATATCAGAACTCTAAGCCTCTAATATGAAAGAAAGAAAGAAAAGAAAGAAAGAAAGAAAGAAAGAAAGAGAAAGAAAGAAAGAAAGAAAGAAAGAAAGAAAGAAAGAAAGAAAGAAAGAAAGAAAGAAAGAAAGAAAGAAAGAAGAAGGAGAGAGGGAAGGAGGGAGGGAGGGAAGAAGGAAGAAAGGAAGGAAGGAAGGAAGGAAGGAAGGAAGGAAGGGAAGAGAAAGATCTATTAACATTATTTACCACCTTGGAAATCTAAGAAAAAAACTTACAAGTTTATCTCAACAGTTGCAAAAAATCCATTTGATAATAGCCTCATTAACAATAAAAATTCTTATAAACTGTATTATAAGTTGGAACTTCCTTATTTTGATAAAAGCAATATATCAAAAGCATACAGCAAAGTTAATGAAAACAAAACAAGAAAAAGGTAGGAGTCTCAAAAAATGAAAAGGAAGAGAGAAATCTTTATAGTTTATATGTTAACTACGTATAAAACCCAGTAGCATTAACATAACAAACCATTAAAATAAATGAGAAAGTTAGCAAGGCTGATAAACACAAAATGATCTTACAAAATTCAACAGCATTGCAACAATACTAGGCTAGAGTATACTGTACTTCATAGAGTTGATATTTTAAATGGTATCTGGAAATCAACCTAACAGAATAAAAGAAAAACAAAAATTACAACTCTATTAAAATACATTAAAGATTTGAATAAATACAGTTATAAGCAACTGTTTTGATTGTAATAGTGTATTTGCTTTAAACATAGCATTTTGCCCTCAAATTAATCTATATAGCCAATGTTATCCCAATCAAAATTTAAGCTGGCACTTTTGATAAACTGAACTAATTTAGTTTTCAATGAATGTGGGAGGGAAAAGTTCTCAAAAAGCTAAACCAATTTTGAAATGAGGAACAAAGAGGGCATGTTCTGGACACAGTTAACGAGCAATGTCAATATCTATTCCACCTTCTTTCTGGAAAAAAGAAAGCAATGGCTACCCTTCTCAGAATCATTTGCCACCAGTATTGAAGCTGCAAATTAGATGCTGTGCAAAGTGTGAAGAGGGCTTTTTGTGGCTCTTCTTCTGAAAATCAGGCTCACAGACAGGAAGCTTCTCTGCATCAACATTCTGGGGCCATTCTCAAGCCATAGATATTATTGGCGGGGAATTTTTGAATGTAGAATCACTCTAGAAGCCTCTTTGGCAGAGGTAGCTGCCCTTGGCCAATTCTGTAGGGTGAAGGTATGTTTATAAAGAGGCCCAGCCTTAAACCCACAACTTCAGCCATTCCAATGATCTTGTAAGCACCAAATTCTTTACATTAAAACCCATATTACTCAAAAAAATCTGCTGTGGTTTATATTTCTAATGTCAAACCTCTATGATGTCATAGAGGATAACATCACTCCAGATACCAAGTCATACTACAAAATCATAATAATAAAAACTGTATGCTGCTAATAAGGAATACAAGACATAGGCCAATATATAAAAAAAAATAAGTACAAAGAAACAGATCCATCTAGATGTAGACACTTGATGCATAATAAAGAAGGAATTACAATTCAATGGGAAATGAATGGATCTTCTAGTAAATGAAGTTGCAAAATCTGGCTCACTTTTTGGAGAGAAAAAAAAGCAAAATCCCTAATTTAATTTATATACTAATGGGAATCAAAGATCTAGCTAAGAAATCAGTTGAAGAAAATTCAGAGTAATAGCTTTATCACATAAAAATAGGGGAAAACTTCAATTTCACTCCTAAGAAATTACCCAAGAGAAAGGAAAACATACATTCACAAAAGCGTTTGTACATGAATATTTGTAGTAGCTTTATTCATTATTGCCCCAAATCAGAAGCAACTCAAAGGCTATGAATAGAAGAATGCATAATCATACTCATGTATTTGCACATAAACAGACTCTGGAATATTCAGCAATAAAAAAGAATGAACTTTTGGCACATGCAACAGTAGGGATGAATCTCTTCATTAATGTGAGTGAAAAACAAACACTAAAAAGTACATATTGTGTGGGTCCATTTACAAAAAGACAAACATGGGAATAGAAATCAGAACAGTATTTTGAGGTGATTGAGAAGAGGAATGAGGAAACTTTCTGGGATGATGAAAAAATTATATGTCATGATTGGGATATGGGTTAAATAAGTATACACATCTGTAAAACTTAACAAGTGTTACACTTAAAATTTGCTCATTTTGCTATATGCAAATTTTGCTTTAATATAAAAATCAATTAGAGGAAATTTAACTATCTTAAAAGAACCAAACCACAAACAATGAAGCATAAACTTGACAAATTTTATTACATCAACATTTAGGGTTTCTGGTAAATAAAAAATAAAGCAAGTAGATAGATGCCTGGTAAGAATAGATATTTGTAATGTCTAACAAAGATTCTTTGCGTGAGCAAACTTGAGTCAGTCTCCTGAACCTCTTCCTAGTCCCATCTGCGCACTTTCTTGTAAAATCCAGTTTTAGCAAGAATCTTGCTAAGACACTTTAACCAGAACCCCACTGTCGATATCTGAACGAGTTTCTCATCCTCCACCATCCCCCAAGAGATGTCTGATCATCCTGGCCTGTCTTCAGCAAGAATTCTGTTAGGTCGGTTTAGCCAAAACCTCTTTTACCCTTATTTCCTCTTAGTAATTTTGCATCCACTGATCCCTACTCTGTTCCTTGGTTGTAAATTCCCACTTGTCCATGCCATATTTGGAGTTGAGACCCATCTCTCTCCCCAGCTGTAAAATCAAGTCTTCCTTGCCATCTTTAACAAGTGTCACTGAGTATTTCTTTCTTTAACATGACTAACACTCAAGAGGTGAGTCTACCATTAACATTATATTAGTTTCAGGTGTGCAACATGATTCGATATTTGTATTTATTGTGAAATGATCACCAGAGTAAGTCTAGTTAACATCCATCACTACACATAGTTACAAATTTTTGGTGGGGGGGGATGAGAACTTTTAAGATCTACTCTCTCAGCAAGGTTCAAATATACAATACAGTATTACTAACTATAGTCACCATGCTACATATTATATCTCCATGAATTTTTATCTTATAACTGGAAGTTTGTACTTTTTGGCCATCTTCAGCCATCTCTCCCCACTCCCTCCAACTCTGGCAACCACCAATCTGTTCTCTGTATCTATGAGTTTGGTTTTTATTGTTGTTGCTTTTTTGTTTGTTTTTTTAAAAAATTCCACATGTAAGTGAGATCATTTGGTATTTGCCTTTGGCTTATTTCATTGGAGTTCAGTTTTTAATAAAAAGGGGAATCATTTAAAAAAAAAAAAAGGTGAGTCCACAATATTCAAAAGGTGCTTGCTAATCTACAAGAATGCAAGAAACCAAATGGGGGTGGGGAGGAGATGAGCAAAGGATTTGAATAGCAAACATTTAAAAGAAGCTTCAGGGACTTCCCTGGTGGTCCAGTGGTTAAGAATCCACCTTCCAATGCAGGAGACATGGGTTTGATCCCTGGTGGGGGAACTAAGATCCCACATGCTGCGGGACAACTAAGCCTGCACGCCACAACTAGAGAGAAGGCTGCTCACTGCAACTACTGATCTCACATGCTCTGGAGCCCCTGTACCAAAACTAGAGAAACCCGCATGCCGCAACTAGAGAGAAGCCAGCACGCTGCAACGAAGAGCCCAAGCACCACGATGAAGACTCAGTGCAGCCAAAAATTTTAAAAGATAAATAAAACAAAATAAGCTTCAATGCCTAACGAGCATATGAATAGATACACAATATCACCAACAAACAACCAAGAAATGAAAATTAAAATAACAATTGGATACACATTTACATTAAAAAATGTATGGCAAAATTAGGAAACATGTATATTACAAGTATAGGAACAGATGTGAAGATTCAAAAGTTCCAGAAAGGGGGAGTAGAAGGTGCAGCCTCCTGGGAAAGAAATAGGGTATATGCCAGGTTACTCCTTCCAAAGGGATATAAGGGGTGTGTTCTAGATGTCCACTGCAGGACTTTGGTTGGAGGGGTGGCCCTGAATGAATGGTACGAAGCGAATGCAGATAAGCAGCTATAAGGCAGATGCACTCACACTAACAAATCTAGATCTCAAAGATATTGATGAGTAAAGTAGAAAATAGACTAAGTTGACATTATATTATTATTTGTAACTATAAAATAAAATTTCAAACACTCAGATCCAAGCAGTTTAAGACTACAGATGAAATATGTTAAAATGGATACTTATGGGAAGGGAAGTGAGACTGAGAATTAGGGAGGAAGGGGAAAAAATAATGAGAATGGTCTTACATAGGTGAAGGCTGACAATAAGTTAAGAACTGGGGAGTATGGAATGGACCTTGAAAGTAGTATGCTAAGTGAAGTAAGTCAGAGAAAGACAAACATTGTGTGATCCCACTTTCATGTGTAATCTAAAAATAACCAACACATAGATACAGAGAACAGATTGTGAATGGTGAATGGTGAATGGTGAATGGTGAATGGTGAATGGTGAATGGTGGGGAGAGGTGAATGGTGGGGAGTGGGAGAAATATGTCAAGGTGGTCAAAAGGTACAACCTTCCATTATAAAATAAATAAGTCCTGGGGATGTAATGTACACCATGGTGGCTATAGTTAATAATACTGTATTGTAGATTTGAAAGCAGCTAAGAGAGTAAATCTTAAAAGTTCCCATCACACACACAAAAAGATGTAACTATGTGAGGTGATAGATGTTAATGAATTATTTTGTAATTATTTTGCAACATATACAAATATTCAATCATGTTGTATACCCGAAACTAACATAATGTTATATGTCAATTACATCTCAATAAAACTGGAGAAAATAATAAATAATAATAAATAAACAAATAAAAAAGAACTGGGGTGTATGATTAATTCAATAATCTAAAATTTTAAAATAGGCAAAAGAATCTCATGAAAGGGGCTTAAACCCAGACCACCTCATACTTTATACCACTTTATACCACTCTTCAGTTTCCCTCTTAGTGGTGATTTCCTTGTTCCTTTCTCCACTTTTAAAGCACATGCAACTTTATTAGAAATTGGATGAAAATGGCAATATAAAATACTTTTCAGTAGCCACAAAGAGCAGTTTGTTTTGAAAATCTTTAATGCATTCTTTCTTCCTGTTTTTTGGAAAGTAGAATGGCATCACCAAAAGTCATCAAATTCTACACTAGTGTAATTATTAACTAATGAGAATAAAGAGGATAAAACTATGTGATCATCTACACATGAAAAATTAATCTGCTTTAGCTTCAGATGCTCCAGTCTCTGATGCCTGGCTAAGCACTTGACTCTGAACACAATTTTTAAAGTAATGGCAGAATGATGAGATGGTAAATGAATTTCCTCTTAAGACCCATTTTCCTTCTCTTTATTCTGTTTACTATCTCCCCTTTCTGAAGACAGAGGCACACTAAAGCCTTATTCTCTGGGGAATAGCCAAGCTTTTAATTTAATTACTTTAGGCCTGAGCAGGAATGCAAGTATTCTTTTTTTTTTTTTTTTCTTTTTTTGCAAGTATTCTTTATGAACAATCATGGAGATTCAGTCATAAAGTTTCCTCTAAAAAATAAGTTCTAAATCCATGTTGCCTGAGGAATTTGGATAGGGTCTAATTTCTCCAGAGGCAGTATAGATTTTCTGTTATTGAAACTTCCTTTAAACTATCATCTTTGAGAGGCTGAGTTATACAGAGATCATAAAGTACTTAAGATGATCAAGAAGAATAAAACTATTAATCTATAGTTATGAGGTTTGGGGCCAATATTAAGAAATTATCTTATTAATTTTAGTCAATAAGGGCTTGTTTGCATGCTGTGTGCATATATAGATGCACACTTCAGATATATAGATAGATGTTGTACCCTGTAAAGTACCCCCTACTTTCTTTAGGTCTCTGGCTGGGCCTAAAAATTAAACTGGCATAAGAATACAAATTTTATTGAATTAAAAAAATTTTTTTTATTGACAAAAGCATACAAATTTTATTGAATTTTTACATGTATATGGAAGCCTTCACAAGAGAATGAAGACCAGAAGTGACCAGAGCAGGAAGCTTGTATATCTTTTAGCCAAAGAAACAATAAATCTGTAAAGCATTGACAAGGCGGAGGGGTTTGGGCTAGAAGTAGTAAATGATGAAGATGTAAATAACAAGGTTTGTTTATATAGTTTTCTTAACCCTAAATTCTTTGTCTCTGGTGATAAGAATTTCTCCCTTCCTCCTGGTACAGGGAGAGCACCTTTCACATGAGAGATTCATCTCCTGTTTTCAGGGAAGAAAGGCAAGGGTGGGGAGGTCAGAATAACCATCCTGCTTCTGCTGTTTCCTTGAACTCCTTCAGCTTAAGAAAGTCAATATACCAAGGTACCATATTTTAGGGTAGTACATCCTGAACCCTATCACTGTATAGATGGAGAGAAGATTCACGCATTCTAAATATAATGTGTGTCAGCTATAGATTTCCAGAAGAAGGAAACAGTCCTTGTTATCCATTTAATGCTGAACCCAATAGATGAGGTAGGAAGAGGGCTGCACGACATCCCCTTACTGCCCTCTGAGAACCACCAGCAGGCTTTCCAACTTTCCACGTTCCAGAAGGTCCAGAGCACAGCTTGGGTTCACCCTATCTTTAGAAAGAAGTCTTATAGAAGGCCTCTCTCAAGTAATCAGACAATGCTTGCGGGCTTTGGAGTGTTGCTGGCTACATGTCTAATGACTTAAACCACCTCATCTAACCTTGAGACTGAACCCTTGTACCCTAATTTTCAAAACTTGTAAAAATGGGGATAACGATGGCTCCTTCATGGTATCATTATGATGACTTAACCCAACTATGAAATATGTTTGGCACCCTTCAGTTGCTTGATAAATGTTTATTTCCCTTTCCTCTCAACACCATTGGATTAGAGTGTCTGAGAATAAAACCTGGAAAATCTTTGGTACAAGTCTCATGGCTCTTTCAGTGCGTGAATGACGACACAGAGGCACGGGGTAATGGTTGGGTCTGGAGACAGTAAAAAAATGTTATCATAGAGAAAGAAAAAAGGGTGAGTTAAGTCTGATTCTTATCATTTCTGTTTCCTCTGTCTGGTAGATTTGATGGGGATTTGTTTGACAGTTGCAGGAGGAAGTTGAGAAATACCACCTCTCCTAAGATCCATTGCTGCTCTCTCTGCTTCTGTGTCTCTTCCATCTCCAAATACATTCAGCATATGCCAAGATTCTCTAGTGATGGAGAGGTCCCCAGGAGAGGCCAGGAGCAGACTTATATTTCATTTAGGGGAATAATTTTATCCTTCTCTCACACCACATTTGTGATCTAAATGACTGACAAACACCAAAATGAATCATTGGAGTGCATTTACTTTCACCAAACCTCTTTGTTCATTCTGGTTGTTCCTGCCGAATTTCAGCTCTTCATTTCCTCTTAATTGGTGTATTTTAAGAGTTTCTTAACTTTGTTCATTTTTCTCCTTCATTCCATCTTACACGCCAAGGACAGACAATTCTCCTTAAAATATAAGCCACATTATATTTTCTCTTACTCATAAATGTTCACTGCATTATCACTTCCTAAATACCTTTGAAGATTTTTCATCATCCAAAACTAAATCTCATTTTCAATTTCTTCTCCTATTGGATCTATCCTTGAACAATATGCTCCAATTATTGACAATTCTAATTCCTGAACCACCATATACTTCAAACTCATACATTTTCACATGTTGTCCCTTTAGTTTGGAGCCTTTTCCACTTTGTTTAGCCTGCCTAACATTTGAAGCACAATCCAAGCAGCAATTCCTCAAACATGTCTTTCCTTCCAGCCACTCCACATCAGAATCCCATCCATCCCTTCCTGTTTCTACAGCACATTGTTTGTGCTTCTACCTAGAATACATTAACATCTGCCGTATATGAAAAAGAGGCTATTGTAGTGGAAATGACACATGACTTGACATCAGAAATTATATCCTGGTAATCATTTCACAATGTATATATGTATTAAATCATCATGTTGTACACTCTAAAAAAATTACACTGTTGTTTCATCATTTTATAGCAGAAATGACCTTGAAATGTTTTTATCCTCTCTCAGCTATATAATTTCTAATTTTTTTAAAGCTACAGAACAGTTTTTAAGTACAGTGTTTCTTGAAGGGACTTATCAATCTTTAATCAGCATCCACTGCAGTCTCCCCTCTATGTTAATTTTTTTCTTAAGGCCAAGAGTACTGTCTCGTATAGGCTTCCCATAAAAGAGGGAAGCAGTTTTCATTAAGGCACATGTTTGAATTCAACTCTTTGAACACAATTGTGTCATTTTCCCTCCATCACCAAAGAAGACATACAGATGACCAGCAGGTGCATGAAAAGGCTCAACAACACTAATTATCAGGTAAGTGCAGATCAAAATCACATTGAGCTATCACCTCACCCCTGTTGGAATGGCTGTTATCAAAAAAAAAATATGTACATATGTACAGCAGGTATTGGAAATGGTGTAAAGAAATTAGAACCTTTGTGCACTGTTGGTAGGTAGGCAAATGATGCAGGCACTATGGAAAACAATATGAAGATTCCTCAAAAAAATAAAAACAGAATAATCATATGATCCAGTAATCCTGTTTCGGGGTATATATCCAAAGGAATCAAAATCAGCATCTCAAAGAGATATCTGCCCTCCCATGTTTATTGCAGCATTAGTCACAATAAGCAAGATATTGAAACAACACAAATGTCCATTCACAGATGAATGGATAAAGAAAATGTGGCATATACATATGACCACATATTATTCAGCCATAAAAAAGGTATTCTACCATTTACAACAAAGTGGATGAAACTTGAGGATATTATGCTTAAGTGAAATAATCCAGTCACAGAAGGACAAATACTGCATGACTTCACTTATATGTGGAACTGAAAATAGTCAAACTCAAAGAAGCAGAAAGTAGAGTGGTTGTTGCCAAGGTCTGGAGAGAAGGAGAAGGGGGGACTTGTTGTTCAATGAATATAAAGTTTCATTTATGCTCCATAAATAAGTTCCAGAAATCTGCAGTACAACATAGTACCTATAGTTAATAATAAGCTATTGTGCATTTTAAAATATGTTAAGAGAATAGATCTCATGTTACGTGTTGTTAACACAGACACAAAACACACACTCATGCATACACACAGGAAAAACAAAACAAAACAAGGAAACTAGAGGTGATGGATATGATTTAGGACCTTGATTGTGGTGCTGATATCACAGGACTTTACATATGTACCAATTTAACAAAATGCATACTTTATGTATATGTGAATATATGTGTATATGTGAAAATTTTTGCATACCAATTATATCTCAATAAAACTTAGAGAAAAAATGAGCTCAAGACAACCAGTTGTAAAATATGGTGTGGTCAAGTAGTGACCCTAGTCATTTCATTAACCTCATATCCTCTGCCCTCCTCATCCCACTACACAACATGCTCAGTCTCTCCTCAGGGCTTTTTACATATCGTCTCTCTGTCTGGAAGCTAATCCCACAGATTTTTGCCTAATCTGCTTATTCCCAACTATCCAGGTCTCGCCTCAAAGATTAGGTCTCCTCATTCATAGTACTTGTAACTATCTGAATTGCATGATTCGTATAATTGTTTGTAATCCCTTTCTCCTGCTAGAACACGTTCCATGAGGTAGAATTTTTTCCACCTTGTTCTCAATCATATCTGCAGTGAATTAAATGAGGTTCCTTGTGAACCAAATAATTTCTATGAGTAATTCCTTGATACAAAATACACTGTAGCTCAAGAATCTGAAAATCAAGTCGACTTCAGAGCACTAAAGTAATTAAATAATAGCTGTCACTCATTAATCACCTACTATGTTCCTGCTAACATATATGCATTGTTTCATTTTATCTCCACAACTAAATCTAGGATCTGGCAATATCATTACCTCCACAATGGACATGGGGATATGGAATCACAGAAACCAAGGAGCTTATCCAGGATTACAAGAAAAGCAGGACCATTATCAAATATAAGCTTAATCCAGTTTCATGATTTCTCAGGTGAATTATTTATCAGAAACTATCCATTTCTCTTTTGTCTGATTGTATGACCTGCAAGCAATGCTGCCTTCTCAAGTTCACCTATACAAAGAGCACTCTAGACAGAAATTACCCATATTTTACTTACTGGGAATAAAATAATCTCCCATCACCAATTAAGAAACAAATCCAACTATGTGACCCAGTTTTATATTTAATATTGCATTTTTCCAATGAAACAGTACATAAGGATAATAATAACCACTCTGCATGGAAAAATAATGAGATATTCTATGAACTTCTTAACAGTGTGCAGGGCAGAGAGAAAGCCTGAGATAAACTATCAGTCTTTAGTAGCAATGCAAGTTGAATACTTCACTCAGCCCTGTGAGTTCCTTGAGTACTACGGAATCTGGCTGCCTTGAAGTGTGTGGGCATGCAGGACCTAGAAAAGTCCCTGGACTGTGGAGACATCATTCACAGATGCCAACCATAAGAACTCTTCAAGCAACATCCGCCTATTTCCTCTTCACTTCTGCCCAGACTTTAAAATAGAACTGAAATCCAGCCAATAGGCTTCTCCAGAAAGTGGGCTCAGGATTCTAAACAGAGAGCAATGGCTGAAAAGCAGAATGAGAAGGGGTTTTTGCAACGACAAATGTGAGCAAACCAAGACGCTTCCATCTGTCTGTGTCTAACTGGCTTCATTAACAACATGATTGAATTGAATCAGCATCCTCACAATTCTTTCACATTTATAAAGTAAGAGAAGTTCATGGCTGTTCTGAAAGAGACCACAAACTGTATCAGAACATGGTAACAGATAGATGTTGGAAATTTTAGAAATCAATGCAGAGAGGGAGACAACTAAAAATGGAAAGCTCCTTTAAGTTTCAGTAATAGGAAGCAGATCATTTAACCCTCTGCTTTTCTCGATTGAGAATCTTCATACCAGCCAGAAAACATTTACTGAGAGCATTCTTTCTGGAGAGCATAAGCAAGAATTTCAGGGATTTTCAAAGAGTTTAGGGGCATTGCCCTCGTGATCAAAGAATCCATTATCTTAAAGTCTTACACACGTGTAATCATTATACGAGGCACAATGTGTTTAGTGTCATCAATGTATATAAACCATTCACAAGTCATTGAATAGTAAAAGAATAATTTCAGAGATGAAGAATAATTTCATCAGAGATGAGGAAGACGTAGCATTTGGCCAGAGCACTGCAGACTGAATATTCTGACAAGTAAAAATGGTTGAAAATGAACTTTGGAGCAAAAGTTCTGACAGCCAAGTCACACAGGCTTGAACTCAAAAGATTAGCAAGAGGCCAGATGGACAAAATCCATACAACATATTTATGACAGAAAGGGCACAAAAGTATATTTAACTAAACTAAGTACACATTCTTTAGATTCCTATTTTGCTCTAAGTTCTAGGGAATCATAGGAGCTGCAAGGATATAGTCAAAGTAACAACTGCCTTTGAGAGACTCCATAGTGGGTAGAAATTACTTAATTAGAGGCTGTTGCTAAACAAAACAGTGGAGGCAATGCCCAAAGTGAGACGAGAACAAGGAAGGAGTGATTAAAACAATATACAGGACTTTAAATTCTAAAACAAGTGTCCTATACTTTAGATGTTAGCTAGTGGGAAATGGATAAAACCATTGGAACACAGGAGTAATGTGATTAGAGTGTCACAAGGCCAGATCAGTCTAGTTGTATTAAAGAACACATCCAGGGACTTCCCTGGTGGCTCAGTGGTTAAGAATCCACCTGCCAATGCAGGGGATCCAGGTTCTATACCTGGTCCAGGAGGATCACACATGTCGCTGAGCAACTAAGCCCATGCACCACAACTACTGAGCCCGCACTCTAGAGCCCACGAGCCACAACTACAGAGCCTGCATGCCACAACTACTGAGCCCGCACACCTAGAGCCTGTGCTCCACAACAAGAGAAGCCACTGCAATGAGAAGCCCGTGCACCACAGCAAAGAGTAGCCCCTGCTCGCCACAACTAGAGAAAGCCCACACAGCAACAAAGACCCAATGCAGCCAAAAAAAATAAGTAAATAAAATAAAATAAAAAATAAAATATATAAAAAAATAAAGAACACAATCAAATGGCCAAGTACATGAAAATGTGCTTAACATCACTAATTATCAGGGAAATGCAAATCAATCAAAACCACAATAAGATATTACCTCACACCTATTACCTTGATAGTATAGCTACTATCAAGAAGACAAGAGAAAAAAGAAAAGAAAAGAAGACAATCTTTAACCACTGATCTATTGTTCAACACTTAGGTTGTTTCCATATCTTGGCTATTGTGAATAATGCTACACTAAACATAGGAGTGCAGATATCTCTTGAATATCCTGTTTTCATTTCTTTTGCATATATACCCAGAAGCAAGATTGCTGGATCGTATGGTAGTTCTATTTTTAATTTTTAGAATTGTTTTCCATAGTAGATGAACCACAAATGTACAAGTGTTCCTTTTCCTCTACACTTTTGCCGACACTTGATATCTCTTGTTTGGAAACAGGTGAATGGATAAAAAAGATGTGTCTATATATGTTGGGTAAAGAGAATATTATTCAGCTATGAGAAAGAGGGAAGCATTTGATGAGGATAGGGATAAAAATCACCCCAAAAAAGGCACTATTTAATTAAAAACATTTGAGTGAATTATTTTGCTTCCATAATTTGCAAGAACATGACTGTTTATTCTCATACGGATCTCATGAAGTTGATGAATGGGAAGATAAGCCCTCTACCCAGATGAGGAAAGAGAGGTGTAGGAAGATTCAAGTGACCATAGGCCAAGGTTGCTGGATAAAATACAGGATGCATAGCTAAATTTGAATTGCAGATGGACAACAATTTTTTTTAGTATAAGTATGACTCATGCAATAATGCTCCAAATATTGCATGGGGGATACTTATACTAAAAAAAAAAAAAGTATTTGTTTATCTGAAATTCACATCTGACTGGCATCTTGAATTTTTATTTTCTAAATCTGGCAACCTACCATGGTTCCAAAATAAGCCAAGAGAAAGTGAATTGGGAGGTCCCTGTGTGATCTTAGAGGATACTGTCTTTAAGTTCAACCTTCTTAAAGCACAACTGCCCCACTATTCCAGATGCATATGCTCAACCTCCTTCTCCCTGTCTCCTTCTCCAAAGAAGGTTGTCCCCAGATTCAGGACTCACCTGATTTCTCTCAGGAGATAATTCCCCATCCTCTCACTGTGACTCTGTTTCTCAGATCCTGAGTTTAACTCCAGTTTGGATGTCTTGACCAAAATAACAATGGCTGCAAAACAAGGCAGGACATTGCATCTGACCACTGGTTTGTGCTTTCACCAATCACGAGCTGCCAGGGGTTGGGCAAGGGCATGGTGGAGAAGGCAGGAACCATTCTGAAGGGGAGGAAAAAAGGAAGGTGTGTGTATGTGTGTGTTTGTGTAGAGTGTGGAAAAAAATCAGGCTGAAACATGAGAGAATAAATCTAACGGTCTCAGTTCATTTTGCTTTCAAGGAAATTCCAGGATTTCAGGATCAGACAGCACAGGGACTTTCTTATTTCTCAGAAATCTAAGATTTCAAGACTCTCAATATTTTGTCCTCTTCAAAACACACAAAAAGAAACCCTCTTGTAAGGAAAAGAAAGAAAAGTTAAAAACAAAATGTCTGTTTGTTCTTCCATTCATAAAAGTCAAATCAAATGTAAATGTCTTTCCTTAGTAGTCTGATAGCTCAAAAGACAAGACTGCAAAGAAAGAGTATGAAAAATAGAAGGGTCTGGACGTTATTCAAGGTAGGGAGAAGAGAAATTTTTCTTCCTGTTGTTGTTTCAAGGTTAACATTACAAGGGGGAAGGAGAGAGTGCCTAACCTACCCATCTCCACCATCTGTCCCCCACTTCCTCCCCTACACCGCCCATCAGAGCCACAAAGCACAAGCTGGCCACGGCGATACTTTCAAGGCAGGCAATTAGCTGACTGACGACTTTGAGCTATTGCTTTTGGAAGAGTGAAATAGCTTGTTCGTTATATTTCTCACCCAGTAGAATGCAGAACAAGTAACCGGTTTTCTTCAGTTTTCATCCAGCATGAAACTGATTTGCTGAATTCAGAAACTGTGTGCTCATATGTTCCAATTCTTTTTTTTTTTTTTGAATAAAGATACCAAGGCTGAGGATGTTTAAGTTACTGCTAGCCATTGGCAGAGCTCCAGGGTCTCAAGTGCCTTATGATAATTTCTGAATTTCGTATTACTAGTTTATGTTTCAATCATAAGTGTGAGAAAAATATATTTAAAGGAAGTTTGTCACACACGCCATTCTGGGTTTATGGTTTACCTAATTCATATCTGAAAACCTATGTACTAAAGCCCTGCTTCCCAAACTTTCACAACTATACCCATCATCTTGTGATCTTGTAAATGAGGATTCTGATTCTGTCAAGCTGGTGTTGACATTCTGCCTTTCTAATAAGCTCTCAGGTTGATGCCACTCCTGCTGGTCCTTTAAAGAGCAAGGTGCTAGACCGGGGATTCTCACAGCATGGTCCCAGACCAGCAGCACCAGTGTCATCTGAGAACTTGTTAGGAATACAAATTTTCAGGTCCCAGCTCACACCTGCTAAATCAGAGACGCTGGGGATGTGTTCCTCCTATTGCCTGCTAAGATTTGAGAACCAGTGCAATAAACCATTTATTAATCACAAATAAACTCATCAGTTCCTAAATGCTCTATTAAGTAGGTCCCTGTTGGGATCCAGACACTAAATGACAGAGGTGTGGTAACACCGACATCTCCAGTTTTCTGTGAACACACACGTGCACCCACTGGTTTAAAAAATTTCAAAAAGGCGATCATCTTTTGCACATGTCTTTCTATGCCATTAAATAGATTTTCAAAGAACATTTCTTTTTTTCCCAGCTTTATTGAGGGATAATTAGTATAAAAATATCCAAATATAATTAACATATACAGTTTGGTGAGGTTAGACATATATATACTCAATACCATCACCATAATGAAGGTAATAAAAATATCCATCACCTCCAAAAGTTTCCTTGTGTTCTTTTGGGGTGTGTGTGTGTGTGTGTGTGTGTGTTTTAACAAGAGATCTACCCTTTTAACAAATTTTTAAGTGTACAATATCTTTTTGTTAACTATAGGCATTATGTTATAACAATCAACAGAGGGAAAAGGCAAACTACAGAAAGGGAGAAAATATTTGCAAACTATGTATCTGATAAGGGAGTAATTCCGAAATATATAAGGAACTCATACAACTCAATAACAAAAATAACAATAATAATAAAATAAATAACCTGATAAAAAATGGACAAAGTATTTGAGTAGACATTTCTCTGAAGATGTCTTACAGATAGCCAACAGATATATGAAAAGATGCTCAACATCACTACTCCTCAGGGAAATGCAAATCAGAACCACGATGAGATTTCACCTCATACCAGTTAGGATGGCTGTTATTATATTTTCATAATATCATTACTAATGGATGCAAAGTATCCCATTGTATAATCATGTAGTGATTGTTTTCAGTCTTTTTTTTTTTTTTTTGGTTACTTCAGTTTTTCTATTATAACAATGCTGCAATTAACATTTTTATGAATAAATCTTAACATCGTATTGCTGATAACATGTAAAATTTCTAATACTAGCTGGAAATTTCCCTCCATGAAAATTGTAAATATTTGTAACATTAAACTACATCAGCCCACGCATGTGGGAGATTTGATCTCAGTTACTTCTGTAAGGCTCGGAGCTAGACCAAGCATGTGAGATGAAACAAGATTCTTATCTGTTAACAGCTAGTCCCTGTTTATTCGCAGATAATTTTGGAACCAAAATGGTTCCTTACCCAAGCACTGCGTAGAGAAACTGACTCTCAAATCTGACTTAATTATTTTATGTGGAAGGAAAGACCAATAAGATAAAAATTAACCACTGGAAAAGTCAACATGCCAACAAATCAGATGTTTTCAATGTCGTTGCTTTACTAAATTTAAATTTTGTTATATTTACAATATGGAAAAAAAAAGAAATTATCTCCATTTTGAGAAAAGGTAAAATGATGATCATATGAGATCAAAAGATGCCACTTTGGTGTAATGAAGACATTTGATAGTCAATAACTTCAGGAAAAAGCTTTCTTTGAGCTCCCCTTATCTGCTTAAAAACAAATCCTCCAAGGAAAGAAATCATTTGTCATAAATCCCCTCCCTGGGAGTTTCATCACAGGGAAGATTGACTTATCACAGGAAAGGAGATGGCAAGTCAGCACCACATCCAGACAGACTTTGTCACCGTCTATCCTACCTCCCATTATTCTCATAAGGACTTAAAATTCATTTGCTCTCCCGTAAGTAGGCTTTGTTCTCTCCCTTTCTCCTATTAAGACGATATTTAAGCTCTCATATCTCACTGCTCCTTTGGACATTCACTTTCCAAACAATGTCCCC
The DNA here is from genome assembly GCF_965194805.1 of Balaenoptera borealis. Taxonomy (NCBI): domain Eukaryota; kingdom Metazoa; phylum Chordata; class Mammalia; order Artiodactyla; family Balaenopteridae; genus Balaenoptera; species Balaenoptera borealis. Next base: position 169,866,785 of record NC_138867.1, read on the forward strand.
ATGGACATAAAATTAAAATTTAATAAATTTGTATGCCTTTTCTTATGTTAATCTATTGTCAGTTTAATTCACAGGGCCCCAGTCACTAAGCTTAAGTAGAGAGAGATAGAAGAAAAGTTTTCCTCCCCTACAACTGCCTGGTTGATGAAGATGATGATGATTTCATGCTAAAGAATGTTATAATTATCTTAGCTGATTCTCATCTGGAACTCGTGGGGAACGTACCTTTGTTGCCACAACATATTTTCAAATGTAGAAGGAAAATTTCCCTTTATGACACCATTTGCCTAAATATGTCACATCTGAGTGTTGTTTCCTACTGTGCTGCTGTCCAGAAATGACCAGAAACTTTGAAGGATACAAAAGTCAAAGCTAACGGTGTTGAAGAACTTGAGGAGGGCTTGTTTACCATCCCTTTTAGGTTCAAGACCTAATTGAAAACATTTTCCTGACCAACAAATGATGCAATTTTGTTTAACTAACTGTGTACAGATCTGTGGCCTCATTCTTTCTATCCAGAACGCAAGTGTTCAACCTCTCGTTAGCATGCTCACCATGAACACCCTTTCTATCACCTACCAGGAACTTTGCCCTCAGCAAGCTTCATGGTGCATTTTCCCCTGGCATATGATCCTTTACCTAGTACAGTAGTTAATAAACTCAGCTTTATTGAATGACCTGGCGGTCATTGACACTAAGGAATAGCAAGTCTGAAAGGTTCTGATGTTTACAACCTAGTAAGTTAGGGGTTAACTTGCCGAAACTGATGTCATTATGTTTTGATAGCTGGCAGAGAATTAGAAGGTTTCGATGTATTATAAGCAGAAAGTTAAACATATATAGTTGTAATCTTAATTTTAGCATTGTTTCTGGAATAAAATCCATATTATTCAAATGCTCTTTGAACCATGCTCAATAATAACTTTGAACACTCTGTTCTTTTAATATATTTCTAAATGAAAGACACACCCTATTGAAGACAATTACCTGGCTTATGTGGTTAAATCCCCCATGCATGAGCACTTCTTTCCCGTTTTCTTTCTTGTTTTAAGTAAGTCAGAAGATTTATTAGTTTTTTTAAATCAAGATATAATTTACACATAATGTGTAAATTTAAGGTGTGTTGATTTGATACATTTATATATTGCAATATGATTCCCACCATAGTTAACATTATTAACACAGTTAATACCTCCATCACATTACATAATTACTATTTCTTTCTTTTTCATAGTGAGAACATTTAAGATCTAGTCTCTTAGCAACTTTCAAGTATATAATGTAATATTGTTAACTATAAACACAACGCTGTGCATTAGGTCCCCAGAACTTCTTCATCTTCCAACTTCAAGTGTATACCCATTGGCTAACATCTCCCCAATTTTCAAGGGCGCTAATTCTAGCCATGAGGCTGAATAAATTCAGCCTGGCACACCCTGCTGGCTCTATTATTGATTAGACCCTGAGATTAAGCAAGCCCAGCACAGACATTTAGCTATAGCAAATGAGCTAAACTACTCTGGTTTGTAACTGTAGTCAGTAATTACCTAGAAAGCAAAAGCAGTTCTTTCTATCCAGTATCTTTTACCTAAGAGGAGTTTATAGTAAATATTTTAATTGCATTAAATTAGGTTTGACTCTCAGTTTTTCAAATATGTGATTTTTTTTATAATTTATTTTTATTTATTTATTTATTTGGCTGTGTTGGGTCTTTGCTGCTGCGCGCGGGCCCTCTCTAGCTGCGGCAAGTGGGGGCAACCCCTTGCCACGGTGCGCAGGCCTCCCACTGCGGTGGCCTCTCCCGTTGTGGAACACGGGCCCTAGGTGCGCGGGCCTCAGCAGTCGTGGCACATGGGCTCAGCAGTTGTGGCTCATAGGCTCCAGAGCGCAGGCTCTGCAGCTGTGGCGCACGGGCCTAGCCGCTCCACGGCATGTGGGATCCTCCCGGACCAGGGCTCGAAACTTTGTCCCCTATATTGGCAGGCAGACCCCCAACCACTGCGCCACCAGGGAAGCCCCCTAATATATGATTATTAATAAGGCAAAATAAGAGTATAACTCACTGCTGTAAGGCCAAGATGCAACCATCTCTCATTAGAAATTACAAAATTTAGTAAGTGGACATGACATTGTGGACAGAAATCCCTTTAAAATCTGATTAACTAAACTACCATCACCAATTTGGCTCATCTTTGAAAGAGTGGAAAATTCTATTCCAGAACTAGAGGTTGTAATTACTCTGCCTCACACAATCCCACTCTGTAAAATCCACATGTTTTTTAAAAGAACAGTGTGCAGAATATTCTTATTTCTGATGCTTCACTCCGCAATCCTACAAAATTATAATTGCAAATGTTTCCCAAGGATCCTTACTCCTTCATTATCTCATGCTCTGGCCTTGAGCAAACATTTAGGAACAATGTGAAAATACCCAGCGGAAGAGATTACCACAGTCCCTCTACCCATGGGTACCCAGATCCATTGTTAGAAGTCATGGCCAATGGAGCTCACCCAGATGGGGATCTCAGTTCTGCCTTGTCCTGGGGGAGAAGACTCAAGCCCAGAGGGTCATTATTAAATATGCTGATTCAAGCATCATGTTCTGGAAGTAGATCCAGGATCCTGGATAGTGAATGTCCTGAGTGTGTGAAGCATATCATGTCTGTCGTAATGGTCATGGGCTATGATTTGTTGGGATGAACATGAAAAGGTTCTCAGGGGGAAAGATGCAGGACTTGTAGCCCCATACATCTCCCTGGACCACATATCAGTATTTTATGTTATTTTATTATTATTATTTATTAATTTATTTTTAGTTAGAATTGACAAAATTGTGTATACCTAAAGAGTTCAGTGTGATGATTTGATATATGTTGTAAAAGGATCACAATGATCAATTTAATTGTCACATCTGTCACCTCACACAGTTACCTTTTTATGTGGTGAAAACACTTAGGATCTACTCTCAGCAAATTTCAAGTATATAATACAGTACTATTAACAATAGTCACAGTGCTGTACATTAGATCCTCAGAGCTTAATCATCTTATAACTAAAAGTTTGTACTTTTTCATCTCACCATTTCAATTTCCCCCCAGCCCCTGGCAACCAATATTCTGCTCTCTGTTTCTATGCATTTGACTCTTTTTTTAAGATTCTATATATAAGTGGTAGCGTGCAATGTTTGTCTTTTTCTCTATGGTTTATTTCACTTCACACAACTCCCTTCAGTTTCACCCATGTTGTCACAAATGGCAGAATTTCCTTTTTTTTTTTTTATAGCTGATTAATATTCTATTGGATATATTTATATGCCACATTTTCTTTATCCATACATCCTCTGACAGACAGTTAGGTTGTTTCCATATCTTGGCTATTGTGAATAATGCTGCGTGAACATGGGAGTATAGATATTGGCCAATAGTACATGAAAACATGCTCAACATCACTAATGAATAGGAAAATAAACATCAAACCCACAATGAGATATCTCATACCTGTTAGGTTGGCTATTATCAAAAAGACAAAAGAAAACAAACGCTGGTGAGGATGTGGAGAAAAGGAACCCTTGTGCATTGTTGGTGGGAATGTGAAGTGGTACAGCCACTATGGAAAATAGTATGGAAGCTTTTCAGCATTTTTACTTTAAACCTCAACTAGTTCAATAAGAACCTCATTGCTTAAGTAAAGCAATCAAATAATTAACTGAGTCATGTGACATCCTACTTTTGTTTGTTACAAAGCACCTAGGTGCTCTGATGTGGTTTGTTGCATCAGAAAAGTGTTTCTGGAGTTCTTTAGGCAGGAATTATAATCATATGATATACTCTGCATTTCAGCAAAGGTCCTGGGCAAACATGGCAAAAGTGTTTGTATGTGTATATGTGTGTGTGCATCTGTGCATCTGTGCACACATATATCATGCATTGGTGTCTACAGTGTGTCTGGAAGGAATGTAAGCGGTGACACGTCAGCCTGAGAGGTGGCTTTTGTGACATCCTCATTTCTGTATTGCTTAATAAATAGGAGACTTAGATCTTGTCAGAAGTAGCTGTACTATAAGGGTACAAGCTTTCAGATGTAAGATGAATAAGTTCTGGGGATGTAATGCACAGCGTGGTGACGATAGTTAACAGTACTGTAATGAATACTTGAAATCTGCCAAAAGAGTAGATCTTGGATTTCCTCACCACAAACACAAACACACACACACACACACACAACACACACGAAAGGTAAATATGTGAAGTGATAGATGAGTTAATTACCTTGATTGCATCATTTTACAATGTGTACATATATCAAAACATAACATACATCTTAAATATGTGCAATATTGATGTGTTAATCACTTCTCAACAAGCTGGGGAAGAAGTGGGGAGGAAATAACTAACTTAGGTGAGTGCTTCTCTTTTAAGACACTGAACTCAGTTCTGAGCTTTCAAAATGAAGAATCACAGTGGTACAAACTGAATTGCTTCCCCTAAAAATTTTTATGTTGAAGCCTTAACCCCCAGTAATTTATAATGTGACTGTATTTGGAAATATTGTCTTTAAGGAGGTGATTAATTTAAATGAGGCCATTAGGATAAGCCCTAATCCAATCTGACTAGTGTCCTTATAAAAAGAGGAGATTTGGGCACAGAGAGAAATGCCAGATTTATGCACACACAGAGGAAAGAGCATGTGAGGACACAGAGAAAAGGTTACCATATACAAGCCAAGGAGAGATGTCTCAGGAGAAACCGACCATGATGGCAACTTGATCTTAGCTTTCTTTGTTCCAGAACAATAAGAAATTAATTTCTGCTTTTTAAGCCACCTAGTCTATAGAATTTTGTTATAGTAGCTCTGTTAAAGCAGGCAGGTAGCTAGATATGAGCAGAGAAAGGGGGCACGGGCCAAATGGCAGGAAACCACACATCTTGTAAACAATGGGGTCCTTGGGTAGACAAAGAAAAGCAGGAACCTCCAGACTGACAGGAAACCACATATTTGGGGGTGATAAGGGTCCTGGAAGCAGAAAAAGAAAGGTGGGAAAAGGCAGGAATATCCGCATCTGAATGTAACATTTTGCTCACTATGCCCTCCTTACAATAAAATTAGCCTTGCAGATAAGAAGTTCCCATCATGCACTAACACCATGAGACTTACAATCAAGACTAAATAAGGACAAAAATCCCTCCTCCCCTCAGGAAGGTGGAGCTGGGATGAAAACCAGGAAATACAACCCCCAAACCATTCCCTCCCCAATGGATATTCCACCCCTTCATTTTGACACCCCACATAACTGGCTTGCCAAAGAAACTCAGCACAGCTACTCACCTGACACTTCCTGCTCTCCCCTTGAGAGCATACTATCACTTAAATAAATCATCACTTTACTTTCTTGACCTCCCTGTCTCATCTCTGAATTCTTTCTGCAACAAGACAAGAACCTACCCTCAAGTATCAGCTCTAGCAAACTAACATACACAGTTTCCACCACAGTTTGCCACATACACATTCACTCACAAGCACAAACACAAGGAAAGAATTGTTAAAAGTATATTTCTTTGACCTGTAGAGGGGAATGAATGGGCCACAAAGAAATAAAAGTTACTTCCTGGGCACTTATGTTATAATTTTCACAATGTCAGCGTGCTCATTGTTGTGAGCAGGAGACAGATTCAGGCTGCAGATGGTGAAGCAGACCTGCAAGCTCTTTATCTTTTCCCAGCTCCAATGCAGCTCAACTAACAAAGAAAAACTACTCCTCTACTGATTATCAGGGACAAATTTCATTTTTAAATTCCCTACATATTTTACTTATTTTTCTCTGTAATTTTCTTTTGAATACATGGAATATTTTAATAAATCTGGGCTAGTAATCATTGAATTAAGTCCTTGTTTGCCAAATTAATGCCATTCTTCATCTGAAGGAGGCTTTGACACCACAAAGTGATAAGAGGCTGAGGTAGAAACACATTTCAGTCTGTAGTTGACATTATTTTGAAATGTTAATCTATCCCTTCATAGAGTATGCAGCAGGTGAAATTTGAGGATTTTATTGATACTGAAAATTTCAGGTTTGCATAAATCACAAACCTAGAAAGCAATTCACCTTTCTCTTTGAGGTGTATGGATTTTCAAAGTACAAATAATAAAAAGAGAAAGTCTAGAAGAAAATATACCTGCCATAACTAAATAATTCACTTGGGGCTTTTCTGTGCAACTTTTTCTCCCATGGAGGAAATGACTTAAGCCAACCTTTCCAACATGCTGTTTCTCAGATCACCAGTATTCTACAAGAAGTCACTTTACACCAAAGATATTAACTAGCATGCATTTTCTTCTAAAACATAAAATTACATGCACTATGGGAAGAAAAGACATATTTACTAGTTATTAGTTTGTCTTGCTATCTTTCTAAAAGCCCATCATCATCCTTAAAAATAGAAATTCCTTCCAGTATTTACCTAAGGATTCCCCACTTTAAGAAGCAGCTAGGTGTCACATCAACACCCACATTTGTAGTGTCTATTGTGTCTTTTTTATTAGTTGGGTCTAATTAGAAACTACCATTTATTTTTAGCATGTACAGTGTCTTAATCCAAGAAGCCTGATTTTCTATTTGGGAACCTCTATTTGGGATCTGTACCTCAGTTTCAGCCTTCTTTGGAGTAGATTGCATACTCCAAATAGGGCATGGTGAGACAGTCTGATATATACCAACATATGATGAATGGCTGAAATACTTCTACCGCACTTAATGTGATGCACATGACAGGCGAGGCCACACCAACTCTTTGCACCATGATGCACATAGAAACTTAAATTCTGAGAAGCTCAATGGCTGGGCATATGTAATGTATCACTCTAACTCACAAAGTGTATTTCTTTTTGTTTTATTATCTTCAATAGGAAAAAATGTATGAATTGAAATTTTTTTTTGCAAGAAAGAAAAGCAGTATGGTAAAAAATATATATATTTTAAGACAAAACTAAGACCACATAGGTCTTGGAGGAATGCATAAATGAAAAAATAAAAGACTAACATAATGTAATTAGCACTTAATATTTGTGTCATTTGGGAAAAAAAAATTCTTCCCTGAAGAATATTAATATTAATAATGTTAATATTCCATAACTCAGGACTTCCCTGGTGGCACCTGCCAATGCAGGGGACAAGAGTTCGATCCCTGGTCTGGAAAGAACACACATGCTGCAGAACAACTGAGCCACAACTACTGAGCCTGCACTCTAGAGCCTGTGAGCCACAACTACTAAGCTCGTGTGCTGCAACTACTGAAGCCCGAACGCCTAGAGCCTGTGCTCTGCAACAAGAGAAGCCACCACAATGAGAAGCCCGTGCACCACAACAAAGAGTAGCTCCTGCTCACTGTAACTAGAGAAAGTCCATGTGCAGCAATGAAGACCCAACGCAGCCAAAAAGAAATTTAAATATATATATTCCATAACTCAATAACTTCTATACAGAAATGGAGAATATATAAGAATAACCTTAAGCAAATAATTATAACTTTCTCAAGGTTCTTGATTTTTTTTTTTCTATAGATGGTGACAACTTAGGAGATATGTGAAGGTAGCATAGTGATTGTAAAATATTATAGGTAAATAGAAAAGAAAAAATGAAACTGCAAAACCCAGTGTGAGACCTTATCTCTTTTTTGTTATTTTTCTCACCTTATTGAGGTATGAGACACAAATAAAAGTTGCATATATTTAAGATGTATGACATGACATTTTGATATATGTATATATTGTGAAACTGTCACCACAATCAAGCTAATCATCTTTTCTTATAGGCTAGCTCAGCTCTGGGAGGAACAAGTTGAAAAGAAGACTACTCATTTTCAGCAGGGTGAAAATTCATTTTTCCATAAGCTATTTGCATTCCCCAGCTGGCCACTGTCCTGCAGTCTAGACTCCAACATATTTATACACATGGGCATTAAACAGCATGTATGTGACCATGTTCTAAGAACTGGGGATGCAGAAGGGAATGAAGCAAACAGCAAGCCATTGCCCTCATGAGCTTACATTCTGAAAGAAAGAGGCACATATGTAAACATAAGGAAATAAGCATATAGAATGTCAGGTGGTGGGAAGTACTCTTGAGAGAAGTAGAGCAGGAAGGGAGAAAGGGTGATTCTGCAATTCTGAGTAGCACAGTAGGGAAAATCACTCTTGAGGTGAAACTTGAAGACAGACATGAGGAGAAGGTAGCAATTCTAGGCAGAGTTGAAAGCAGGGACAAAGGCAACGTGGCAAATAAGCACCTGGCAAGTTTCAGGAACAACCTGGAGACTTCTGTGCCTGAAGTCAAAGGAGGAATGGGGGAAGTGGTGGGAAATAGGATCAGAGAAGTAATGGGTATGGAAGGGATGAAGGAACAACTGGTATAGGGCTTTGTGGATTATTATAGCAATGTTGCACATTTACTCAGAGTCAGGTGGAAGACAGTGAAGAGCTTCAAGTAAGATGCATATGATTTGACTTACATTTTAATACAATTATTATTGCTGATGTAAGGTGTGAAAAATAATTGCAATCTGAGTATTTTGAAGGGAGAGCTAATAAGATTTGCTGGTAGATTATATGTGCTGAGTTGGGGGGGAGGAGGTGTAGTGGAAAAAAGAGTGGTCCAAGTTGACACTGAGGTTTCTGACTGAGAAACTAGTAGAATAAGGGTTACATCAACTGAGATGGGGAGAAGGTCTGGTAAGGAACAGTGTTCATTTTCTGAAGCATTAAGTTTGGGATGTGTATTAGCCATCTGTATTTTAGCTTGGATTGCCAAACAAAATGTTACACATTGAGTGGTTTAAACAACAGAAATTTATTTTCTCAAAGGTTGGACACTGGAGGTCCTAGATCAGGACTCAGTCAAGGTTGGTTTCTGGTAAGGTCTCTCTTCCTGGATTGTAGATTGCCTCCCTATTACTGTGTGTTCACATGGCCTTTCCTTTATGCATGCTCAGGGAGGGAGAGAGGGAGAGAGAGATGCAGGTCTGGTGTTTTTCAGCTTCTTATAAGGACATCAGTCCTATGGGATTAGGGTGTCACTCTTATGACATCTTTCAGATAATCTTAATTATTCCTTAAAGGCCCCATCTCCAAACACAGTCAAAATAGGGGTGAGAGCTTCAACACATAAATTTTGAGGAAAAACAATTCAGTCCACAACACCATACAAATGAAGATACAACATAGACAATAAGCTGTTTGAGTCTGAAGTTTGGCATGGAGGTGTTGGCCAGGGATATAATTTGGAGAGCCTTAAGGATATAGTTAGTATTTGAACCCATTAGACTACATTAGATCACTAAGGGTGTGGGAGATAGGAAACTAATATTATTTATTAGTGCAAACCCATATGCACTCCTTGCTCCAACACTTAATGGTCACATAACCTTGAGCAAGTCACATGCCCATTCAAAGCCTCAGTTACCTAATCTTTAAAGTGGGTTCACAATAGCTCTTTGCAGAGTTAAATTGAGTAATTTGAATAATTTAGACTCAAAAATAAGATAAAATATTTATTGGTATAAATGACTCAATGACTCATATTGGATCATAGGCAGTAGATTCTGTCAAGCACCTATTTCACTGCCTACATTGCTTGGTTGTATCCCATTCACAATAGCATCAAAAACAATAAAATACTTAATAATAAACTTAATCAAGGTGGTGAAATATCTGTATACTCAAAACTCTAGGATTTTGAAGAAAGAAATAAAATAAGACACAAATAAATGGAAAGATAAACCATGTTCATGGATCAGAAGAATTAATGTTGTTAAAATGTCCATACTACCCAAAGACATCTATAGATTCAAAGCAATCCCAATCAAAATACAATGGCATTTTTTACAGAAAATTTTAAAATCCTAATATTTGGATGGAACCATAAAAGATTCCAAATAGCCAAATCAATCTTGAAGAAAGATAACAAAGCTGGAAGTCTCACATTTCCTGATCTCAAACTATGCTACAAAGCCATAGTACTAATAACAGTATGGTACTGGCATAAAAATAGACACACAAACCAATGGAACAGAATCAATAGCCCAGAAATAAAATCTCACATATACAGCCAAAAACTCAATGGGGGAAACTGGATAATCACATGTAGAAGAATAAATTTGGATCCCTATCTTACACCACTCACAAAAATTAACTTGAACTCAATTAAAGGCTTAAAGATCTGAAACTGTAAAATACCTAAAAGAAAACCAAAAGAAATTCCTTGAAATTGGTCTTGACAACACTTTTTTGGATATGTCGACAAAATCACGAGCAACAAAAGCAAAAATTAATGTCAGACCACATCAAATTAAAACACTTCACAGTAAAAGAGACAATAAACAAAATAAAAAAGCAACCTATAGAATGGGAGAAAATATTTGCAAATCATATATCTAATAAGGGGTTAGTATCATACAAGTGAATAGCAAAAACTCAAACAATCCTATTAAAATGGGCAGAGGATCTGAGTAGATAATTATTCAAAGAAGACATACAAATAGCTACAGATATATGAAAAGATATATTTTTAATCATCAGCAAAATGCATATTACAACCACACACAGATATGACCTCACACCTGTCAGAATGGCTATCATCAAAAAGATGAGGGATGACAAGTGTTGATGAGTATGTGGTGAAAAGGGAACACTTCTGCACTGCTGGTAGGAATGTAATTTGGTACAGCCACTATGGGAAACAGCATGGATACTCCTCAAAAAAAGAAAAAAAAAGAAAATTTAAAAATAGAATTACCATATGATCTAGCAATCTCACTTTGGAGTATATATCTAAAGGAATTGAAAACAGGATCTTAAACAGATATGTGCACTCCTATGTTTATTGTAGCATTATACCCAATAGCCAAGATATGGAAACAACCTGAGTGTTGAACAACAGATGTATGGGTAAAGAAAATATTATTCAGCTATGAGAAAGAGGGAAATCCTGCCATTTGCAACAACATGGATAAACCTTGAGGGCATTATGTTGTGTGAAATAAGTCAGACAGAGAAAGACAAATTCTGTATGATATCCCTTACATGTGGAATTGTTTATACGTGGAATACCTTATACATGGAATCACTTGTATGTGAGACTCATAGAAACAGAGAATAGAATGGCGTGTAAAACAAGGAATGTTGCTCACTATCGGGTTCTACAAAGATTAAGTTACTAACCACTGCAGTTGCTGACCTACAATACACTCTGAAAGGAATTCAGGATGAAGAGCAGGATGAGACACTCTGTGCTTTGGGAAAAGAGGCAAAAAATGTCCTTAGATAGTTAGATATATTTCAGGAGAAATTTTTTATGAACCCGAATTCTTGCATCTTCCCATACTTAGAAAAGCACTAAAAGCATTAACTGAGATATCTGTCCCTCATGACTAGAAGTAACTAACCTTCTACCTAGACATATGGTGGATTGCACATATACCTTCCCAAAATCACATATATATTGGCCTCTCCCCCTACCTTTTCAGAGTAGTTCCTCAGAGCTATCTGAGGGGCTGTCTCCCAGGCTATAGGCCTCAGTAAGACACTGAATAAAACTCAACTCACTGCTCTTATGTTGTGCATTTTTGTTTGTTGACAGGTGGTTACCAGGGGCTGAGGGTGGGGAAAATGGGGAGATGTTGATCAAAGGGTACAAACTTCCAATTATAATATTAACAAGTTCTGAGGGTCTTATATACTGCATATTGGTTATAGTTAATAATACTGTGTTATAGGACCTACTGTATAGCACAGGAAACTATACTCAATATTTTATAATAGCCTATAAGGGAAAAGAATCTGAAAAAGAATGCAGATAGATAGATAGATGGTTAGATATAGATATGTACATACATGTAACTGAATCACTGTGCTGTATACCTGAAACTAACACAACATCATAAATCAACTATACTTCAATAAAATAAAAAAATAATAATACTGAATTACATTATTGAAAGTTGCTAGGAGAGTAGATCTTAAATGGTCACACCACCAAAAAAAATGGTAACTATGTGACATGATGGAGGTGTTTGCTAATGCTATAGTGGTAATCATTTTGCAATATATAAGTGTATCAAATCAACATGTTATACACTGCAATGTGTTTTATAATAAGAAATATATATTTGGCCTTTGTCCCCATTCCTGGCAGGGAGCTCCTTAAACCTTTGGAATTTCCTAATGGAGGAAAGTCATAAAGATGTCTTTTATTATGTTAATAAAGTGACTTGTGGAAAGTCCCTAGGTAACTTAAGAATGAGGGCTGCTTGCTAGGGGAATTTTTAGTCCTATCCCTGGACCTCCGGGGAGGGGAAAGCAGCTGGAGACTGAGTTCAATCAAATTGCCAATGCTTTAATAAATCATGCCTATGTAATGGGACCTCCATAAAAAACTCAGAAAAATTGAGTTAAGAGAGCTTCTAGGTTGGTGAACATGTGGAGGTTCTGGGAGAGTGTCATGCTCAGAGAGGGTGTGGAAACTTTGTGCCCTTCCCATATACCTTACCCTATGCATCCCTTCCATCTGGCTATTCTTGAGTTACATTATTTTTTAATAAACTGATAATCTAGTAAGAAAAATGTTTCTCTGAGTATGTGAGCCACTCTAGCACATTAACCAAACCCAAGGAGGGGGTTGTGGGAACCTCTGATCTAGTCCCATCAGTCAGAATCACAAGTGACAGCTTGGAATTACAATTAGACTCTAAAGTGTATGGGGGAGAGGCAGTTTTGTAGTATTGAGCCGTTAACCTGTGGGATCTGACACTATCTTCAGATAGTGTCAGAATTGCTTGGATTGACACCCAGCTGGTGTCAGAGTGTCATTTGGTGGTGTTGGGAGAAAACACATGCTGGAACACCTTAAACTTATGCAAGGTTATATGTCAATTATATCTAAATAAAGCTAGAAAAAAATAGCATTTTATACTCTGATTAACAGACTAGCTCCAGAATCATTCATTCATTGACTAACAATAATAACAATTATTATAATAACAAATATGTATTAGATGTTGTCAACATGCCAGGTATCGGGCAAATATATTGGGACAATGGAGAACATAATATTGGGTTGGCCAGACAGTTCATTCTTGTTTTTCTGTAACATCTTACGGAAAACCCCAAATGAACTCATTGGCCAAGCCAATACTAACTATGACAGACACAGACCTTACCTAAAGAATTAGAATAGGAGAGGGTGCAAGATGGCGGAAGAGTAAGATGCGGAGATCACCTTCCTTCCCACAGATACAGTAGAAATACATCTACACGTGGAACTGCTCCTACAGAACACCCACTGAACGCCGGCAGAAGACGTCAGACCTCCCAAAAGGCAAGAAACTCCCCCACGTACTTGGGTAGGGCAAAAGAAAAAAGAAATAACAGAGACAAAAGAATAGGGACGGGACCTGCACCAGTGGGAGGGAGCCGTGAAGGAGGAAAGGTTTCCACACACTAGGAAGCCCCTTCGTGGGCAGAGACTGCGGGTAGCAGAGGGGGGAAGCTTTGGAGCCATGGAGGAGAGCGCAGCCACAGGGGTGCGGAGGGCAAAGAGGAGAGATTCCCGCACGGAGGAGTGGTGCTGAGTGGCACTCACCAGCCCGAGAGGCTTCTCTGCCCAGCCGCCGGGGCAGGCGGGGGCTGGGAGCTGAGGCTCAGGCTTCGGTGCTAGCCGGGAGGGAGTCCGGGAAAAAGTCTGCAGCTGCCGAAGAGGCAAGAGACTTTTTCTTGCCTCTTTGTTTCGCAGCGCGCAAGGAGAGGGGATTCAGAGCGCCGCCTAAAAGAACTCCAGAGACGGGCGCGAGCCGCGGATATCAGCGCGGACCCCAGAGACGAGCAGGAGATGCTAAGACTGCTGCTGCCGCCACCAAGAAGCCTGTGTGCGAGCACAGGTCACTCTCCACACCTCCCCTCCTGGGAGCCTGTGCAGCCCACCACTGCCAGGCTCCCGTGATCCAGGGACAACTTCCCAGGGAGAACGCACGGCGCGCCTCAGGCTGCTGCAATGTCACGCCGGCCTCTGCCGCTGCAGGCTCGCCCCGCCTCCTCTGTACCGCTCCCTCCCCCTGGCCTGAGTTAACCAGAGCCCCCGAAGCAGCTGCTCCTTTAACCCCGTCCTGTCTGGGCAGGGAACAGACACCCTCAGGCGACCTACATGCAGAGGCGGGTCCAAATCCAAAGCTGAACGCCGGGAGCTGTATGAACAAAGAAGAGAAAGGGAAATCTCTCCCAGCAGCCTCAGAAGTAGTGGATTAAAGCTCCACAAACAACTTGATGTGCCTGCATCTGTTGAATACCTGAATAGACAACGAATCATCCCAAATTCAGAAGGTGGACTTTGGGAGCAGGATATATTAATTTTTCCCCTTTTCCTTTTTTTGTGAGTGTATATGTGTATGCTTCTGGGTGAGATTTTGTCTGTATAGCTTTGCTTTCCCCATTAGTCTTAGGGTTAGGTCCGTCCGTTTTTTTGTTTGTTTTTTTTTTACTTAAAAAAAATTTTTTTTCCTAATAAATGTTTTCTTAATAATTTTTTCCTTATTTTCTATTTTTTTAGAAATTAAGAAAAAATTTTAATAAGTTTTTTCATATTTTTTATTTTAAAAAATTTAAAAAAAATTTTTCTTAATAAATTTTTACTTAATAATTTTTTCCTTATTTTTTATTATAAAAAATTAATAAATCTTTTTTTAAAAATTAAAAAAAATTTTCGCAATAAATTTATTCTTAATAATTTTTTTCTCTTATTTTTTATTATAATAGCTTTATTTTATTTTATTTTATCCTCTTTCTTTCTTTCTTTCTATTTTTTTCTCCCTTTTATTCTGAGCCGTGTGGATGAAAGGCTCTTGGTGCTCCAGCCAGGCATCAGCGCTGTGCCTCTGAAATGGGAGAGCCAACTTTAAGACACTGGTCCACAAGATACCTCCCAGCTCCACGTAATACCAAATGGCAAAAATCTCTCAGAGATCTCCATCTCAACATCAAAACCCAGCTTCATTCAACGACCAGCAAGTTACAGTGCTGGACACCCTATGCCAAACAACTAGCAAGACAGGAACACAGCCCCATCCATTAGCAGAGAGGCTGCCTAAAATCATAATAAGGCCACAGACACCCCAAAATACACCACCAGACGTGGACGTGCCCACCAGAAAAACAAGATCCAGCCTCATCCACCAGAACTCAGGCACTAGTTCCCTCCACCAGGAAGCCTACACAACCCACTGAACCAACCTTAGCCACTGGGGACAGATACCAAAAACAATGGGAACTACGAACCTGCAGCCTGTGAAAAGGAGACCCCAAACACAGTAAGATAAGCAAAATGACAAGACAAAAAAACACACAGCAGGTGAAGGAGCAGGGTCAAAATACACCAGACCTAACAAATGAAGAGGAAATAGGCAGTCTACCTGAAAAAGAATTCAGAATAATGATAGTAAAGATGATCCAAAATCTTGGAAATAGAATAGACAAAATGCAAGAAACATTTAACAAGGACGTAGAAGAACTAAAGAGGAACCAAGCAATGATGAAAAACACAATAAATGAAATGAAAAATACTCTAGATGGGATCAATAGCAGAATAACTGAGGCAGAAGAACGGATAAGTGACCTGGAAGATAAAATAGTGGAAATAACTACTGCAGAGCAGAATAAAGAAAAAATAATGAAGAGAACTGAGGACAGTCTCAGAGACCTCTGGGACAACATTAAACACACCAACATTCGAATTATAGGGGTCCCAGAAGAAGAAGAGAAAAAGAAAGGGACTGAGAAAATATTTGAAGAGATTATAGTTGAAAACTTCCCTAATATGGGAAAGGAAATAGTTAATCAAGTCCTGGAAGCACAGAGAGTCCCATACAGGATAAATCCAAGGAGAAACACGCCAAGACACATATTAATCAAACTATCAAAAATTAAATATAAAGAAAACATATTAAAAGCAGCAAGGGAAAAACAACAAATAACACACAAGGGAATCCCCATAAGGTTAACAGCTGATCTTTCATCAGAAACTCTGCAAGCCAGAAGGGAGTGGCAGGATATACTTAAAGTGATGAAGGAGAAAAACCTACAACCAAGGTTACTCTACCCAGCAAGGATCTCATTTAGATTTGATGGAGAAATTAAAACCTTTACAGACAAGCAAAAGCTGAGAGAGTTCAGCACCACCAAACCAGCTTTACAACAAATGCTAAAGGAACTTCTCTAGGCAAGAAACACAAGAGAAGGAAAACACCTACAATAACAAACCCAAAACATTTAAGAAAATGGGAATAGGAACATACATATCGATAATTACCTTGAATGTAAATGGATTAAATGCTCCCACCAAAAGACACAGACTGGCTGAATGGATACAAAAACAAGACCCATATATATGCTGTCTACAAGAGACCCACTTCTGACCTAGGGACACATACAGACTGAAAGTGAGGGGATGGAAAAAGATATTCCATGCAAATGGAAATCAAAAGAAAGCTGGAGTAGCAATTCTCATATCAGACAAAATAGACTTTAAAATAAAGACTATTACAAGAGACAAAGAAGGACACTACATAATGATCAAGGGATCGATCCAAGAGGAAGGTATAACAATTGTAAATATTTATGCACCCAACATAGGAGCACCTCAATACATAAGGCAAATACTAACAGCCATAAAAGGGGAAATCGACAGTAACACAATCATAGTAGGGGACTTTAACACCCCACTTTCACCAATGGACAGATCATCCAAAATGAAAATAAATAAGGAAACACAAGCTTTAAATGATACATTAAACAAGATGGACTTAATTGATATTTATAGGACATTCCACCCAAAAGCAACAGAATACACATTTTTCTCAAGTGCTCATGGAACATTCTCCAGGATACATCATATCTTGGGTCACAAATCAAGCCTTGGTAAATTTAAGAAAATTGAAATCGTATCAAGTATCTTTTCCGACCACAACGCTATGAGACTAGATATCAATTACAGGAAAAGATCTGTAAAAAATACAAACACATGGAGGCTACACAATACACTACTTAATAACGAAGTGATCACTGAAGAAATCAAAGGGGAAATCAAAAAATACCTAGAAACAAATGACAATGGAGACACGACGACCCAAAACCTATGGGATGCAGCAAAAGCAGTTCTAAGAGGGAAGTTTATAGCAATACAAGCCTACATCAAGAAACAGGAAACATCTCGAATAAACAACCTAACCTTGCACCTAAAGCAATTAGAGAAAGAAGAGCAAAAAAACCCCCAAAGCTAGCAGAAGGAAAGAAATCATAAAGATCAGATCAGAAATAAATGAAAAAGAAATGAAGGAAACAATAGCAAAAATCAATGAAACTAAAAGCTGGTTCTTCAAGAAGATAAACAAAATTGATAAACCATTAGCCAGACTCATCAAGAGAAAAAGGGAGAAGACTCAAATCAACAGAATTAGAAATGAAAAAGGAGAAGTAACCACTGACACTGCAGAAATACAAACGATCATGAGAGATTACTACAAGCAACTCTATGCCAATAAAATGGACAACCTGGAAGAAATGGACAGATTCTTAGAAATGCACAACCTGCCGAGACTGAACCAGGAAGAAATAGAAAATATGAACAGACCAATCACAAGCACTGAAATTGAAACTGTGATTAAAAATCTTCCAACACACAAAAGCCCAGGACCAGATGGCTTCACAGGCGAATTGTATCAAACATTTAGAGAAGAGCTAGCACCTATCCTTCTCAAACTCTTCCAAAATATTGCAGAGGGAGGAACACTCCCCAACTCATTCTACGAGGCCACCATCACCCTGATCCCAAAACCAGACAAAGATGTCACAAAGAAAGAAAACTACAGGCCAATATCGCTGATGAACATAGATGCAAAAATCCTCAACAAAATACTAGCAAACAGAATTCAACAGCACATTAAAAGGATTATACACCATGATCAAGTGGAGTTTATTCCAGGAATGCAAGGATTCTTCAATATATGCAAATCAATCAACGTGATACATCATATTAACAAATTGAAGGAGAAAAACCATATGATCATCTCAATAGATGCAGAGAAAGCTTTTGACAAAATTCAACACCCATTTATGATAAAAGCCCTGCAGAAAGTAGGCATAGAGGGAACTTTCCTCAACATAATGAAGGCCATATATGACAAACACACAGCCAACATTGTCCTCAATGGTGAAAAACTGAAACCATTTCCACTAAGATCAGGAACAAGACAAGGTTGCCCACTCTCACCACTATGATTCAACATAGTTTTGGAAGTGTTAGCCACAGCAATCAGAGAAGAAAAAGAAATAAAAGGAATCCAAATCGGAAAAGAAGAAGTAAAGCTGTCCCTGTTTGCAGATGACATGATACTATACATAGAGAATCCTAAAGATGCTATCAGAAAACTACTAGAGCTAATCAATGAATTTGGTAAAGTAGCAGGATACAAAATTAATGCACAGAAATCTCTTGCATTCCTATATACTAATGATGAAAAATCTGAAGGTGAAATTAAGAAAACACTCCCGTTTACCATTGCAACAAAAACAATAAAATATCTAGGAATAAACCTACCTAAGGAGACAAAAGACCTGTATGCAGAAAATTATAGGACACTGATGAAAGAAATTAAAGATGATACAAATAGATGGAGAGATATACCATGTTCTTGGATTGGAAGAATCAACATTGTGAAAATGACTATACTACCCAAAGCAATCTACAGATTCAATGCAATCCCTATCAAACTACCACTGGCATTTTTCACAGAACTAGGACAAAAAATTTCACAATTTGTATGGAGACACAGAAGACCCCGAATAGCCAAAGCAATCTTGAGAACGAAAAATGGAGCTGGAGGAATTAGGCTCCCTGACTTCAGACTATATTACAAAGCTTCAGTAATCAAGACAGTTTGGTACTGGCACAAAAACAGAAATATAGATCAATGGAACAGGATAGAAAGCCCAGAGATAAACCCATGCACATATGGTCACCTTATCTTCGATAAAGGAGGCAAGAATATACAGTGGAGAAAAGACAGCCTCTTCAATAAGTGGTGCTGGGAAAATTGGACAGGTACATGTAAAAGTATGAAATTAGAACACTCCCTGACACCATACACAAAAATAAACTCAAAATGGATTAAAGACCTAAGTGTAAGGCCAGACACTATCAAACTCTTAGAGGAAAACATAGGCAGATCACTCTATGACATAAATCACAGCAAGATCCTTTTTGACCCAGCCCCTAGAGAAATGGAAATAAAAACACAAATAAACAAATGGGACCTAATGAAACTTAAAAGCTTTTGCACAGCAAAGGAAACCATAAACAAGACCAAAAGACAACCCTCAGAATGGGAGAAAATATTTGCAAATGAAGCAACTGACAAAGGATTAACCTCCAAGATTTACAAGCAGCTCATGCAGCTCAAGAACAAAAAAACAAACAACCCAATCCAAAAATGGGCAGAAGACCTAAATAGACATTTCTCCAAAGAAGATATACAGATGGCCAACAGACACATGGAAGAATGCTCAACATCATTAATCATTAGAGAAATGCAAATCAAAACTACAATGAGGTACCATCTCACACCGGTCAGAATGGCCATCATCAAAAAATCTAGAAACAATAAATGCTGGAGAGGGTGTGGAGAAAAGGGAACCCTCATACACTGTTGGTGCAAATGTAAATTGATACAGCCACTATGGAGAACAGTATGGCGGTTCCTTAAAAAACTAAAAATAGAACTACCATATGACCCAGGAATCCCACTACTGGGCATATACCCTGAGAAAACCATAATTCAAAAAGAGTCATGTACCAAAATGTTCATTGCAGCTCTATTTACAATAGCCAGGACATGGAAGCAACCTAAGTGTCCATCATTGGATGAATGGATAAAGAAGATGTGGCACATATATACAATGGAATATTACTCAGCCATAAAAAGAAATGAAATGGAGGTATTTGTAATGAGGTGGATGGAGTTAGAGTCTGTCATACAGAGTGAAGTAAATCAGAAAGAGAAAAACAAATACAGTATGCTAACACATATATATGGAATCTAAGAAAAAAAAAAAAAGGTCATGAAGAACCTAGTGGCAAGATGGGAATAAAGACACAGATCTACTAAAGAATGGACTTGAGGATATGGGGAGGGGGAGGGGTGAGATGTGACAGGATGAGAGAGTGTCATGGACATATATATACTACCAAATGTAAAATAGATAGCTAGTGGGAAGCAGCTGCATAGCACAGGGAGATCAGCACGGTGCTTTGTGACCACCTGGGGGGGTGGGATGGGGAGGGTGGGAGGGAGGGAGATGCGGGAGGGAGGAGATATGGGAACGTGTGTATATGTGTAGCTGATTCACTTTGTTATAAAGCAGAAACTAACACACCATTGTGAAGCAATTATACTTCAATAAAGATGTTTAAAAAAAAAAAATAAGAACACAATAATGATGCTCCTTGAGACCTAGGTTCAAGTTTCAGTCTTTCCTTTAACTCACTTTCTGACACTGCTCAGACATAGCCTCTTTGGGCTTCATTTCCCATGTAAAAAAAAAAAAAAAAAAAAAAAAAAAAGAAAAGGCAACTTACTGAATGGGAGAAAATATTTGCAAATTACAATAACTGATAAGGGGTTAATATCCAAAATATATATAGAACTCATATAACTTAATAACAAAAAACCAACGATCCCAATTAAAATGGGCAGAGGATGTCAGTAGACATTTTTCCAAAGGAGACATACAGACAGCCAGCAAGAAAAGGTGTTCAACATCACTAATCATTAGGGAATTGCAAACCCAAACCACAGTGAGATATCACCTCATACCTGTCAGAATGGCTATTATCAAAAAGACAAAAACAACAATTGTTGGTGAAGATGTGGAGAAAAAGCCACCCTCGTTCACTATTGGTGGAGATGTAAATTGATGCAACCACTATGGTAAGTGGTATGGGAAAAATTAAAAGTGGAACCATTATATATAATCCAGAAGTTAAACTTCTGGGTGTTTATCTGAAGAAAACAAAACACTCTTGGCATACCTCAGAGATATAGTGGGTTCTATTCCAGACCACCACAATAGAGCAGATATCACAATAAAACAAGTGACACAAAATTTTCGGTTCCCCAGTGAATATAAAAGTTATGTTTACACTACATTGTAGTGTATTAAGTGTGTAACAGCATTATGTCTAAAAAATCAATGTACATGCCTTAATTTTAAAATTCTCTATTGCTAAAAAATGCTAACCATTATCTGAGCCTTCCAGGAGTTATAATCTTTTTGCAACAGTAATATCAAAGATTACTGATCACAAGGAATTCCCTGGTGGTCCAGTGGTTAGGAATCTGCACTTTCACTGCCAAGGGCCCAGGTTCAATCCCTGGTCAGGGAACTAAGATCCCACAATCTGTGCAGCAAGGCCAAAAAACAAAAACAACAACAACAACAACAACAAAAACAGGACAAAGATCACTGATCACAGATAACCATAATAAATTAAATAATAATAAAAAAGTTTAAAATATTGTGAGAATTACCAAAATGTGGCACCAAGACGTGAAGTGAGCAAATGCTGTTGAAAAAAATGATGCCAACAGACTTTCTCAATGCAGGGTTTCCATAAACCTTTAACTTGTAAAAAAAACAAAAAACAAAAAACAAAAAAACCCCTGCAATATCTACAAAGGGCAATAAAGTGAACTTCAATAAAATGAGGTATACCCATAATTCAAAAAGACATATGCACCCCATATCCGCTGCAGCATTATTTACAATAGCCAAGATATGGAACCAACCTAAATGTCTATCAATGGATGAATGGATAAAGAAACTGTGGTATATATACACATGGAATGCTACTGGGCCATAAAAAGAATGAAACCTTGCCATTTGTGAGAACATGGATGGATCTTGAGGGCTTTATGCTAAGTGAACTAAGTAAGAGAAAGAAAAGTACCATATGATTGTACTTATATGTAGAATACAAAAAAAAAAAAAAAAAAAAAAAAAAAAGCTCATAGACACAGAGAACAGACTTGTAGTTGCCAGAGGTGGGGAGATGGACAAAATGGGCTCACAAGGTCAAAAGGAACGAATTTCCACTTATAAATTAAATAAGTAATGGGGATGTAATGTACAGCATAGCAACTATAGTTAATAATACTGTTATTGCATATTTGAAAGTTGCTGAGAGAGTAGATTTTAAAAGTTCCAATCACAAGAAAAAAATTGTAACTATATATGGGAACAGATGTTAACTAGAATTACTGTGGTGATCATTTTGCAATATATACAAATATAGAATCATTATGTTGTACACCTGAAACTAATGTTATATGTCAATTATACCTTAATTTTAAAAAATCAAAAAAATTTTTAAAAAGCAAAGTGCTAGAGAGAATAATGGCTAAAAGGAAGATCTTAGCTTTCAGTATTGACTGTCAGTTGCTGCTACATAAATAATATAAGGTAGACCAGTTATCCTCCCCAAGACACTGCTTAACAGTAAAACAGGGTTGAAAACTTCTACCTTACTGGGTTGTTAAAGCACTAAGTAAGATAACCATGTACTGTTGTTATCACAGTACCTCACTCACATGAGTGCTTAATAATTGGTATTTATTATTAAAAATCTCCTATATCTATCCCTCTATCTTTCTTGCTTCCTCCATCCTTTTATCTCTTTTTTCACCATTCCCCAACTTTTTCTTGTCTAGTTTAGGTTCTGAGAAGAAACCTTGGAATCAGAAATTAGGAAAGGAAAATGACATAATTACTTTTCATCTTAAAAAAGGAGCAAGCCTGACTTTGCCCTGCTGCAACTCATGTGTCAAAAGCTGGGTCTTGTGTTCCCATTAGAGATAAAATAATCAAATTCTCTTATAGAATTATCTTAGAAGTATTTTTGATAGGATGGTGGGTAGAAGTGCAACAATTGGGTGTTCCACAAGAATATTGGGAACTTAATAGGAAATATTATATAGTTTTGAAACAGCAGAGGAAGAAAGGTAATTTGCACTTATTTATCCATTTCAACCTCAGAATTTGAGTTATTTTCAAATAATACATTCCCTAGAATGTAGAGCTGTGGGGAATGGGAGGAAACATGTTTATTACAGCATCTAGGCTGAAGAGATCTCTATGAATTTTAGAGTTATGTATAAAGCACCAAATAAAGAACTAAAAAATGAATCCTTCATAAGTTACCTGCACACAGGACTTAATTCCCTTTCAATATTATCATGGACTGTATCATCCCCACCATGAACTTGAGGGTGTACAGTCCTGAGGGGAGTGTAGGAGGTTGGAGACCAATGCAGCTCAGTAGTAACGCCCCCTGAGTCAACACAGGGCAACACAGTTGCTTTATGACAGCAATGGAATCTGGAAATCAGATCAGTTGTGTTTTCCAACTCCAAGAGGAAACAGCTCCTTGGCAAAAAAAGTTGTACAGGGAATTCAAATGTCACTCAAACTGCCTGATAAATGTTACCTCTAGAGGCAATCTTATCCTTCAGTATCCTTCAGGGGCTACGTTTCTTACCCTGATCAACACCTTTCTCCCTTTGCTCAAAATTCTATGTTCTGAAGTCTCATTAGGTACCATGACCCAGTCAAATGTGGAAGGGACTTAGCTCCTCCACTCAGGATTTTGGACTGTGTTTTTTTTTTTGTTTTTTTGTTTTTTACTGCCAAAGTGAATGATAGTGCTGTCCATGTATGAGCAGTCATGGAGAGAGAGACCAGCATGGAGAGCCAGGGAGGCAATATAAACCTTAGGTGGTGAGTAGGATGTGTTCATATCAATAAACCCCTTAGCTATTTACAAAGCCCTTACTTATTTTTTTTAATTTTTATTGGAGTATATTTGATTTAAAATGTTGTGTTAGTTTCTGCTGTACAGCAAAGTGAATCAGTTGTACATATACATATATCCACTCTTTTTTACATTCTTTTCCCATATAGGTCATTACAGGGTACTGAGAAGTGTTCCCTGTGTTATACAGTAAGTCTTTATTAGTTATCTATTATATATACAGTAATATGTCAATCCCAATCTCCCAATTTATTCCTCCCCCCAACCCCCCACTTTCCTCCCTGGTAACCATAAGTTTGTTTTCTACATCTGTGACTCTATTTCTGTTTTGTAAATAAGTTCATTTGTATTACTTTTTTAGATTCCACATATAAGCAATATAGTATGATATTTGTCTTTCTCTGTCTGGCTTATTTCACTCAGTATGATAATCTCTAGGTCCATCCATGTTGCTGCAAGTAACATTATTTCATTCTTTTTTGTGGCTGAGTAATATTTCATTGTATATATGCACCACATCTTCTTTATCCATTCATCTGTTGATGGACATTTAGGTTGCTTCCATGTTCTGGCTATTGTAAATAGTGCTGCAGTGAACATTGCGGGGCATGTATCTTTTCAAATTGTAGTTTTCTCTGGATATATGCCCAGGAGTGGGATTGCAGGATCATATGGTAGCTCTATTTTTAGTTTTTTAAGGAACCTCTATACTGTTCTCTACGATGGTTGTACCAATTTACCTTCCCACCGACGCAAAGCCCTTACTCTTGCGTTATGCCACCTTTCACCTCCCTCCTGCCACCACTTCAAAAAGGTCAGACAAGAAAGCCTAAGAAAGCGATCAATGCCTGGTTAATGAGTTTGTAGAGAGAATTCAAACCTTCTAATAGTGATGGGAGCTATGGCAGATTTTGACCAAATTGGAAGAAAATTGCTCTTACGACATGCTTTCACAAACCTAATGGCCCTTTATCATCCCCAAGAATGTAGTTGAAGCAGGTATTTTTTCCCCATGTTACAGATGCAGAAATTGAAGTTCAGAGAGGGTCACAGAGTAGGAAGGAGAGCAAGACATACATGCAACTGTCTGACTCTTGGTTCTAATTTCCTCCATATTTCAGTGTCTTTACAGAGGTAAGGAAGATCAGACATGGTGGAACCTGTATAAGAAAGCACAGGCACTGGCATGAGAAAGACAGTTAATTTTGCTTCTTAGATTTTATTCATCCCAACTTTCTCAATTCATCACAGGTGCCAGAAAATGCCTCAGCATGAGAAGTGACAACCAAAGCTTTTTGGGGGACCCCCCTAAGGACTTCATCCTTCTGGGTGTTTCTGATAGGCCATGTCTGGGACTTCCTCTCTTTGTGGTCCTCCTGGTGTCCTATGTTCTGTCCATGTTGGGGAACATTTCCATCATCCTGGTGTCCCAGCTGGATCCCCAGCTCCACAGCCCCATGTAAATCTTCCTCAGCCACCTCTCCTTCCTGGACCTCTGCTATACCACCACCAAGGTCCCTCAGATGCTGGTCAACATGGGCAGCTCCAGCAAGACCATCAGCTACAGTGGCTGCACTGTACAGTATGCAATTTTCCACTAGTTGGGATGCACTAGCACCCATGGCTCTGGACTGCTACGTGGCCATCTGTGAACCCCTCTGATACACCATTATCATGCACTGCCCTCTCTGCCAGCAGCTTGTGGTTGTGGCCTGGCTCAGTGGCTTTGGCAACTCCCTTGTTTAGGTAGTCCTGAGAGTACAGTTGCCTTTCTGTGGGCAAAAGGTGCTAAACAACTTCTTCTGTGAGGTGCCAGCCAAGATCAAGCTAGCGTGTGCTGACACAGCTGTGAATGACACCACACTGGCTGTGCTGGTGACCTTCTTTGTGCTGGTCCCCCTAGCTCTCATCCTTCTCTCCTATGGCTTCATTGCTCGTGCAGTGCTCATGATCCAGTCCTCCAAGGGATGGCACAAGGCATTTGGGACCTGTTCTTCCCACCTGGTGGTGGTCTCCCTCATCTACCTACCTGCCATCTACTTGTACTTGCAACCTCCTTCCAGCTACTCCCAGGAGCAGGACAAATTTATCTCCCTCTTCTATTCCAAATCACACCCACCCTCAATCCCTTCATCTATACCCTGAGAAACAAGGATGTAGAGGGTGCTCTTAGAAGACTCCTGGCAAAGGGGGTACCTTCAACATGGTGGAGGAGTAAGACGTGGAGATCACCTTCCTCCCCACAAACACATCAAAAATACATCTACATGTGGAGCAACTCCTGCAGAACACCTACTGAATGCTGGCAGAAGACCTCAGACTTCCCAAAGGCAAGAAAGTCTCCATGTACCTGGGTAGGGCAAAAGATAAAACAGAGACAAAAGAATAGGGATGGGACCTGCACCTCTGAGAGGGAGCTGTGAAGGAGGAAAAGTTTCCACACACTAGGAAACTCCTTCACTGGTGGACAGAGGGGATGGGCAGGGGGGAATCTTCAGAGCCACGGAGGAGAGCGCAGCAACAGCAGTGCAGAGGGCAAAGCAGAGAGATTCCCACACAGAGGATTGGTGCCGGCCAGCACTCACCAGCCTGAGAGGCTTGTCTGCTCACCTGCCAGGGAGGGTCAGAGCTGGGAGCTGAGGCTCAGGCTTTGGACATCATACTCCACGGATAGAACTGGGGTTGGCTGCGTGAAGACAGCCTGAGGGGGCTACTGCACCACAGCTTGCCAGGAGGGAGTCCAGGAAAAAGTCTGGAACTACCTACGAGGCAAGAGACCATTGTTGCAGGGTGTGCGAGGAGAGGGGATTCAGAACACCAGCTAAAAGAGCTCCATAGATGGGTGCGAGCCACAGCTATCAGCTCGGACCCCAGAGACAGGCATGAAACTCTAATGCTGCTGCTGCTGTCACCAAGAATCTTATGTGCAAGCACAGATCACTATCCACACCTCCCCCTGGGAGCCTATGCAGCCTGTCAGGGTCCTGTGATCCAAGAACAACTTCCCTGGAAGAAAACACAGCACACCTCAGGCTGTTGCAATGTCACGCCAGTCTCTGCCACCCCAGGCTCACTCTTCATTCCAAGTATGATTACAGTACCCCTCCCTCCCCCCCACCTGAGTGAACAACAGTGCCCTAATCAGCCATTGCTTTAACCTCCTCCTGTCTGGAAGGGGAACAGATGCCTGAGGGCCACCTTCATGCAGAGGTAGGGCCAAAACCAAAGCTGAACCCCAGGAGCTGTGCAAACAAAGAAGAGAAAGGGAAATTTCTCTGTGAAGCCTCAAGAGCAGTGGATTAAATCCACACAATCAACTTGATGTACCCTGCACCTGTGGAATAACTGAATAGACAATGAATCATCCCAAAATTGAGGTGGTGGACTTTGGGAGCAACTGTAGACTTAGGGTTTGCTGTCTGCAACTAATTTGTTTCTGATTTTTATGTTTATCTTAGTATAGTTTTTAGTGCTTGTTATCATTCATGGATTTGTTTATTGGTTTGGATGCTCTCTTTTTATTATTATTATTATTTTACTTTTTAATAATTATTATCTTTTTTTCTTTCTTTTTTCCTCCCTTTTCTTCTGAGCCATGTGGTTCACAGGGTCTTTTTTTTTTTTTACTTTATTTATTTATTTATTTTATTTTTAGCTGCATTGGGTCTTCGTTGCTGTGTGCGGGCTATATCTAGTTGTGGCGAGCAGGGGCTAAACTTCATTGTGGTGCACACGGGCTTCTCATTGTGGTGGCTTCTCCTTGTTGCAGAGCATGGGCTCTAGACGCACGGGCTTCAGTAGTTGTGGCTTGCGGGTTCTAGAGTGCAGGCTCAGTAGTTGTGGCACACGGACTTAGTTGCTGTGTGGCATGTGAGATCTTCACAGACCAGGGATTGAATCCGTGTCCCCTGCAATGGTAGGTGGATTCTTTACCCCTGCACCACCAGGGACGTCTGCTAACAGGGTCTTGGTGCTCCAGCCTGGTGTAAGGCCTGAGCCTCCGAGGTGGGAGAGCTGACTTCAGGACATTGGACCACCAGACACCTTGCAGGCCCAAGTAATATCAATCGTCGAGAGCTCTGCCAGAAATCTCCAGCTAAATGCTAAGACGCAGCTCCACCCAACAGCCAGCAAGCTCCAGTGCTGGACTCTCCATGCCAAACAACTAGCAAGACAGGAACACAACCCCACTCCTTAGCACAGAGGTTGCCTAAAATCATATTAAGTTCACAGACACCACAAAACACACCACCAGACTTGACCCTTCTCACCAGAAGGACAAGATCCAGCCCCACCCACCAGAACACAGGCACCATTCCCCTCCACCAGGAAGCTTATACATACCACTGTACCAACTTTACCCACTGGGGGCAGATACCATAAACAATGAGAACTATGAACCTGCAGCCTGTGAAAAGGAGACCCCAAACACAGTGAGCTAAACAAAATGAGAAGACAGAGAAATATACAGTAGGTGAAGGAGCAAGGTAAAAACACACCAGACCAAACAAATGAAGCAGGAAATAAACAGTCTACCTGAAAAAGAATTCATAGTAATAATAATAAAGATGATCCAAAGTCTTGGAAATAGGATGGAGAAAATACAAGAAATGTTTAACAAGGACCTAGAAGAACTGAAGAGCAAACAAACAATGATGAACAACACAAAATGAAATTGAAAATTCTCTAGAAGGAAGCAATAGCAGAATAACTGAGGCAGAAGAACGGATAAGTGACCTGGAAGATAAAATAGTGGAAATAACTACTGCAGAGCAGAATAAAGAAAAAAGAATGAAAAGAATTAAGGACAGTCTCAGAGACCTCTGGGACAACATTAAATGCACCAACTTTCGAATTATAGGGGTCCCAGACGAAGAAGAGAAAAAGAAAGGGTCTGAGAAAATATTTGAAGATTTATAGTTGAAAACTTCCCTAATATGGGAAAGGAAATAGTCAATCAAGTCCAGGAAGCACAGAGAGTCCCATACAGGATAAATGCAAGGAAAAACACCACAAGACAGATATTAATCAAATTATCAAAAATTAAATACAAAGAAAGAATATTAAAAGCAGCACGGGAAAAGCAACAAATAACATACAAGGGAATCCCCATAAGGCTAACAGCTCATCTTTCGGCAGAAACTCTGCAAGCCAGAAGGGAGTGGCAAGACATATTTAAAGTGATGAAAGGGAAAAACCTACAACCGAAATTATTCTACCCAGCAAGGATCCCAGTCAGATATGATGGAGAAATTAAAATCTTTACAGGCAAGCAAAAGCTAAAAGAATTCAGCACCACCAAACCAGCTTTACAACAAATGCTAAAGGAACTTCTCTAGGCAGAAAAGACAAGAGAAGGAAAAGACCTACAAAAACAAACTCAAAACAATTAAGAAAATGGTAATAGGAACATATATAGTGATAATTACCTTAAAAGTAAATGGATTAAATGCTCCAACCAAAAGACACAGGCAGGTTGAATGGATACAGAAACAAGACCTGTATATATGCTGTCTACAAGAGACCCACTTCAGACCTAGGGACACATACAGACTGAAAGTGATGGGATGGAAAAAGATATTCCATACAAATGGAAATCAAAAGAAAGCTGGAGTAGCAATTATCATATCAGACAAAATAGACGTTAAAATAAAGACTGTTATAAGAAACAAAGAAGGACACTGCATAATGATCAAAGGATCAATCCAAGAAGAAGATATTACAGTTGTAAATATTTATGCACCCAACATAGGAGCACCTCAATACATAAGGCAAATGCTAACAGACATAGAGAGGGAAATCGACAGTAACACAATAATACTAGGACTTTAACACCCCACGTTCACCAATGGACAGATCATCCAAAATGAAAAGAAATAAGGAAACACAAGCTTTAAATGACACATTAGACAAGATGGATTTAATTAATATTTATAGGACATTCCATCCAAAAACAACAGAATACACTATCTTCTCTAGTGTTCATAGAACATTCTTCAGGATAAATCATATGTTGGGGCACAAATCAAGCCTTGGTGAATTTAAGAAAATTGTATCAAGTATCATTTCCGACCACAATGCTATGAGACTAGATATCAATTACAGGAAAAAATCTGTAAAAAATACAAACACATGGAGGCTAAACATATATTACTAAATAACCAAGAGATCACTGAAGAAAATAAAGAGGAAATCAAATAATACCTAGAAACAAATGACAATGAAAACACGACGACCCAAAACCTATGGAATGCAGCAAAAGCAGTTCTGAGAGAAGTTTATAGCAATACAATCCTACTGCAAGAAACAAGGAACATCTCAAATAAACAACCTAACATTACACCTAAAGCAATTAGAGAAAGAAGAACAAAAAACCCCCAAAGTTAGCAGAAGGAAAGAAATCATAAAGATCAGAGCAGAAATAAATGAAAAAGAAATGAAGGAAACAATAGCAAAGATCAATAAACTAACAGTTGGTTCTTTGAGAAGATACAGAAAATTGATAAACCATTAGCCAGACTCATCAAGAAAAAAAGGGAGAAGACTCAAATCAATAGAATTAGTACTGAAAAAGGAGAAGTAACAACTGACACTGCAGAAGAACAAAGGATTGTGAGAGATTACTACAAGCAAGTACATGCCAATAAAATGGACAACCTGGAAGAAATGGACAAATTCTTAGAAAAGCTCAATCTTCCGAGGCTAAACAAGGAAGAAATACAAAATATAAACAGACCAATCACAAGCACTGAAATTGAAACTGTGATAAAAAATCTTCCAACAAATAAAAGCCCAGGACCAGATGGCTTCACAGGTGAATTCTATCAAACATTTAGAGAAGAGCTAATACCTATCCTTCCTAAACTCTTCCAAAATATAACAGAGGGAAGAACACTCCCAAACTCATTCTACAGGGCCACCATCACCCTGATCCCAAAACCAGACAAAGATGTCACAAAAAAAGAAAATTACAGACCAATATCACTGATGAACATAGATGCAAAAATCCTCAACAAAACACTAGCAAACTGAATCCAGCAGCACATTAAAAGGATCATACATCATGATCAAGTGGGGTTTATCCCAGGAATGCAAGGATTTTTCAATACATGCAAATCAATCAATGTGATACATCATATTAACAAATTGAAGGAGAAACACCATATGATAATCTCAATGGATGCATAAAAATCTTTTGACAAAATTCAACACCCATTTATGATAAAAACCCTCCAGAAAGTAGGCATAGAGGGAACTTAGCTCAACATAATAACGGCCATATATGACAAACCCACAGCCAACATCATTCTCAGTGGTGAAAAACTGAAACCACTTACTCTAAGATCAGGAACAAGACAAGGTTGTACACTCTCACCACTATTATTCAACATAGTTTTGGAAGTTTTAGCCACAGCAATCAGAGAAGAAACATAAATAAAAGGAATCCAAATTGGAAAAGAAGAAGTAAAGCTGTCACTGTTTGCAGATGACATGACACTATGCACAGAAAATCCTAAAGATGCCACCAGAAAACTACTAGAGCTAATCAATGAATCTGGTAAATTTTCAGGATACAAAATTCATGCACAGAAATCTCTTGCATTCCTATACAATAACAATGAAATATCAGAAAGAGAAATTAAGGAAACAATCCCATTTACCATTGCAACAAAAGAATAAAATACCTAGGAATAAATCTACCTAAGGAGGGAAAAGACCTGTACTCAGAAAACTATAAGATACTGATGAAAGAAGTCAAAGATGACAAAAACAGATGGAGAGATACACCATGTTGTTGGATTGGAAGAATCAATATTGTGAAAATGACTATACTGACCAAAGCAATCTACAGATTCAATGCAATCTCTATCAAATTATGAATGGCATTTTTCACAGAATTAGAACAAAAAATTTCACAATTTGTATGGAAACAAAAAACACCCTGAATCATCAAACAATCTTGAGAAAGAAAAACAGAGCTGGAGGAATCAGGCTCCCTGGCTTCAGACTATATTACAAAACTACAGTAATCAAGACAGTATGGTACTGGCACAAAAACAGAAATATAGATCAATGAAACAGAATAGAAAGCCCAGTGATATACCCACGCACATATGATCACCTTATCTTTGATAAAGGAGGCAAGAATATACAATGGAGAAAAGACAGCCTCTTCAATAAGTGGTACTGGGGAAACTGGACAGCTACATGTAAAAGAATGAAAATAGAACACTCAACACCGTACACAAAAATAAACTCAAAATGGATTTAAGACTAAATTTAAGGCCAGACACTATAAAACTCTTAGAGGAAAACTTAGGCAGAACACTCTATGACATAAATCACAGCAAGATCCTTTTTGACATACTTCCTAGAGAAATGGAAATAAAAACAAAAATAAACAAATGGGACCTAATGAAACTTAAAAGCTTTTGCACAGCAAAGGAAACCATAAACAAGACAAAAAGACAACCCTCAGAATGGGAGAAAAAAATTGCAAATGAGGCAACTGACAAAAGGTTAATCTCCAAAATTTACAAGCAGCTCATGCAGCTCAATATCAAAAAACAAACAACCCAATCCAAAAATGGGCAGAAGACCTAAATAGACATTTCTCCAAAGAAGATTAACAGATTGCCAACAAACACATGAAAGGATGTTCAACATCGCTAATCATCAGGGAAATGCAAATCAAAACTACAATGCGATATCATTTCACACCAGTCAGAATGGCCATCATCAAAAAATCTACAAACAATAAATGCTGGAGAGGGTGTGGAGAAAAGGGAACCCTCATACACTGTTGGTGCGAATGTAAATTGATACAGCCACTATGGAGAACAGTATAGAGGTTCCTTCAAAAACTAAAAATAGAACTACCATACGACCCAGCAATCCAACTACTGGGCATATACCCTGAGAAAACCATAATTCAAAAAGAGTCATGTACCACAATGTTCATTGCAGCTCTATTTACAATAGCCAGGACTTGGAAGCAACCTAAGTGTCCATCGACAGATGAATGGACAAAGAAGATGTAGCACATATGTACAATGGAATATTACTCAGCCATAAAAAGAAACGAAATTGAGTTATTTGTAGTGAGGTGGATGGACCTAGAGTCGGTCATACAGAGTGAAGTTAAGACAGAAAGAGAAAAACAAATACCGTATGCCGACACATATATATGGAATCTAAAAAAAAAAAAACAGGTCATGAAGAACTAGGGGCAAGATGGGAATAAAGGCACAGACCTACTAGAGAATGGACTTGAGGACACGTGGAAGGGATAGGGTAAGTTGGGACAAAGTGAGAGGGTGGTAGTGTATATATGGACATGGTAGAGAGTGGTAGTGTATATATGTACTACCAAACGTACAATAGATAGCTAGTGGGAAGCAGTTTCATAGCACAGGGAGATCAGCTCGGTGCTTTGTGACCAGCTAGAAGGGTGGGATAGGGAGGGTGGGAGGGAGGGAGACACAAGAGGGAAGAGATATGCAGATATATGTATATGTATAACTGATTCACTTTGTTATAAAGCAGAAACTAACACTATTATAAAGCCATTATACTCCAATAAAGATGTTAAAAAATAAAATAAATAAAATAAAAAATTTTTAAAAATAAAAGAAACCAGGAATTGTGAATCTTAGGTTAATTCTCTTTAAATTTGGAGCATAGCAAGGATATTCACTACCACTCCAAGTAGTAAAAACTACATAATGTAACAAACTAGAAAGAAAAATAAGATGTAGGAGAAAGAGAAAGGAAGAATCAGAATTATTATTACTTGAAGGTGACATCTATATAGAAAAAGCAAGCAAATTCATTAGACAAACCACTAGAATACTAAATCTAATTGTTTTGCTATAGATAAATATTTATTTATATACAGCAATTTCACAATCCAACAATGACATTATAAAATGCAATAGAAATGCAACCCCATTTATAAAGGCCACAAAGATATTAGAGTATATAGGAATAAAGCTAATTTTTAAAACTGAGGGAGGTACATATTAAAAAAATAACTAAACGTTACTGGAAGATAGAAAAGGAGAATAATGGGGTAGATATACAATGTTTACAGATGGCATGACATATCACAAAACTGTGATTCTTTCCCAATTTAAACTTAAGTTCAACAGAAGTGCATGGATGCTTTCATGCAAGGTTTGTGTGTGTGTGTGTGTGTGTGTGTGTGTGTGTGTGTGTTGTGTGTGTGTAGTTTAAGCCACAGGATCAAGAATGTGACTGGACAACTGTTTGCTAAAGGAATTAGGCATGTGACTCATGGATCAAATCAACTATCTCAGTAGAAACCAGGAATAAAGTTGTTGTTGTCCAGGTAAGATCTATAAAGGTCCCTCTTGTTTGATGATTTGGACTCCTATGAATTTCACAGGAGACCAACAAGATTTTTGTGAATGTTCTATCAGCAGAAATACTGACAGATTGGACTAAAGGAGACAGAAACAGAATAAAATAAAGAAGACACTCAGATTTCTAGGATTCCAGAGGCAAGAAATGGGCCAACAGGGCTATCTGTCTAGGAATACATGTTATCCTTCAAGAAAATGGAAGACTGATCCTATTGGTGGTTCAGAGTTTGACAAGGCTGCCATTGCCACCAGGGTCCAGAGAGCACAGGCCCAGGGGGTGAGGTCATCTACTTTTCTGTGATCAGGAAGGCAGTGCATAATCAGAGCAGATTATTCTCAAGACTTAAAATCTAATGGAATTTGTTCTGTCAGGTTTCATACTTGCTTGGGACCAGTGATTATTTGTTTCCTTCTGATTTTTCTCCTTTTGAATGGGAATGTCTATCCTATGCCTGTCCCACCATTATATTTTGGAAGTACATAACCTGGTGTTTGGTTTCACATGTTCACAGCTGGACAGGAATTTTGCCTCAGGATGAATTATTCTTCAAGTCTCACCCATACCTGATTTAGATGATGTATTTTTTTTGGCCCCACTGCACAGGTTGCAGGATCTTAGTTCCCCAACCAGGGATTGAACCCAGGCCTTTGACAGTGAAAGCCCGGAGTCCTAACCTCTGGACTGCCAGGGAATTCTAGATGATAATTAGATGAGCTTGGATAGTGGAATGGGTGAAGACCTTTAGGGAGGTTGGGATACAGTGAATGAATTTTACATGTGAAAAGAACATGAATTTGGAGAGCCAGAGAGAGCATGCTTATGAGTTTGTGTCCCCCAAAATTTATATATTGAAGGTCTATCTCCCAGTACCCCAGAATGTGACCTTATTTGGAAATAGCATTATTGCAGTTGTAATTAGTTAAGATGAGGACATACGGGAGTAGGGTGGGCCTCCTCCATTTCTACAAATGTTCCTATAAAGTTTCGTCACTGGAAAAGCTCCACTGGCTGCTAGTGACACATCAGTTCTGAGAGTGAGTGCTACCATTTTAACCTGACTAAACATTTTGCTATTACAAATTGTATTAGTTTACTAGCACTGCCATAACAAAGTGCCACAAACTGCGTGGTTTAAATAATAGAAATGCACTGTCTCACAGTTCTGGAGGTTAGACATCTGAGACCGGGATGTCAGCCAGGTTGGTTCCTTCTGAGAGCTATGAGGAAGAATCTGCTCCATGTCTCTGTCTCTGTCTCTGTCTGTCTCTCAGGTGGTTTGCTGAAAATCCTTGACATTCCTCGGTTTGTAGAGTTCTGCCTTCATCTGCACATGATGTTCTCCCTGTGTTTATGTATGTGTCTAAATTTTACCCTTTTACAAGGATACCAGGCATATTGAATTAGGGCCCATCCTTCTCCAGCATGTTCCCACCTTAACTAATTACATCTATAAAGACCCTGTTTCCAAATAGGGTCACATTCTGAGTTACTGAAGGTTGGGGTTTCAACATATGAATTGAGACAGGTTGTGGGGTGAGGGAACACAATGTAACTGCAAACTAAAGAATGTCACTCGCCACTGGTTCTACAAGAATTAAGTCATTAGCCACTGTAGTCGCTGGCCTTCAGTACAACTTGAAAGAAATTCAGGGCAGAGATCAGGAATGAGGCACTCTGGGAAAACTGACAGAACAAGCCTTCAGATAGTTAGATTTTTTCAGGAGAAAATTTTATGAACCCTAATTCTTGCATCTTCCCATACTTAGAAAAACACTAAAACCACTAAGATATTTGTTCTTGGCAACTAGCAGCAATCTTCTACTGAGATGTGTGATTGATTACAAGTACGCTTCAGCAAAATCATATTTATGTGGGCCTCCCCCCTTACCTCTTCAGAACAGTTTCTCAGAGCTATCTTAGAGGCTCTCTCCCAGGCTATAGACCTCAGTAAGACACTGAATAAACTACACTCACAGTTCTTGCGTTGCGCATTTTCATTCAACTTGACATAATCCATAACAGAAGGAAAGCAAACACAAGGGAGGTGTAATAAGCTGATCCCTACAGTAAGTTACAGGGCCTCAATCCTAGCAAGGCCTTCTGAAAAGCATGTAGAATGTATCACTCAAAGGAAGAGGAAACCTTCATAAGGGTCCCCACCCCTGTTGCTCAAGGGCATTAGCTTTGTTGTACTGGCAGGCTGGGCAGCATGGGGTTGTTCAGCAAATGTCCCATGGAGTATCAGAGAAGCCTCATGGCTGAAAGGCAAAGAAAGATAGGTGATACCTCTGACTTGACATACTATCATATTGCATCTGTGTGCAGCTGGTGAGCACAACAATGGCTGGAGTGAAATGTGAACCAGAACTGGGCACAAGAGGGTTCAAGCTGGGGCTAATATTTTATCTTTACAACAATGCTCAAAAGTTTTACATTTTATAGTTTATCAACCTTTCCTTTATATTTTGTGTATTTTATATTTATTTCAAGAAGCACATTACCTAAACTTGCACATTTTGCTCTATTTTCTTCTAAAGTCTTTATACTTTTTTTCCCTGAAGAAAACAATGTGCTTTTATTGTGACTGCATTCTGTTAATTTAATGATCTGTGTCAATGTGCTTATGTCATGTAATGCACTTTCCTGTCATTCTGTTTCTCCCCCAGCTTCATTGAGTTATAACCGACAAATAAAAATTAGACAGATAGATAGGTAGAAAACAATGTGATGTTTTGGTTACGTATACACTGTGAAACAATCAACTCAATCAAGCTAATTAACATATCTATTGTCTCACATAGTTGCACTTTTCCTTTTGTGTGTGTGTATGGTGAGAACATTTAAGATCTACCCTCTTAGCAAACTTCAATTATACAATACAGTATTGTTAACTATAGTCACGTTGTTGTACATATAGCTTTACTTTGAAAATGTGTCTTCATTACTTTTGGAATTTATTTGTATGATATAAGGCAGAAATACAATGTTTCCATGTGCATGGCTGTTTGTCCCAGCCAGGTTGACTAGTCCTTCCTTTCCTCAACATTTTCAATGTCACAAATTACATTTCCATGCATGCCTATGCCTGTGCATGAACTCTATCCTGCCTATACTACATCAATCAGTTTTATAGCTTTTTAATATCTAGTGTGGCAAGTTCTCCTACGTTGTCAAATTTTTTCTGGATATTCTTTGTTCCCTATTTTTCTTATACATTTAAAAAATTATCTTGCTCAGTTCTGTGAAAATCCCTGTCAGTATGTTAATGATAATTGCATCAAATTTTAGTTTGAGGGGAGGAACAGATAGCATTGTCATGCCTTTGAAACTTCCCATCCATGAATACGACATATATCTCCATCTCTCCATTCATTCAGGTCCTCTTTTGTATGGTTTTTTACAACTTTTAATTTTTAAGAGATTCACTCCAGGTAAATATTGACTGAAAGAAAAACACAAAAGTTACATTTTATTCAGGGTCTTACTGAGGACTATAGCCCAGGAGACAGCCTCTCAGATAGCTCTGAGGAACTGCTCCAAAGAGGTAGGGGAAGAAGTCAGTATATATGTGACTTTTTTTTTTTTTTTTTTGGCTAGGGAATGCATGTAGTCAAGTATACATCTTGGTAAAAGATTACTGCTAGTCATAACGAACAGATATCTCAAGTTAGTGATTAACATGCTTTTCTATCTATGAGAAGATGAAAGAAACTGGGCTTATTAAAACTCTTCCTGACCTACATCTAACTAACTAAGGAAACTGTCCAAAACACTGAGCATCCTGTTGTCATCTTTAATTTCCTCTGTCTGAAACACAGAGTGCACTGTTGGTCAGTGACTGTAGTGGGTAAATCTTTGTAGACTTGGATGGTGAGAAAAATGCTCTTTGCTCTTCTTTTGTTTGCATACTTAATAATTTTTATTGCTATGATTAATGGGATTTTTAAAAATAAATTTATTCATTTATTTTTGGCTACGTTGGGTCTTCATTG
The DNA here is from genome assembly GCF_965194805.1 of Balaenoptera borealis. Classification (NCBI taxonomy): domain Eukaryota; kingdom Metazoa; phylum Chordata; class Mammalia; order Artiodactyla; family Balaenopteridae; genus Balaenoptera; species Balaenoptera borealis. The sequence continues at coordinate 169,905,062 of NC_138867.1, forward strand.
CTGTGCACGGGCTTTCTCTAGCTGTGGCGAGCGGGGGCTACTCTTCATTGCAGTGTGTGAGCTTCTCATTGAGGTGGTTTCTCTTGTTGCAGAGCACGGGCTCTAAGTGCACGGGCTTCAGTAGTTGTGGTGCACGGGCTTCAGTAGTTGTGGTGCACGGGCTTAGCTGCTCCGTGGCATGTGGGATCTTCCCAGACAAGGGCTTGAAACCATGTCCCCTGCATTAGCAGGTGGATTCTTAACCACTGCACCAGCAGGGTAGTCCCTTTATTAATAGGATTTTATTACATTTTAAATTTCAAGTGCTTAGAAATACTGCTGTTTTGATTATTTATACCTTTTATTTGGAAATATGTCATATGTACATAAAAGATGCAAGAATAAGAACAGTCTAAAGAATAATTCCATAACCCTCCCACCCCAAGATTTATCCATTGTCAACACTGACATTGACATTCTTGAAGAATATAGTCCCCTCCCCCTTTTAATAGAACTTCCTCATTTGGAGTTTGTCTGGTGTTTGCTGATGATTAAATTCCAGGTTCTCAACCAGAAACACACAGTAGTGATATTGGTTCCATCTCAAGTCATCTCACCTGAAAGCAGACATCCATCTGCCCTCACTGATATTTTTTATTAGATGGTCAGGTACTGTCCAATTTCTGCTCTTTATATAGTTACTATTTTTCTTTTGCAACTGATTAGCCAACTGTAAAAAGATAATTTCAGACTACACAAGAATACTGCTTATCATTTAAATTTCCTATTAGGTTTTAGCACCCATTGCTGCTTCATGCCTCACCCAATTTTAATCGTGATGGTTGGAACGAATGATTTCTTTCCAACTGCATGTGTTGATGTTTGTATATTGATTTTTCTATCCATCAACTTTACTTATTTTTTAGTTCTACTAGTGTGGAAAACCTCATGGAATTTTCCAAATTAATAGTTATATTGTGGGGTGTTTATCTATTCAGATATTCCTCTTGACCACTGAAAGGTAAACTCTTAATCCAATTTTGAGATCTTAATGAACAGAAATTTTTCTTCTGTCTTTCCAGCTTAGCTGTGTTTTTCTAATTATATTTTATCCTGCATGTCAAGGTGTTTGTGGCAGAGAGGCAGTCTGCAATATCTCACTTCACTAAGATGCAAAAAAACAAATATCGAGATCAGAGTTACTCAAAAGTGCTAGTCCTAGACTAGAAAAAGACTTTGCACCAGAATATAAATCATATACTGCTTCCCTTATTGAAAAAGTCTTATCATGAAAAAAGTCAGCTCATCTAAAAAGCATACTTAGTAATTCGATTGATTTACATTCTTTCAAAATCTCCTTACATCAACAGTCCATAGGCTACACTTTGAAAAGCAGAGGTCTAGAGGACTCATTTGAAAAAGGAAGTGGTATTTCCATCCTGAAAAATTCCATGTGGTTTAAGAGTTGCTCCATGTGTGGAGAAGCAATCATTCAATATACATTAATGATTTAATGCTATGTGAAGTGTGGTAGATGAAATGCTCCTGGAATGTGATAAATCCAAGATAAGCTCTTATAACTGAAGGCAAAATGCATTTTCTACATAATACTTCTATTTATGAATATAGGCTCCCTCTACTCTAAAACTTTCTTTTGCATGATTTCAACCTCCTGTCCTACCAGAGCTGAAATTTCAACCATCAGAGTTAGGATAAGACTTTTTTTTTTCCTTATTCATTACAATTGAATCATTTGGCAAAGAGATTTTTTAACACATGAAGCAATTTAATTTATCTTTAGTAGTTTAGATAAATAAGTAAAAAGATTTCTAGGCACACTCTCTTAAAATTAAGGAAAGGAAACAAATTAACTCAATAAATACAATAAAGTTTTTCTATTTTCCAAATTTTCAACCAGCTACAATACAATAAAATGAATTATTTTATTAGAAAATATAACTGTTCAAAGATTAAAAATAAATAAGTTGCTGCCACAAAATTGCAACATAATATACAGTTAACTCATTCTGTTATGGTCAGTTAAGAGAAAGATGGCAGGAGGAATGATACAGTCAAAAGTAAACAAAAAACGGGGAGGGGGAAGATATGAGGGAAAGGAGAGCTAGAGCAAAAAGAGAAAAAGAAAGAAAAAGTGCTTTATTGAATGAGTTAGTTACATGAGGTCACCAAGAGGAGCACATCCTCTGACTGAGGCACTATGGTGAGACCTGCGTTGTTTGATGATTTTATTGCCCTGGTGTCTTCAACACAGAGGTAAAGGAGATGCTCACATTCTCTAGGCAAAGGCACCATCAGCAAGCTTCCACTCTTCCTCACTGGACCAGAAGAATCACAGAGTGGTGGTCTTAACCCTGATGGAGGAGTACTCACTACCACTTATCCACACCTAGATGGCAGGGAAGGCAAAGAACCTTGGCGTCTGGCAGCCCTGCCTCCACCACTACCGAGCAGGCTCAAAGACAATGGTCAACTCAGGCTTTTCTTCTTGAAGTGTTTCTAATGCACGTTTTGTATCATAATTGAAATACATTCCACACAACCTGTAAAAGCAAATAGAGAAGCTTTGGATTGTACTCTTCAAATAAACACTTTCAGTTTTTGGCTTTAAAAATCTCATCTCCTCACTTAGCCTCACACTTCTAGGTTTTCCAATGTTGCACTTCATGCCTAATGTGGTTTCTGTGATATTCAATATTTTTAACCTTCAAGTTTGGAAATGTTTAAACATGTGCAAATATAGAGAGAATAGTATAATGAATCCCATTACCCAGGTTTGACAGTTAACAGCTCATGGCCAATCTTGTTTCATCTATCACCCACCCACTCCTCACATCAGTGGATTATCTTAAACACAGCAGTTCATGCATCTATAAATATTTCAATGGGTGAAACTAAATGCAGACTTTTAAAACATAACTGCAATGCCATTATCACACCCAAAAAAGTTAACAATAATTTCTAAATATCAATATATGTCCAATCAGTGTTTAAACTTCCTCAACTGTCTGATAAAATTTTTATATTATGTTCATTTAATCAGGAGCCATATAAAGTCCACACATTGGGCATTCCCTGGAGGTCCAGTGGTTAAGACTTGGTGCTTTCACTGCCATGGCCCAGGTTCAATTGCTGGTGGGGGAACTAAGATCCTGCAAGCCGCACAATGCAGCCAAAAAAAAAAAGGTCCACACATTGTAATTGCTTGGTATGCCTCTCAAGTCTTCTTTGATATCATTTCTTCCTCCTTCTCTTTTTTTAAGTTTCCCTTGCAACTTAACTAAGAAATCATACCATTTGTCCTGAAGCATTTCTAATAATCTTGATTTGGTTGTGTTATGGACTGTTTGTGTTCCTTCAAAATTCATATGTTAAGGCCCTAACCCTCAATGTGATGGTATTTGGATATGAGGTCTTTGGGAGGTAATGAGGGTTAGATGAGGTCATGGGGGTGGGTCCTCATGATGGGATTAGTGCCCTTATAATAAGAGATACCACAGCACACACTCTCTGTCTATCTCTGTCTCTATCTCTGTGTACCACATGAGGACACAACAAGTTCAGAAAAGAGCTCTCACCAGAAACCAAATCAGCCAGCGCCATGATCTTGGATGTTCCAGCTACCAGAACTGTGAGAAATAAATGTCTATGATTTGTTTAAGGCACCTAGTCTATGCTATTTTGTTATGGCAACCTGAGCTCACAAGACAGGTTGACTGCATCCATGGATTCCCCAGTCTATTTTGAGCCTGTCCCTTATCTCCAGAGTGTCCTTCAGGGCTGGGTCAATTAGCCCACATACAGAAATGTCCCCAGCTTCATCCTGACCAATAATTCCTTTCTTTCCTATTTCTCTTAGCTCTGGAAATGGCTTTTCTTGCAAGAAGCATGTTCCACTGTGTCCACACAAGGATACAATGCTGATCTGAACTATTGTTTATTCAAACCTGTATTCCAATTGGTTCTCAGCCTTGAGTCCATGGACAAGGACAGAAATTTCTGGGCTAATAGAATTTATAAACTAGGGGTAAGATATAGATAATAAATAAACAAGAAAATGATATAGCATGTATTATGATGGTCAACACTATGGAGGAAAATAAGCAAAGAAGAGGAAAGGCATGCTGGGTTGCTATTTTCAGTAGGATGGTTACAGTCAGACTCACAGAGAAAACCCTGAGCAGAGAAGTTAATGATGCACAGGAATAAGGTATGTGGATATCAAAGGGGGGAAGTTCCAGGCAGAGGGAACTGCAAGTGCATAGTTTCGGAGGTGACAGTGTTTTTCGAAATAGCAAGGAAACCAGTGTGAGTGGAGCAGAAGGAACTAGGGTTAGAAGATGACTTTGCAAAAATAGCAGGAGCCAGATCACATGGGGCCTTAGACACTGCCATGAGTTTGTGGCTCTTACTTTGTGATAGAAGCATGTTGGTAGGAGTGATATGCTCTGACTCATGTTTTAGCTACACCCTCCATCTGCAATGGTAGATGCAGAGTATCCTGGCAGAATGCTACCAGGACAATCCAGACAAGAGGTGACAGTGGTTTGAACTAGGGTAGGAGCCATGAAGCTGGCAAAAAGTGGTCAATGAGTGGGCATGCTGTGAAAGCAGAGTTAACAGGACATGCCAATGGATTGGATATGTGCGTAAGGAAAAAGATGTGTCAAAGATGACACCAGGATTGTTTTGACCTGAACAATTCAGACTGAGTTACCATTGACTGAGATAGGGAAGAAGCAGATTTTAGACAGAAGGGGACAGCACAGGTTTGGATTTGGACATGTGAAATTTGGGAGGCTTATTAGACATCCAAGTAGAAAGGTGAGACAAGCATTTGAACATGGAATTCATGGAGATATGAACTGGGGGAAGGGGAACAGCACATATATGATGAAACCAGAAGACTAGATGATGTAAACAAGGGAGAAAGTGTAAAGAAGAAAAATTAACCCAGTGATTGAGTCCTGGGGATTCAGTATGTAAAGGTCAGAATGATGAAGGGATACCAGAGGAGACTGAGCAGAAACAGCCAATGTAGTAGGAGAAAATCCAGAGGAGAGTGTGTTGACCCTAAAACCAAGTGAAAGAAATGTCTTTAGTGGAGACTGTGATCGTCAGAGCTGACAGAAGTTATGAAACTAATTAGGAAGCTCTTACTAGCGAGGTAATGTGTATCTCAGTGGTATCATTGATGATGGAAAGGAGCCAACGGTCCCAACACCCTGAAGACAGGCCAAAGTTTATGGAATTTCTAATCTTGATGTTTCTGGAGCACTTTCTATTTAGAAATTCTCCTAAACAAGACCAACAACATCCCTACTATGCAAGGACCTTTGCAATAAGGATGACCCATGGACAGGTCTAGTTCTACAAAGTATGATACCTTGCATAGAAATACAATTCTCTTTGGCTATTTTTCATTGGGACTTGTGTTTCTTTCAGGAATATGGATGAAAGGTCTTTTCACACCCAAATGAACCTTGATTATTCTAAATGTCTGGATGAAATTGAATACATAGTTCATGACTCAATTACTGTATACATTTATAAATCAGCAACTGGCCCAGGCCCAACCTCACCCAGAGTGCAAATGAAGCCAACCTGGATTTTGGAAACTGGCCAACTTTTCCTTAGCACTAGAAGCCCTGCCACACAAATCTCTACAGAGCACACTTACTTCAGGCTTTTCAGGAGGCAGCCCTGCTGTTTCAGCACTTCACAGAGTAGCATGACCCCCAGATCACCCAGGTCATTGTTGCCTAAGCTCAACTTTCGCAGGCTCTGGTTAGAAGTCAGAAGTGTGGAAAGACCCCAGCAGCAGTGTGACGTGAGGCTGCAGTTGTCTAATCTGCAAGAAAGAAGGTGATTTCAAGAAAATGTACCCTTAATTATCCTCCACAGGTCTCCCAGATCTTAGCCTGTAGTATTTCAAATGCAGAAAAGGCTCAGGATTAACAAACTTGGAACTGCCTTATGTGCCAAGGGTTATCATTCTCTCCTCTTCAGATGAGAATATTTTTTCCAGTCTACTGGATTTTGCAGTTCAAATGATTAACAGCAGTTTATGAAATGATTTTTCCCAAATTCTGTGTCTCCCCCCAAGATTTTCCTAAAACACTAGTGCCATACCACCCCCACTCTTTTGTGGTAGAGAGATTTATGGTGAAAGGAACTTCAGTATTTACCTTTACACCATCTAAAAGTACAGCTCCTCCTAGTCCCATAATCCTGTAAGAAGCCAAGCCCTAGGAAGACTCTCAGATATAGATTATCTCATCATCATTCCCCTCAACTGTCCCCTTCCCTGTAGCCACCATGCATTCCCATCACTGTAATAAGCTCAGAGACTTACTCCAACACCTGAAGCTTGCAGTGGGCATGTAAGAGTCCCTTACAGAGTAGCTTGATCCCCACGTCTCCGAGAGCATTGCCCCGTAGGTAAAGGTGTGTGAGATTCTGGTTTGTGCTGAGCACCGAGCATAGAGCTAGACAACCACTTGACGTAATGCCAGAATTCACCAACCTGTAGAAGGAACAGGGAGAAGAATCCTCAATGCCCAGACTTCCTTGAACATTGCACAGCTGTCTCAACACAGGAACTTCATTTTATCTGAAAAGCTTCATGCTTCAACTTAAAGGTCAGTGGCCAGCATCTTGGATATAATCTGAGGAGAGCATGACTCCCTATCTCTGGCCCCATAAAAGAGACAAATGATTTCTTAGCAGATGCTTTCCTGGGATCAGCAGAAGGGACAGAGCAAAAGCAAACTGATCCACATTCCCTCCACATTCCTCCTTCTTACACGTATTCCCTCTGGCCATACATGTTCCTCACTACCACTTCTTCCAGAAAGACATCCCAGATTGTCTCTTACTGATAATTCTCATTATTATTATATTAACACTGCAGAGGCCTACCTTATTTGATTCTTATACCAACCAAGCAAGTTGGCAGTGCAGCTGTAACTATTGAATATTTTCTACAGATTAGAAAGCTGAAGCTCATCAAATCATGTGTTGTTTTTAAGGTCAAAGAGAGAGTATTTGGTAGAGAGGGGACCCAGACTTACACCTTCTAGAGCCATCCCCTTCTCTATTGGCCATTCTGTCCATTTCACACTACCTTCTGCCTTGTAAATGGCCTCTCAGAGTACAAAGCCCTAGGTTTGCATTATACGCAGTGGAACTAAGATTTTTGATGTACTACTCTTGGTCAAGTTGAGAATATACTATCACCCAACAAGAGCATAAGGGCTCTGAAATAGAGAGCTGTGTCACTCCTGCATAGAAGCTCAAAGAGTAATATACAGTATGCAGAAAGTCACATGTGCTAGGCCTTCAACAAAGTTTTGATTTAAGAATATCTCATGCAGTCACATTTCTTTCTTAACAATGACATGTTTTTAAGTTCCAAGGTGTCTTAGAATCAGAAAAAATAGAAATACAGAAAGAAGTGATCCAGACAGCATAGCATGAACAGATGACCAAGAGGAAACAGAAATAATTATCCATCCGCTAGTCTCCATCTTCCCAGTCAAGAATGAGTCACAACAAAAAAGACTGAGTAAGCAAGACAAAGAGGGAAATGAAGCCCAAGAGGTATGAACAAAAACAATTGAGTAGTTTATAGTAAGTTCTTCTTTCTAGCTAAGGAGAATTTTATCAGAGGACCTTCAGTGAACATGCAGAAGGGATTTTCAGGATTTCTGGCTATCATAGACTGAATGTTTGTAGTCCCCCCTCCTCCAAATTTCATATATTGAAATCTTAACTCTCAATGTGATGGTACTATTGGGTTGGCCACAAAGATCATTTGGGTTTTTCTGTAACATCTTAGGGAAAAACCCAAAAGAACTTTTTGGCCAATCCAGTAGAATGTGGGGGCTTTAAGATGTGATTAGGTCTTGAGGGTAGAGTCCTCATGATGGGATTAGTGCCCTTTTAAAAGAGACCCCAGAGAGCTACCTCACCCCTATCACCATGTGAGAACACAGCAAGAGTGGCTGTATGCAAGCCAAGAATAGAGTCCTCACCAGGAACCAGGTGATCTACAGGCACCTTGATCTTGGATTTCCAGCCACCAGAACTGTGAGAAATAAATGTTTGTTGTTTGAGCCACCTAGTCTATGGTATTTTTGTTACCGCAGCCCAAATAGACTAAGACACTGGCAAAGATGAAGACCATTCCAGAAGACTAGAGATGGTCCTCAAAAAGGAAAAGAAAGAATATTTTGAAAGTTACAGAATAGTAAGATTTACTACTATTTCCAGAAAAGGGCTAAAAAGTATTATGCAACAGATGTTTGAGGAGAAGTACACAGTGAAGTGGCAGCAATTACAAGTAGATAGAGTGGTTTTGTTAAGAATAAGTCACATCAGGATTATCAGAATGTTGGTAACCACTGAGACTGAGTGATGGGTACATAGAGTACATAATGAAATGTTTAGAAAATCAAACAACCAAGCCCTACCAACCAAACCACTAGATTAGAAGAATGTAACCAACATCATATATCTTGGTTTCACTCAATCCATTCAACTCAGATCTACATTTACTGAACATAGATATCTTTCCATGTACTATGTTGTTACTGATTTTTTAAAAATTTACTAATGATATGCCTTATGTCACAAAAATGTCTCACAAAGAAAATTGAGGAAGAAGATTTAACATTTATTGAGTATCTACTAATTGCTTGGCTGTGTGATGATGACTTTAAATAGGATTATCTCATTGAATTATTAGAAAACCAAGATGCACGTGTTGTTTTTATATCTATTTTTAAATAGAAAAACTGAGGATCAGAGAAATCAGTTGAAGAATAAGAAGGAGCTTTCTAGATGGACAGTAGGAATGGGAGAGTAAGGGTAACCCTCAGGCAAAAAGGAAAATGGTATGCAAGGGTGAGGAAAGGTGAAGAGTGGGCCAGGTTCTTAGAACTAAAACTTCAGTATGACTCAGAAGAGTGAAGGGTGTGGTAGGCAAGAGGGAAGAAGCAGCAATTTAGGGCTGATGAGGGATAGCCTTATGTGCCAAGCTAAGATATACCAAATTTACCCTGATTTCAAAGACGAACGTTTGAAGGTTTTTTTGAGCAAAAGCCCAGTATTATCAAATTTGCATTTCAGAAAATTCCCTCTGGTGTTATGTAAAAGAAAGATGAGAGGCAGAGGAAATTGAAAGTAAACACAAGATTAGAATTATCCTCTGTTTATTTGTCAACTCCTTGGAAAGTCCCACTATTCAACAAGGCAGAATAGAGAGGGCAAGAGGGCAGAATAGAGAGGGGAAGAAACAGGAGAGGGGTGGGAAAAAAGTTACAAGAAATAAAGAATTTTGCAAATGCTTAGTGTGTGATGCTTGTGTAATATTGTGGAGGGGGCAGGGGCAATATGCAGCCAGAGAGAAAGAATTAAAGTTCAAGAAAAGAAATGTTGGCTATACCTAACAAAATATAAAATGCCTAAAAGTTTTGCCTCATTAATTCCACTTGTAGGTATCTGTCTCAAAACAAATACACACACATAAAGTTGTATATATAAATATGCTTGTTGCAGAGTTATTTGTAATAGTGAAAAAGTAGAAACTCATCCAAAGGTTCATCATTCAATGAGCAGCTAAATATATTACCATAATGCATACTATAGAGCATTATGCCAAAATCTGTAGATCTGTATATACCAGCATGGCAATGTGTCCACAGTAAATGAAAAAAGTAAATCATGGAAAAATGGTCTCATAATGATTCCAGTTTGGATAGACAGAGTGTTTGGGGTTGAATCATGTCCCCCAACATTTTATATGTTGAAGTCTTATCCCCCAGTACTTCAGCATATGACCTTATTTAGAAATAGGGTCACTGAAGATGTAATTAGTTAAAATGAGGTCATTAAGGTAAGCCCTAACCCAATATGACTGATATCCTTATAAAAGGGAGATGTTTAAACTCAAAGACAGACACACACCAACACAGTGAGAACACCATGTGCAGATGAAGGCTAAGACTGAGGTGATACATCTACAAGCCAAGGAATGTCAAATATTGCCAGTAAACCACCAGAAGCTGGAAGAGAAGTATGGAACATATTCTTCCTCACAGCTGTCAGAGGAACAAATCCTGCTGACACCTTGATCTTGGACTTTTAGCCTCCATTACTAAGACAAAATAAATTTTGTTTGGAACATTTTAACAATAGCAGAACATTCTTCTCAAGTGCACATGAAACATGTTCTAGGATAGATCATATGTTAGGCCACAAAACAAGTCTTAGCAAATTCAAAAAGATTGAAATTATACCAAGTATCTTCTCAGACCACAATGGTATGAAACTAGAAATCAATAACAGGAGGATAATTGAAAAACTCAAAAATACATGAAAATTAAACAATGCTCTTCTGAACAACCGATGAGTCAAAGAAAAATTATAGGGGAAATAAAATATCTTGAGTCAAAAAAAATTAAAAACAACATACCAAAACTTATAAGACACAGGAAAATCACTTCTAATGGGAAAGTTTCTAGCCATAAATGCATACATCAAGAAAATTGAAAGATCTTAATTAAACAACTAACTCTACACCTCAAAGAACTAGAAAAAGAGGAATAAACAAAGCCTAAAGTTAACAAAAGGAAGGAAATAAAAGATTACAGCAGAAATAAGTAAAATAAAAAGTAGAAAAATAATAGAAAAAAATAACAAACTAAGAGTTGGACCTTTGAAAAGACAAACAAAATTTACAAACTTTTAGCTAGAAACCTCCCTCCCCAAAAAAAAGGAGAGAGAGAAAGAAAACCTAAATCAATAAAATTGTAACCAAAAGAGGAGACATTAAAACTGATATCACAGAAATACAGAAGATCATAAGAACTGCTATAAACAACTATAACAAACTGGACAACCTAGAAGAAATGGAAAAATTCTTAGAAACATACAAGCTACCAGGACTGAATCAGGAGGAAATAGAAAATCTAACCAGACCAATTACTAGTAAGGAGATTGAATCAGAAATTAAAAATCTCCCAGCAAAAGAAGGCCCAGGACCAGATGGCTTCACTAGTGAATTTTATTAAGCATTTAAAGGAGAATTATCACCAATTCTCCACAGACTTTTCCAAAAATCAAAAAGGAGGGAACACTCCCTAACTCATTTTATGAGGCCAACATTACCTTGATACCAGATAGGACACTATAAGAAAAGAAAACCAGAGACCAATTTCCTTGATGAATATAGATGTAAAAATTCTCAACAAAATACTAGTAAAGTGAATTCAGCAGCACATTATAAGAATCATGTAGACTTCCCTGGTGGTCCAGTGGTTAAGAATCTGCCTGCCAATGCAGGGGACACGGGTTCAATCCCTGGTCCGGGAAGATCTCACATGCCGCGGGACAACTAAGCCCATGAACCACGACTACTGGGCCTGCACTCTAGAGCCTGCAAGCTGCAACTATTGAGACCATGAGCCACAACTACTGAAGCCTGTGTGCCTAGAGCCTGTGCTCTGCAATAAGAGAAGCCACTACAATGAGAAGCCCATGCACCACAATGAAGAGTAGCCCCTGCTCACCGCAACTAGAGAAAGCCCATGCGCAGCAATGAAGACCCAGCACAGCCAAAAAAAAGAAAAAAGAAAAAAGAATCATGCAATATGATCAAGTGGAATTTATCTCTGGGATGCAAGGATAGTTCAACATATGCAAATCCATTAATGTGATACATCACATTAATAGAATGAAATAAAAAAATCACATGACCATCTCAGTAGGTGCAGAAAAAGCATTTGACAAAATTCAACATCTGTTCATGATAAAAACTCTTAACAAATTAGGTATAGAAGGAATATACCCCATCATAATAAAGGCCATATATTACAAGCCCACAATTAACATCATACTCAACAGTGAAATGTTGAAAGCTTTTCTCTATAATTAGAAACATGACAAAAGTGCCCACCCTCCCCACTCCTATTCAACATAGTACTGAAAGTCCTAGCAAGAGCAATCAGGCCAGAAAAAGAAATAAATGTATCAGAATTGGAAAGGAAGAAGTAAAATTGACTCTACAGATGACATGATTTTTATGTAGAAAATCCTAAAGACTCAACCAAAAAAAACTGTTAGATCTAATCAATGAATTCAGTAAAGTTGCAGTATACAAAAATCAACAAACAAATGTCAGTAACATTTCATGTAGTGTTGGTGGTATAGTGGTGAGCATAGCTGCCTTCCAAAAGCCAGTAGCATTTCTATACACTAATAACATTATATAAAAAAGAAATAAAGAAAACTGTCCCATTTACAGTAGCATCAAAAACAATAAAATACTTAGGAATAAACTTAATCAAAGAGGTGAAAGATCTCTACACTGAAAACTATAAGACACGGGTGAAAGAAATTTAAGAAGACATAAACAAACGGAAAGATATCCCTTGTTCATGTATTGGGAAGAATTAATATCATCAAAATGTCCATACTACTTGAAGACATCTACCAATTCAATGCAATCCTTATCAAGACTTCACTGGAATTTTTCACAGAAGTAGAAAAAACACTTCTAAAATTTATATGGAACCATAAAAGACCCAGAATAGCCAAAGTAATCCTGATAGAGAAGAACAAAGCTAGAGGCATCATACCTCCTAATTTCAAAGTATATTGTAAAGCTATGGTAATCAAAACTGTATCATAGTGGCATAAAAACAGACAATAGACCAATGGAACAGGATCCAGAGACCAGAAATAAGCCCATGAATATGCCATCAACATATATTTGATGAGGAGCCAAGAATACTCTATGGAGAAGACAATCTCTTCCATAAATGGTGCTGGGGAAATTAGATTTTCACATGAAAAGGAATGAAACTAGACCCCTTTCATATATCACTTACAAAAATCAACTTGAATAGGATTAAAGACTTAAAGATAAGACCTGAAACCATAAAATTCCTGGAAGAAAATATAGAAAACAAAGTTCCTTGACATGGATCTTAGTAATGATTATTTTTTAATATGACTCCTAAAGCATTGGCAACAAAATTAAAAATAAACAAATGGGACTACATAAAACTAAAGTTTCTGCATAGCAAAAGAAATAATCAGCAAAATGAAAAGGCAACCTACAAAATGGGAGACAATATTTGCAAATCATGTATCTGATAAAAGGTTAATATACAAAATGTAAAGAACTCATATAACTCAATAGCAAAAAAGCAAATAATCCAATTTAAAAATGAGCAAAGGGCCTGAATAGATATTTTTCCAAAGAAGATATTCGAATAGGCAACAGGTACATGAAAAGATGCTCAACAGGACTACTCACCAGGGAAATGTAAATTAAAAACACAATGAGCTACTACCTCATGTCTGTTAAAATGGCCATCATCAAAAAGACAAGTAATAACTATAGATAACACTGCTGTATGGTATATTTGAAAGTTGTTAAGAAAGTAATTCTAAAACATTTTTTGTAACTATATGAAGTGATGGATATTAACAGTGGTAATCATTTTGCAATGTATGTATGTCAAGTCATTATGCTATACACCTTAAACTTATACAGTGCTGTACTTTAATTATATGCCAATAAAATTGAAAGAAAAAAAGTAAAAATAAATGTTGCTTAAGCCACTCCTTTTGTGGTACTTTATTACAGTAGCCCTAGAAAACCAATACACAGAGTGTATTAAGATGGGTGGGTAGATGGACAGATTAATGGATGGATGATTGTTCATGTATAACAAAATGTCTGGAAGTTTGCTCATCAGCCTGCTGTAAATTGTTCTCTTGGGAAGTGAGCTGAAAAGGAGCTTTCAATTCTTACTTCATGTATTTGTATTATTTAACATTTTCACACTAAGCATGTATTACTTTTGTAATTAAAAAACTCACAAGCAGGACTTCCAGTTTCCAGGCCAGCATGTAGAAAACTTAGAAGTTGCCATTCTGTCCTAACAACAAGGTAAAAGCTGAACAAGCTGACGAATCAACAATACTTCTTAAATCCACGAGATGTGTGGCCACAGCACAATTTGCTGCCCCCAAAATTGGGGAGACACAGAGGCAAATACAAAGAATCATAACTTCCTGGATCAGAAACCCATGAGTTTAAATCTCCATGGGAATCAGTGCCCAGGTAGGAAAACCTGAATTGTAATTGACAAATAACTAAAGGCTAGTTGTGGAGAAGTCTGAACAATAAAAACACCGGGGGACCCCATCATAAGGGGACCTGCATACTTTTGTGAGTTTTATCTCCAGGAGTTCAACCAAGTTCTCACATTAAATATCAGGGAAAAATCCCTCTGTGCTTCCAGTACAGGGAGGAGTAAAGGAACCATTTTAAAATACAAGCATATGTCAGAGATATTGTCAGTTCAGTTCCAGACTACCGTAATGAAACAAATATCGCAACCAAATTAGTCACACGAATTTTTTGGTTTCCCAGTGCATATAAAAGTTATGTTTACACTATACTGTAGTCTATTAAGTGTGCAATAGCAATATGTCTAAAAAAAAACAATGTGCGTACTTTAATTAAAAAATACTTTATTGCTAAAAAATGCTAACTGTCGTCTGAGCCTTCAGTGAGTCATAATCTTTGCTGGTGGAAGGTCTTGACTCAGTGTTGATGGCTGCTGACTGATCAGAATGGTGGTTGCTGAGGTTTAGGGTGGCTGTGGCGATGTCTTGAAATAAGACAACGTGAACAACAAGGTCCTACTGTAGAGCACAGGGAGCTATATTCAACATTCTGTGATAAACCGTAATGGAAATGAACATGAAAAAGAACATATACATATGTATAACTGACTCACTTTGCTGTACAGTAGAAACTAACACAACATTGTAAATCAACTACACTTCAATAATTTTTTTTTTAAAAAGACAACCATGAAGTTTGCCAGATTGATTGACTCTTCACTTGAACACTTAGAAGAATTGTAGGGTTATTAATTGGCCTAATTTCAATATTGTTGTGTCTCAGAGAATAGGGAGGCCCACTGAGAGGAAGAGAGATGACACAGGAACAGCCGATCTGTGGAGCAGTCAGAACACACACAACATTTATCAGTTAAGTTCACTGACTTATATGGGTGTGGTCTGTGGTGCCCCCAAAACACTTACAATGGAACCAATAAAAATTGCTGATCACGGATCACCATAACAAATATAATAATAATCAAAAAGTATGAAATATGGCAAGAATTACCAAAATGTGACACAGAGACACAAAGTGAGGAAATGCTGTTGGAAAATGGTGTGAATAGACTTGCTCAACACAGGGTTGCCACAAACCTTCAATCTGTAAAAATTGCAATGTCTGTGAAGCACAATAAAGCCAAGATCAATAAATTAACGTATGCCTATATACCAGAGCACTCTGTTCTTTTCAACAATACTTGTCTTCAGGAGAAAATAGTTGCCCAAAGCCTAACTTGCTGGGATATTATTAGTCTAACTGATCTTAGGGAAGGGAAATACTCAGCTTCAGCCTACTCTAGGCAACCTGTTCTGCTAAGAAGGGAGGGAAAAAACTGAGAAGCAGTTGAAAAGCACTGAGAATTCACAGTCCAGAGGTATAAATTCACTAAAAGGCTGAAACCTAATCATAGGATTATAGAATGCTTCACCTCTTCCCACACTTCATTACCATATTACTAAAGTTCTATTTAGAGTAGTTCCCTCTACCCAGTACATCATGTCCAGGTTTCAAGAAAAAGTTACAAAACACTTTAAAAGGCAAAGAATAAAGGTTGAAGAAACAGAGAAAACATCAGAACCAGAGTCAGATATGGCAGGAATGTGAAATTCTCAGACCAGGCATTTAAAATAATTATAACTAATACCCTAAGAGCTCTAACGGATTAAGTAAACAGCATGGAAGAACAGACAGGCAAAGTAAGCAGAGAGGGGACCAGTCTCTCCCATGAGAAAACCTGCACAAGCCTCTTAGATAGCCTCATCCACCAGAGGACAAATAGCAGAAGCAAGAAGAACTACAATCCTGCAGCCTGTGGAGCAAAAACCACATTCACAGATAGATAGACAAGATGAAAAGGCAGAGGGCTATGTACCAGATGAAGGAACAGGATAAAACCTCAGAAAAACAACTAACTGAAGTGCAGATAGGCAACCTTGCAGAAAAAGAATTCAGAATAATGATAGTGAAGATGATCCAGGACCTCGGAAAAACAATGGAGGCAAAGATCGAGAAGATGCAAGAAATGTTTAACAGAGACCTAGAAGAATTAAAGAACAAACAAACAGAGATGAACAATACAATAACTAAAATTAAAACTACACTAGAAGGAATCAATAGCAGAATAACTGAGGCAGAAGAACGGATAAGTGACCTGGAAGACAGAAGGGTGGAATTCACTGCTGCAGAACAGAAAAAAGAATGAAAAGAAATGAAGACAGCCTAAGAGACCTCTGGGACAACATTAAACGCAACAACATTTGCATTATAGGGGTCCCAGAAGGAGAAGAGAGAGAGAGAAAGGACCAGGGAAAATATTTGAAGAGATTATAGTCAAAAACTTCCCTAACATGGGAAAGGAGATAGCCACCCAAGTCCAGGAAGCCCAGAGAGTTCCATACAGGATAAACCCAAGGAGAAACACACCGAGACACATACTAATCAAACTGGCAAAAATTAAAGACACAGAAAAATTATTGAAAACAGCAAGGGAAAAATGACAGATAACATACAACGGAACTCCCATAAGGTTAACAGCTGATTTCTCAGCAGAAACTCTATAAGCCAGAAGGGAGTGGCATGATATACTTAAAGTGATGAAAGCAAAGAACCTACAACCAAGATTACTCTACCCGGCAAGGAACTCATTCAGATTCGATGGAGAAATCAAAAGCTTTACAGACAAGCAAAAGCTAAGAGAATTCAGCATCACCAATCCAGCTCTACAACAAATGCTAAAGGAACTTCTCTAAGTGGGAAACACAGGAGAAGAAAAGAATCTACAAAAACAAACCCAAAACAATTAAGAAAATGGTCATAGGAACATACATATCGATAAATACCTTAAACGTGAATGGATTAAATGCTCCAACCAAAAGACACAGGCTTGCTGAATGGATACAAAAACAAGACCCATCTATATGCTGTCTACAAGAGACCCACTGCAGACCTAAGGACACATACAGACTGAAAGTGAGGGGATGGAAAAAGATATTCCATGCAAATGGAAATCAAAAGAAAGCTGGAGTAGCTATACTCATATCAGATAAAATAGACTTTAAAATAAAGAATGTTACAAGAGACAAGGAAGGACACTACATAATGATCAAGGGATCAATCCAAGAAGAAGCTATAACAATTATAAATATATATGCACCCAACATAGGAGCACCTCAATACAGAAGGCAACTGCTAACAGCTATAAAAGAGGAAATTGACAGTAACACAATAATAGTGGGGGACTTTAACACCTCACTTACACCAATGGACAGATCATCCAAAATGAAAATAAATAAGGAAACAGAAGCTTTAAATGACACAATAGACAAGATAGATTAATTGATATTTATAGGACATTCCATCCAAAAACAGTAGATTACACTTTCTTCTCAAGTGCGCACAGAACATTCTCCAGAATAGATCACATCTTGGGTCACAAATCAAGCCTCAGTAAATTTAAGAAAATTGAAATCATATCAAGCATCTTTTCTGACCACAACGCTATGAGATTAGAAATGAATTACAGGGAAAAAAACGTAAAAAACACGAACACATGGAGGCTAAACAATACGTTACTAAATAACCAAGAGATCACTGAAGAAATCAAAGAGGAAATCAAAAAATACCTAGAGACAAATGACAATGAAAACACGATGATCCAAAACCTATGGGATGCAACAAAAGCAGTTCTAAGAGAGAAGTTTATAGCTATAAAAGCATACCTCAAGAAACAAGAAAAATCTCAAATAAACAATCTAACCTTACACCTAAAGGAACTAGAGAAAGAAGAACAAACAAAACCCAGAGTTAGCAGAAGGAAAGAAAATCATAAAGATCAGAGCAGAAATAAATGAAATAGAAACAAAGGAAACAATAGCAAAGATCAATAAAACTAAAAGTTGGTTCTTTGAGAAGATAAACAAAATTGATAAACCATTAGCCAGACTCGTCAAGAAAAAGAGGGAGAGGACTCAGATCAATAAAATTAGAAATGAAAAAGGAGAAGTTACAACAGACACCATTGAAATACAAAGCATCCTAAGAGACTACTACAAGCAACTCTATGCCAATAAAATGGACAACCTGGAAGAAATGGACAAATTCTTAGAAAGCTATAACCTTCCAAGACTGAACTAGGAAGAAATAGAAAATATGAACTGACCAGTCACAGGTAATGAAATTGAAACTGTATTAAAAATCTTCCAACAAACCAAAGTCCTGGACCACATGGCTTCACAGGTGAATCTATCAAACATTTAGAGAAGAGCTAACACCCATCCTGCTCAAACTCTTCCAAAAAATTGTGGAGGAAGGAACACTCCCAAATTCATTCTATGAGGCCACCATCACCCTGATACCAAAACCAGACAAAGACACTACAAAAAAAGAAAATTACAGACCAATATCACTGCTGATTACAGATGCAAAAATCCTCAACACAATACTAGCAAACAGAATCCAACAACACATTAAAAGGATCATACACCATGATCAAGTGGGATTTATCCCAGGGATGCAAGGATTCTTCAATATATGCAAATCAATCAATGTGATACACCATATTAACAAATTGAAGAATAAAAACCATATGAACATCTCAATAGATGCAGAAAAAGCTTTTCACAAGATTCAACACTCATTTATGAAAAAAACTCTCCAGAAAGTGGGCATAGAGGGAACCTACCTCAACATAATAGAGGCCATATATGACAAACCCACAGCAAACATCATTCTCAATGGTGAAAAACTGAAAGCATTTCCTCTAAGATCAGGAACAAGACAAGGATGTCCACTCTCACCACTATTATTCAACATAGTTTTGGAAGTCCTAGCCACGGCAATCAGAGAAGAAAACAAATAATAAAAGCAATACAAATTGGAAAAGAAGAAGTAAAGCTGTCACTGTTTGCAGATGATATGATACTGTACATAGATAATCCTGAAGATGTCACCAGAAAACTTCTATAGCTAATCCATGAATTTGGTAAAGTTGCAGGACACAAAATTAATGCACAGAAATCTCTTCCATTCCTATACACTAACAATGAAAGATCAGAAAGAGAAATTAAGGAAACAATCCCATTCACCATTGCAACAAAAACAATAATATACCTAGGAATAAACGTACCTGGGAGACAAAAGACCTATATGCAGAAAACTATAAGACACTGATGAAAGAAATTAAAGGTGATACCAACAGATGGAGAGATATACCATGTTCTTGGATTGGAAGAATCAATATTGTGAAAATGACTATACTACCCAAAGCAATCTACAGATTTAATGCAATCCCTATCAAATTACCAATGGCATTTTTTGCGGAACTAGAACAAAAAAATCTTAAAATTTGTATGGAGACACAAAAGACCCCGAATAGCCAAAGCAGTCTTGAGGGGAAAAAGCGGAGGTGGAGGAATCAGACTCCCTGACTTCAGACTATACTACAAAGCTACAGTAATCAAGACAATATGGTACTGGCACAAAAACAGAAACATAGATCAATGGAACAAGATAGAAAGCCCACAGATAAACCCATGCACCTATGGTTAACTAATCTATGACAAAGGAGGCAGGATATACAATGGAGAAAAGACAGTCTCTTCAATAAGTGGTGCTGGGAAAACTGGACAGCTACATGTAAAAGAATGAAATTAGAACACTCCCTAACACCATACACAAAAATAAACTCAAAATGGATTAGAGTCCTAAATGTAAGACTGGATACTATAAAACTCTCAGAGGAAAACATAGGAAGAACACTCTTTGACATAAATCACAGCAAGATCCTATTTGATCCACCTCCTAGAGTAATGGAAATAAAAACAAAAATAAACAAATGGGACCGAATGAAGCTTAAAAGCTTTTGCACAGCAAAGGAAACCAAAAACAAGACGAAAAGACAACCCTCAGAATGGGAGAAAATATTTGCAAATGAATCAACGGACAAAGGATTCATCTCCAAAATATATAAACAGCTCATGCGGCTCAATATTAAAAAAACAAACACCCCAATCCAAAAATGGGCAGAAGACCTAAATAGACATTTCTCCAAAGAAGACATACAGATGGCCAAGAAGCACATAAGCTGCTCAACATCACTAATTATTAGAGAAATGCAAATCAAAACTACAATGAGGCATCACCTCACACCAGTTAGAATGGGTTTCATCAGAAAATCTACAAACAACAAATGCTGGAGAGGGTGTGGAGAAAAGGGAACCCTCTTGCACTGTTGGTGGGAATGTAAATTGATACAGCCACTATGGAGAACAGTATGGAGGTTCCTTAAAAAACTAAAAATAGAATTACCGTATGATCCAGCAATCCTACTACTGGCCATATACCCAGAGAAAACCACAATTCAAAAAGACACATGCACCCTAATGTTCATTGCAGCACTATTTACAATAGCCAGGTCATGGAAGCAACCTAAATGCCCATCAACAGATGAATGGATAAAGAAGGTGTGGTACATATATACAATGGAATATTACTCAGCCATAAAAAGGAACGACATTGCGTCATTTGTTGAGACGTGGATGGATCTAGAGACTATCATACAGAGTGAAGTAAGTCAGAGAGAGAAAAACAAATAT
Organism: Balaenoptera borealis; assembly: GCF_965194805.1. Classification (NCBI taxonomy): domain Eukaryota; kingdom Metazoa; phylum Chordata; class Mammalia; order Artiodactyla; family Balaenopteridae; genus Balaenoptera; species Balaenoptera borealis. Next base: position 169,925,858 of record NC_138867.1, read on the forward strand.
TGTACATTAATGCATATATGTGGAACCCAGAAAAATGGTACAGATGAACCTATTTTCAGGGCAGAAATTGAGACAGGGCAGATGTAGAGAACAAACGTATGGACACCAAGGGGGGAAAGCTGTGGGGTGGTGGGGGTGGTGGTTTGATGAATTGGGCGATTGGGATTGACATGTATACACTGATGAGTATAAAATTGATGACTAATAAGAACCTGCTGTATAAAGAAAAGAAACAAAAACCTGAGCCTAGGGAGTTAGGGGAGGGGTGGAGTGGGAGGTTGGGGTTAGCAGATGTAAGCTATTATATATAGAATGGATAAACCACAAGGTCCTACTGTATAGCACAGGGAACTATATTCAGTATCCTATGATAAACCATAAAAAAAAAAAGTGGGCTTCCCTGGTGGCGCAGTGGTTGAGAATCTGCCTGACAATGCAGGGGACACGGGTTCGAGCCCTGGTCTGGGAAGATCCCACATGCCGCAGAACAGCTGGGCCCATGAGCCACAATTACTGAGCCTGCGCGTCTGGAACCTGTGCTCCGCAACAAGAGAGGCCGCGATAGTGAGAGGCCCGCGCACCACGATGAAGAGTGGCCCCCGCTTGCCACAACTAGAGAAAGCCCTTGCACAGAAAAGAAGACCCAACACAGCCATAAATAAATAAATTAATTTTTTTAAAAAAAACTAGAAAAAAAAAAACTCTTAATAAAAAAAAGTAAGCAGAGTGATGGAAATTCCAAGAAGGAACCAAAAAGGAAAGCTAGAGATTAAAACAAGAACAACAACAACAACAAAAACCCAAAAAATAATAACAGTGTAACAGAAAATAAGAATGCCTTTGATGGGATTATTAGTAGACTGGACATAGCTGAGAAAAGAATCTCTGAGCTTGAGGATATCTTAATAGGAAGCTCTAGAACTGAAAAGTAAACAGAAAAAAAGGATGGAAAAAAAACCCCAGAATATCCAAGAACTGTGGAATAACTATAAAAGTTGCCATATGAGTGTAACAGACACATAATGGAAATACCAGAAGGAGAGGAGAATGGAACAGAAGAATTACAGGAAACAAATATGACCAAGAAATTTCACTAAGTTAATGTCAGATGCCAAATCACAGATCCAGAGAACGCCAAGCAATATAGGTACCAAAAAAAATGGAAAAAAAGAAGAAAAAAAAAAAAAAAAACTACGGCTAGTCATATCATTTTCAGAACACAAAAAATCAAAGGTAAAGGAAAAATCCTGAAAGAAGCCAGAGGGGGGAAAATACTTTTTCTGTTTAGGAGCAAAGATAAGAATTACAACTGACTTATTCTCAGAAATCATGCAAACAAGAAAAGAATGGAGTGAAATATTTAGTGTTGAGAGAAAAAAAATCCTAGAATTCTGAACCCTGTGAAATTAGCCATCAAAACTGAATATTATTCAGCCTTTGTTTCTCAGACAAACAAAAATTGAGGGAATTTGTCACCAATAGAACACCTTGCAAGAAATGAAATGTTACTTTAAAAAGTTCTTTAGAGAGAAGGAAAATAATATATGTCAGATGTGCATAAAGAAAGGAAGAGCACCAGAGAAGGAACAAGTGAAGGTTAAATAAGAACTTTTATTTTTCTTATTCTTAATTGATCAAACAGATAACATCATGTTCAAAATAATAGCAACAATGTATTCAATGATTTATATTTATGTGTATATATATGCTTATATATAAATTGAATGAATGACAGCAATTATACAAGGGACAGAAAGGAGGAATTAGGATTACTTTGTTATTATAAGGTATTCATACTGTGAAGTGGCATAAGGTTATTTGAAAGTAGACAGATTAGTTGTAAATATGTATTCCAAACTCTGGAGCAACCACTAAGAAAAATTTTTTGAAAGTAAAATGGAGGGAATCCTGGCTGTCCAGTGGTTAGGACTCAGCACTTTCACTGCCATGGGCCCAGTTCAATCCCTGGTCAGAAAGCAAAGATCCTGTAAACCGGGCAGCACAGCCAAAATAATAAAGTATGACGGATGTGCTAAGAAAAGAGACAAAATGGAATTATATAAAAGGTCCAGTTAAAGTCACAAAAGGCAGAAAAAGAGATGAAGACAAAAATAAGATAAAAGAACAAGAGCAATAAATGGAAAATGGGAACAAATATGAGATATTAATCCAACAATGTCAATAATTAATTTATCAATGATCTAAATAAATCGATTAAAAGGCAGGTATCAGAGAGTGAACAAAAAATAAGACCCAACTGTTTATTGTCTACAAGAAATCCACTTTAGGACTTCCCTGGTGGCGCAGTGTTTAAGAATCCACCTGCCAACACAGGGGACATGGGTTCGAGCCCTGGTCCGGGAAGATCCTACATGCTGTGGAGCAACTAAGCCCATGCACCACAACTACTGAGTCTGCACTCTAGAGACCACGAGCCACAACTACTGAGCCCATGTGCCACAGCTACTGAAGCCCATGCACCTAGAGCCCGTGCTCTGCAACAAGAGAAGCCACTGCAATGAGAAGCCTGCACACTGCACCAAAGAGTAGCCCCCACTCACCACAACTAGAGAAAGTCCGTGCATAGCAACGAAGACCCAAGGCAGCCAAAAATAAATAAATAAATAAATAAATAGAAATCCACTTTAAATATAAACACATACAGATTAAAATTACAGGAATGGAAACAATGTTTTAAAAAATAAGTGTAAAGGGATAGAGAAAGATATAGCATGCTAACACTAATCAAAAAAAAGCAGAGGATATGTGGTATAGGTGATAGATGATAGATAGATAGATAGATAGATAGATAGATAGATAGATAGATATACATATACATATATGCAATGGAATATTATTCAGCCTCAAAAAAGAAGGAAATCCTGCCATTTGTGACATGAATGAACCCAGAGGACATTATGCTAAGTGATTTAAGCCAAAGAGAGAAAGACAAATACCATGTAATCTCACCTATATGTGGAATCAAAAAAAAAAACAAAAAAACAAAAAACCCACCAAACTCATAGTTAACAGAGTAGAATGGGGGTTACCAAAGGTTGGGGGGATGGGGGAAAAAGGGAGATATTGATCAAAGAATATAAACTTTCAATTATAAGTTCTGAAGACTGAATGTACAGCTTGGTGACTGTACATTCACCAAGTTAATATGTTGTATATTTGATACTTGCTAAGAGTAGATTCAAGTGCTCTCACCACACACAGACAAAAAAGTAACAAGGTGATGGGTATGTTAATTAGCTTATTTGTGGAAATTTGTTCACAATGTATACATATATTAAAACATCACGTGGTACATATTAAATATATATTACTTTTATTGGTCAATCATACCTCGATAAAGCTTGAAAATGTTTTTAATTTAAAAAATAAAAAATAAAGCAGGAGTATCTATATTAATTTCAGACAGAGCAGCCTGCAGAGCAATGAAAATTATTAAGGATAAAGAGGGACATTATATGATGTTTATATTGGTCAATTTCCAAGAAGACATAACAATTCTTAACATATGTGTGCCTAAAAAAAGTCAAAATATGTGAGGCAAAAACTGATAGAACTGCAAGGAGAAAAAATATATGTATCTATAACACATTGTTGGAGACTTTAACATCCCTCTACTGGAAACTAACAGATCCAGCAGGCAGAAAATCAGTAAGGACATAGTTGAACTCAGCAACTCTATCAATGAACTGAAAATAATTGAATTCTACGTGTGGTTGCCAAGGGGGAGTGGGAGTAGGGGAGGGAGGGATTGGGAGTTTTGGATTAGCAGATGCAAACTATTATATTTAGAATGGATAAACAACAAGGTCCCACTGTATAGCACGGGGAACTATATTCAATATCCTGTGATAAACCATAATGGAAAAGAGTATATATGTATATATCTGAATCACTTTGCTGTACAGCAGAAATTAACACAACACTGTAAATCAACTATACTTCAAAAAAATAAATTAAAAAAAATTGCCATCTATGGACTACTTCATCCAACAACAGAGGAATACACATTCTTCTCAGGCTCACATGTAACATTCACCAAGATAGACCACATTCTGTGTCATAAAACATATCTTAACAAGTTTAAAAAACAAATCAGACTGCAATCAAATGAAACTAGAAATAAATAACAGAAAGATAGCTGGAAAATTCTAAAATACATGGACACTAAACAACACACTTCTTTTTTCTTTCCATGTTAATTACTGTGTTTTAATTATGGCATCTTCCCCTTTACCAGAATATTTATGAATTATTCTTTGTGTAATCCCAAGGTACATTATTAATGCAAATCAAAGGACAGGTTAGTTATAAATATTAATGACCCAGGCAAAGTAACTTTTGGCATGGAATTTCATAACACAGTCAATTTTCTAAACAACACACTTCTAAATAAAACATGGATCAAGGAAGAAATCTCAAAAGAAATTTTAAAATATTTTAAACTAAATGAAAATAAAAACACAACTTAAAATTTGTGGGATGCAGCAAAAGCAGTGCTTAGATGGAAATTTATAGCAAGGGATGCATATATTAGTAAAAAATAAAAATCTAAAATCAATCATCTAAGCTTCCACCTTAGGAAACTAGAAAAAGAAGAGCAAGTTAAATTCAAAGTAAGCAGAAGAAAAGCAATAAAAATTAGAGCAGGAATCAATGAAATTGAAAACAATAAATTCATATCAAGAAAATCAATGAGAGCTTCCCTGGTGGCACAGTGGTTAAGAATCTGCCTGCCAATGCAAGGGACACGGGTTTGAGCCCTGGCCTGGGAAGATCCCATGTGCCGTGGAGCAAATAAGCCCATGCACCACAAGTACTGAGCCTCCACTCTGGAGCCTGCAAACCACAACGACAGACCCCATGCCACAACTACTGAAGCCCATGCGCCTAGAGCCCATGCTCTGCAACAAGGGAAGCCACTGCAATGAAAAGCCCATGCACCGCAACGAAGAGTAGCCCCTGCTTGCCTCAACTAGAGAAAGCCCACACACAGCAACAAAGACCCAACACAGCCAAAAATTAATTAATTAATTAATTAATTAATTAATTTTTTAAAAAAAGAAAATCAATGAATCTTGGGCTTTCCTTGTGGTGCAGTGGTTAAGAATCCGCCTGCCAATGCAGGGGACACAGGTTCGAGCCCTGGTCTGGGAAGATCCCACATGCTGCGGAGCAACTAAGTCCGTGTGCCCAAACTTCTGAGCCTGTGCTCTAGAGCCTGTGAGCCACAACTACTGAAGCCCGCGTACCTAGAACTGGTGCTCCGCAACAACAGAAGTCACTGCAATGAGAGGCCCGTGCACCGCAAGGAAGAGCAGCCCCCACTCACCACAACTAGAGAAAGCCAACGCACAACAACGAAGACCCAATGCAGACAAAAATAATTAAAAAAAAAAAAAAAGGAAAAAAGAAAATCAATGAATCCAAAAACTGATCTCCTGAAAAGATCAATAAAATTGATAAATTTCTAGCCAGGCTAATGAAGAAAAACAAAGAGAAAGGACACAAATTACTAATATCAGAAATGAAAGAAGGGAAATCTCTACAGTTCCCCAAAATATTAAAAGGATAAGAAAGGAGTCCTACAAACAATTCTATGTGCACATATTTTATAAGTTAGACGAAATGAACCAATCCTTTAAGGACAAAATTTGCCAAAACTTAAACAAGAAGAAATAGTCTGAATAGAACTTTGTCTATTAAAGAAATTGAATCAGTAATTAACAAACTTTCAAAAGAGAAAGTGCTAGACACAAATGGTTTCACTGATGAATTCTAACAAATGTTTAAGGAAGAAATTTTACCAATTCTCTACAACTTCTTTCAGAAGAGAGAAGCAAAGGGAACATTTCCAAACTCATTCTATGAAGCCAGCATTATAAATATCTCTTATGACCAAAGGTGCAAAAATCCTCAACAGAATATTACCAAATTGAATCCAACAATGTATAAAAATTTATATACCATGATCACATGGAATTTATCCCAGATATTCAAGACTGAATCAACATTTGAAAATCAATTAATATAATCCATCACATCAACAGAATATAGAAAAAATTGCATGATCATGTCAATAGATACAGAAAAAGCATTTGACAAAATCCAACACCCATTCATGATAAAAGTACTCAGCAAACTAGGAATGAGGGAAACTTCCTGGACTTGTTTTAAAAAATCCTACTGGTAACAGCATACTTAAAGGTAAGGAACTTGAAATTTTCCCACTAAGATTAGGAAAAAGACAAGGATGTCCCCTCTCACCGCTCCTTTTCTTCATCATAGTAGAAATCCTAGCTAATGCAATAAGACAGCAAAAGGAAAAAATAATAAAAGGTATACAGATTGGGAAGAAAAAATAAAGCTGTGTTCACAGAGGACATGATCTTCCATATAGAAAATCTGAAAGAACTGAAAAAAACTCTTACAATGAAAAAGCAATTTCAGCATGGTTGCAGGATATAAGGTTATGAGGACACAGGGAGGGGGAAGGGTAAGCTGGGATGAAGTGAGAGAGTAGCACTGACACATATACACTACCAAATGTAAAACAGATAGCTAGTGGGAAGCAGCTGCATAACACAGGGAGATCAGCTTGATACCCTGTGACCATGTAGAGGGGTGGGATAGGGAGGGTGGGAGGGAGGCACAAGAGGAAGGGGATATGGGGATACATGTATACATATAGCTGGTTCAGTTTTGTTATACAGCAGAAACACAACATTGTAAAGCAATTATACTCCAATAAAGATGTTAAAAAATGTGATATATATATATATATATATATATATATATATATATATATAAAATGAAATACAACCCATCCATAAAAATAGAATGAAATAGAGACCTGGTGGTGCAGTGGTTAAGAATCCGCCTGCCAATGTGGGGACATGGGTTCAATCCCTGGTCCAGGTAGATCCAACCTGCCACGGAGCAACTAAGCCTGTGGGCCACAACTACTGAGCCTGCACTCTAGAGCACATGGGCCACAACTACGAGCCCATGTGCCACAACTACTGAAGTCCACATGCCTAGAGCCCATGCTCCACAACAAGAGAAGCCACCGCAATGAGAAACCCATGCACCTCATCAAAGAGTAGCCCCACTCGCCACAACTAGAGAAAGCCCACACACAGCAACGAAGACCCAATGCAGCCAAAAATAAAAAAAAAATAAAGAATGAAATAATGCCATTTGCAGCAACAGGGATTGAACTAGAGATTGTCATACTAAGTGAAGTAACTCAGAAAGAGAAAGACAAATACCATATGATATCACTTACGTGTGGAATCTAAAATATGACACAAATGAACTTATCTATGAAACAGAAATGGACTCACAGACATAGAGGATAGACTTGTGGTTGCCAAGGGGGAGGGGGTTGGGGGATGGAGTGGAAGTTTGGGGTTAGCAGTTGCAAACTGCTATCTATGGAATGGATGGACAATGGGGTCTTACTGTATGGCACAGGGAACTATGGTCAGTATCTTGGGACAAACCATAATGGAAAAGAATATTGCAAAAAGAATGTATATATAAATATATGTATAACTGAATCACTTTGCTGTGCAGCAGAAATAAACACAACATTGTAAATCAACTATTTTAAAAAAAGATGTGGTACATATATACAATGGAATATTACCCAGCCATAAAAAAAGAATGAAACAATGCTATTTGCAGCAACATGGAGGGATATGGAAATTATCATACTAAGTGAAGTAAGTCAGACAGAGAAAGACAAATATCATATGATATCATTTATATGTGGACTCAAAAGAAAAAAATGATACAAATGAACTTATTCACAAAACAGAAACAGACTCACAGACTTGGGAAAAAAACTCATGGTTGACAAAGGGGAAATGTGGGGAGAGGGGAGGGATAAATTAGGATTTGCGGATTAACATATACACACCACTATATATAAAATAGATAATCAACAAGGACCTACTGTATAGCACAGGGAACTCTACTCAATATTCTGTAATAACCTATATGAGAAAAGAATCTGAAAAAGAATGGATATATGAATATGTATAACTGAATCACTTAGCTGAACACCTGAAACTAACACAACATTGTAAATCAACTATACTCTAATATAAAATAAAATTTTAATTAAAAAAATCCATCCCTTTCCTACACTAGCAACGAACTAGTAGAATTTGAAATAAAACACAATACCATTTATATTAGCACCCAAAAAACAAACATTTTAACCGAGCAGGACCCTATGAGGCCTTCCCAGAATAGACCTACACCCATGTCCTCCACCTGCCTTTTGTCTGAAGAAAACCTTTAGTCAAAGAATAAATTTAATCAGAGAAGTGAGAAAATGCAGAAAGAAAGGAAAACAGTCAAGCAAGACAAAATAATAATACTTTAGTCATTAAACAAAGTCAAGGACCTTTAGTTCTTCCTCAAGGACTATAGATAATATTCTGAGCCATGTCCTTTGAGCTGTTTTGCAGAAACTGAAACCCCCACCAGGTGGAAGAAGTTAATTGTATGCTGCCCACAAGTGTGTAGACCCCAGACCATTTGGAACCAGAAAGTTGATGATGCTGACTCTTGATTACCTCACCACAAACCAATCAGAAGAATGTCCACAAGCTGACCACGCCCTGCTCCTTGAACACTATAAGGCTCCTTACTACACCCTCCAGGGTGGGACTCACAGTTCTGAGGGCATTAGCCCGCTGTGGCCCCCTTTGCCTGGCAAAGCAATAAAACTATTCTTTTCTACTTCATCCAAAACTCTGTGTCCACATTTCTATTCGGTGCAGGTGAACAGAGGCCAAATTTCGGCAACAATACTTAGGTATAAATCTAACAAAATATGTATAAGATCTACATAAGGAAAACTACAAAAGCCTGATAAAAGAAATCAAAGAACTACACATATGGACAGATATTTCATGTTCATGGATAGGAAGACTCAATGTTGTCAAGATGTCAGTTCTGCCCAACGTGATCTATAGATTCAATGCAGTCCCAATAAACTTCCCAGCAAGTTTGTTTGTGTGTGTGGATATTGACAAAATGATTCTAAAGTTTATATGTAGAAGCAAAAGACCCAGAATAGCCAACAAAATAGTGAAGGAGAAGAACAAAGTTGGAGGACTGACACTATTCAGCTCAATGACTTACTGTAAAATAACAGTAATGAGGACAAAAGAATAGGCAAATTGATCAATGGAACAGAATAGAGAGCCCAGAAATAGAGGAACATAAATATAGTCAACTGATCTTTGACAAAGGAGCAAGGGCAAAGATAAGTCCTTTCAACAAATGGTGCTGGACAGCTAGACATCCACATACAAAAACATGAATCCAGACACTCATACCCTTCACAAAAATAACACAAAAAATTAACTCAAAACAGACCTAAAGGTAAAACACAAAACTATAAAACTCCTAGAAGATAACATAGGAGAAAATCTGGAGGGCTTTGGGTTTGGCAATGACTTTAGTTTGGCAATGACCAAACTCATGATCCAAGAAATAAATAATTGATAATTTGGACTTTATCAAAATTAAAATTTTCTTCTCTGGGAAAGACACTGTCAAGAGAATAAAGAGACAAGATACACTGGGAGAAAATATTTGCAAAAGATATATCTGATAAAGGACTGTTATTCAAAATATACAGAGAACACTTAAAACCCAACAGTAAGAAAAGAAAAAATCCAGTCAAAAAAATGGGCTAAATGCCTTAACAAACACCTTATCAAAGAGGATATACAGATGGCAAATAAACTTATGAAAATATGCTCCACATCATATGTCATCAATGAAATGCAAATTAAAACAACAATGAGATACCACCACATACATATCAGAATAGCCAAAGTCTGGTACACTGAAAACACCAAATACTGGCAATGATATGGAGCAATAGGAACTCTCATTCATTGGTGGTGGGAATGCAAAATTTTATATCCACTTTGGAAGACAGTTTTTCAGTTTCTTACAAAACTAAACATTTGTTACTATATGATCCAGCAATATCACTCCTTGGTATTTACCCAAAGGAGCTGAAAACTTATGTCCATGCAAAAGCCTGTACACAGATGTTTATGGAAGCTTTATTCATAATTATCAAAACTTGGAAGCAACCAAGATATCCTTCATTAGGTGAATGGATAAATAAACTGGTACATCCAGACAATGGAATACTAGTCAGTGCTATAAAGAAATGGCAAAAACTTAAATACATATTACTAAATAAAACAAGCCAATCTGAAAAGGCTACATATTGTATGATTCCAACTGTATGACATTCTGTTTAAGGCAAGATTATGAAGACAGTAAAAAGATCAGTGGTTACCAAGGATTAGAGGTGAGGGTGGGATGAATAGACCAAGCATGGAGGATTTGGGGGGCAGTAAACCTACTCTCTATGTTACTACAATAGTAGATACATATCATTATACAATTGTCCAAACCCACAGAGCATACCAAATGAAGAGTGAACCTAATGTAAACTATGAACTTTGGGTGATTATGATACGTCAGTGTAGGTTCGTCAGTTGTAACAAATATTCGACTCTGGGGGGTGATGGTGATAATGGGGGAGATTATGCATATGTGAGGTAGGGGACATATGGGAAATCTCTGTATCTTCCTCTCAATTTTGCTGTGTATCTAATTCCTCTCTAAAAAATGTCTATTTAAAAAGAAAAAAGCACAAGAGCAATATCTAGGTTTAAGATCTGTTTGGGGAGCCACCTGTATACAGGTTGTTTTCAAAGCTGAGGGGCATATGAGAGTTCCCAGAGAGTGTAGAAACATTTAGTGAAAAAGAAAACCAATGGTGAGATCCCCAGACCACAGGAAGAGAAGTCAATGCAGAAGCCAGAGGAGCAGAAGCTATAAAATTAGCAGGAAAAATTGAGCAGTGCCCTAAAAACAAGAAAGAAGGGTTTCAAGGAGGAGATGATGAACAGAATTAAAGGCAACAGATTTCAACTAGGATTAGGACTGAGGAGAATCTACAAGAGTCAGAAACAGGATCACTGAGGGTCAACTGAGAGTTTATGCTCTGAGCCTCTTCACTTCTTTTTGCTTTGTGTGGAGTGTTTTCCCCTGGCTTCTTCATGGCTCTCACCCTCAGTTTATTTAGTACCCAATCCTATGTCATCTGCATGAGAGGCATTTCCTGAACACTTGGGCAAGGAAGCAGTCCTCATTGTCACTCCAGTTTTTATTATACCACTTACATATATTGTACATTGTTTTGCTTGTCTATTGTCTAGTGTTTATCACCCACTATAAGAATGTTTGTGAAACCCGGGTCTTGGTTTGTTTTACTCACTGCTACTATCAACACCCACAACTGAGCCCCCAGAGTACCTGGAAAATAAAGGGGCTAAATCATATCTGTTGAACAAACCAAGAATAGCAGAAGCCAAATTGCTGAGATAGAGTAATGATATAAGGGAAGGAAATGAAGGCATTGAATATAGAGACTGTTTTTGGTAAAGAGTTTGGCAATATCTGAGGATGGGCCACTGGGACAGGCCCAAGGAGGTAACAGAGCTTTGTGAACATCTATGGGTTTTAATTATGGATTAACAGATTATTCCTCAGTAAAGACCCTTCCTGCTGTATTTAGTGCTGATCTGGTTGGTATTTCTGTCAGTAACATTAATGAAGACATTTACAGTTTGCTTGTTATATGTCTAGGTAATACTGACAGGATCATGATTCAAAAATGCCTAGACAGCTCTCTCACCTGCCCGCTTGCATCTCTTACAAGCGTCCTACATTAATAAATCTACTTCTTGCCTATCAATGTGCCTCTCACTGAAGTCCTTCTGTGTTGAGACACAAAGAACCTGAGCCTCAATAAGTCCAGCATAGAGATTTCTTCAAGATGGCAGAGTAGAAGGACGTGTGCTCACTCCCTCTTGCGAGAGCACCAGAATCACAACTAACTGCTGAACAATCACGGACAGGAAGACACTGGAACTCACCAAAAAAGACACCCTACATCCAAAGACAAAGGAGAAGCCGCAATGAGATGGTAGGAGGGGCACAATCACAATAAAATTAAATCCCATAACCACTGGGTGGGTGACTCACAAACTGGAGAACAATTATACCACAGAAGTCCACCCACTGGAGTGAAGGTTCTGAACCCCACATCAGGCTTCCCAACCTGGGGGTCCAGAAATGGGAGGAGGAATTCCCAGGGAATCAGACTTTGAAGGCTAGTGGGATTTGATTGCAGGACTTCAACAGGACTGGGGGAAACAGAGACTCCACTCTTGGAGGGCACACACAAAGTACTGTGCACATCAGGACCCAAGGGGAAGGAGCAGTGACCCCATAGGAGACTGAACCAGACCTACCTGCTAGTGTTGGAGGGCCTCCTGCAGAGGCGGGGTGGGGTGGCTGTGGCTCACCATGAGGACAAGGACACTGGCAGCAGAAGTTCTGGGAAGTACTCCTTGGTGTGAGCCCTCCCAGAGTCCACCATTAGCCCCACCAAAGAGCCTGTAGCCTCTAGTGCTGGGTTGCCTCAGGCCAAACAACCATCAAGGAGGGAACACAGCTCCACCCATCAGCAGACAAATGGATTAAAGTTTTACTGAGCTCTGTCCACCAGAGCAACACCCAGCTCTACCCACCACCAGTCCCTCCCATCAGGAAGCTTGCACAAACCTCTTAGATAGCCTCATCCACCAGAGGGCAGACAGCAGAAGCAAGAAGAACTACAGTCTTGCAGCCTGTGGAATGAAAACCACATTCACATAAAGACAGACAAAATGAAAAGGCAGAGGACTATGTAGCAGATGAAGGAACAAGATAAAACCCCAGAAAAACAGCTAAATGAAGAGGAGATAGGCAAACTTTCAGAAAAAGAATTCAGAATAACGATAGTGAAGATGATCCAGGACGTTGGAAAAAGAATGGAGGCAAAGATCGAGAAGATGCAAGAAATGTTTAACAAAGACCTAGAAGAATTAAAGAACAAACAAACAGATGAACAATACAATAACTGAAATGAAAAACACACTAGAAGGAATCAATAGCAGAATAACTGAGGCAGAAGGATGGATAAGTGACCTGGAAGACAGAATGGTGGAATTCACTGCCACGGAACAGAATAAAGAAATCAGAATAAAAAGAAATGAAGACAGCCTAAGAGACCTCTGGGACAACATTAAATGCAACAAGATTCACATTATAGGGGTCCCAGAAGAAGAGAAGAGAAGAGAGAGAGATATGACCTGAGAAAATATTTGAAGAGATTATAGTCAAAAACTTCCCTAACATGGGAAAGGAAATAGCCACCCAAGTCCAGGAAGTGCAGAGAGTCCCAGGCAGGATAAACCCAAGGAGAAACATGCTGAGATACATAGTAATCAAATTGACAAAAATTAAAGACAAAGAAAAATTATTAAAAGCAGTAAGTGAAAAATGACAAATAACATACAAGGGAACTCCCATAAGGTTAACAGCTGATTTCTCAGCAGAAACTCTACAAGCCAGAAGGGAGTGGCATGATATATTTAAAGTGATGAAAGGGAAGAATCTACAACCAAGATTACTCTACTGGCAAGGAACTCATTCAGATTTGATGGAGAAATCAAAAGCTTTACAAACAAGAAAAAGCTAAGAGGATTCAGCACCACCAAACTAGCTCTACAACAAATGCTAAAGGAACTTCTCCAAGTGGGAAACACAAGAGAAGAAAAGGACCTACAAAAACTAACCCAAAACAATTAGAAAATGGTAATAAGAACATACATATATAATTACCTTAAATGTGAATGGATTAAATGCTCCAACCAAAAGACACAGGCTTGCTGAATGGATACAAAAACAAGACCCATATATATGCTGTCTACAAGAGACTCACCTCAGACCTAGGGACACATACAGGCTGAAAGTGAGGGGATGGAAAAAGATATTCCATGCAAATGGAAATCAAAAGAAAGCTGGAGTAGCAATATTCATATCAGATAAAATAGCCTTTAAAATAAAGAATGTTACAAGAGACAAGAAATGATACTACATAATGATCAAGGGATCAATCCCAGAAGAAGATATAACAACTATAAATATATATGCACCCAACATAAGAGTACCTCAATACATAAGGCAAATGCAAAAAACAGTTATAAAAGAGGAAATCGACAGTAACACAATAATAGTGGGGGACTTTAACAGCTCACTTACACCAATGGACAGATCATCGAGACAGAAAATTAATAAGGAAACACAAGCGTTAAATGACGCAATAGACCAGATAGATTTAATTGATATTTATAGGACATTCCATCTGAAAAGAGCAGATTACAATTTCTTCTCAAGTGCACATAGAACATTTTCCAGGATAGATCACATCTTGGGTCACAAATCAAGCCTAAGTAAACTTAAGAAAATTGAAATCATATCAAGCATCTTTTCTGACCACAACACTATGAGATTAGGAATAAATTATAGGGAAAAAAACATAAAAAACACATAAACATGGAGGCTAAAGAATACACTACTAAATAACCAAGAGATCATTGAAGAAATCAAAGAGGAAATCGAAAAATATGTAGAGAAAAATGACAACGAAAACACGATCCAAAAGCTATGGGTTGCAGCAAAAGCAGTTCTAAGACGGAAGTTTATAGCAATACAATCCTAACTCAAGAAACAAGAAAAATCTCAAATAAACAATCTAACATTACACCTAAAGGAACTAGAAAAAGAAACCCAAAACCCAAAATTAGTAGAAGGAAAGAAATCATAAAGATCAGAGCAGAAATAAATGAAATAGAAACAAAGAAAACAGTAGCAAAGATAAATGAAACTAAAAGCTGGTTCTTTGAGAAGATAAACAAAGTTGATAAACTTTTAGTCAGACTCATAAAGAAAAAGAGGGAGAGGACTCAAATCAATAAAATTAGAAATGAAAAAGGAGAAGTTACAACAGACACCATAGAAATACAAAGCATCCTAAAAGACTACTACAAGCAACTCTATGCCAATAAAATGGACAATCTGGAAGAAATGGACAAATTCTTAGAAAGGTATAACCTTCCGAGACTGAACCAGGAAGAAATAGAAAATATGAACAGACAAATCACAAGGAATGAAATTGAAGCTGTGATTAAAAATCTTCCAACAAACAAAAGTTGAGGACCAGATGGCTTCATGGGTGAATTCTTTCAAACATTTAGAGGAGAGCTAACACCCATCCTTCTCAAACTCTTCCAAAAAATTGCAGAGGAAGGAACACTCCTGAGCTCATTCTATGAGGCCACCATCACCCTGATACCAAAACCAGACAAAGATACTACAAAAAAAAGAAAATTACAGACCAATATCACTGATATATATAGATGCAAAAATCCTCAACAAAATGCTAGCAAACAGAATCCAACAACACATTAAAAGGATCATACACCATGGTCAAGTGAGATTTATCCCAGGGATATAAGGATTCTTCAATATACACAAATCAAGCAATGTGATACACCATATTAACAAATTGAAGAATAAAAACCATATGATCATCTCAATAGATGCAGAAAAAGCTTTCAACAAAATTCAACACTCATTTATGAAAAAAACTCTCCAGAAAGTGGGCATAGAGGGAACCTACCTCAACATAATAGAGGCCATATATGACAAACCCACAGCAAACATCACTCTCAGTGGTGAAAAACTGAAAGCATTTCCTCTAAGATCAGGAACAAGACAAGAATGTCCACTCTCACCACTATTATTCAACATAGTTTTGGAAGTCCTAGCCACGGCAATCAGAGAAGAAAAAATAAAAGGAATACAAATTGGAAAAGAAGAAGTAAAACTGTCACTGTTCACAGATGATATGATACTGTACATAGATAATCCTGAAGATGCCACCAGAAAACTACTAGAGCTAATCCATGAATTTGGTAAAGTTGCAGGACACAAAATTAATGCACAGAAATCTCTTGCATTCCTATACACTAACAATGAAAGATCAGAAAGAGAAATTAAGGAAACAATCCCATTCACCATTGCAACAAAAAAATAAAATACCTAGGAATAAACCTACTTAAGGAGGTAAAACACCTGTACTCAGAAAACTATAAGGCACTGATGAAAGAAATCAAATATGACACAAACAGATCAAGAGATATACCATGTTCTTGGATTGGAAGAATCAATACTGTGAATATGGCTATACTACCCAAAGCAATCTACAGATTCAATTCAATCCCTATCAAATTACCAATGGCATTTTTTACAGAACTAGAACAAAAAATCTTAAAATTTGTATGGAGACACAAAAGACCCCTTATAGCCATAGCCATCTTGAGGAGAAAAAAATGGAGCTGGAGGAATCAGACTCCCTGACTTCAGACTATACTACAAAGCTACAGTAATCAAGACAATATGGTACTGGCACAAAAACAGAAATATAGATGAGTGGAACAGGATAGAAAGCCCAGAGATAAACTCACACACCTATGGTCAACTAATCTATGACAAAGGTGGCAAAGATATATAATGGAGAAAAGACAGTCTCTTCAATAAGTGGTGCTGGGAAAACTGGACAGCTACATGTAAAAGAATGAAATTAGAACACTCCCTAACACCATACACAAAAATAAACTCAAAATGGATGAAAGACCTAAATGTAAGACCAGACACTATAAAACTCTTAGAGGAAAACATAGGAAGAACAAACACTCTTTGACATAAATCACAGCAACATATTTTTTGACCCACCACCCAGAGTATTGGGAATTAAAACAAAAATTAAAAAATGGGACCTAATGAAAGTTAAAAGCTTTTGCACAGCAAAGGAAACTATAAAAAGGACGAAAAGACAATCCTCAGAATGGGAGAAAATATTTGCAAACGAATCAATGGACAAAGGATTAATCTCCAAAATATATAAACAGCTCATGCAACTCAATATTACAAAAACAAACAACCCAATCCAAAAATGGGCAGAAGACCTAAATAGACATTTCTCCAAAGAAGACATATAGATGGCCAAGAGGCACATGAAAAGCTGCTCAACATCACTAATTATTAGAGAAATGCAAATCAAAGCTACAATAAGGTATCAGCTCACACTGGTTAGAATGGGCATCATCAGAAAATCTACAAACAACAAATGCTGGAGAGGGTGTGGAGGAAAGGGAACCTTCTTGCACTGTTGGTGGGAATATAAATTGGTACAGCCACTATGGAGAACAGTATGGAGGTTTCTTAAAAAACTGAAAATAGAATTATCTTATGACCCACTACTGGGCATATACCCAGAGAAAACCATAATTCAAAAAGACATATGCACACTAATGTTCACTGCAGCACTATTTGCAATAGCTAGGTCATGGAAGCAACCTAAATGCCCATCGACAGATATATGGATAAAGAAGATGTGGTATATATATACAATGGAATATTACTGAGCCATAAAAAAAGGAATGAAATTGGGTCATTTGTAGAGACTTGAATGGACCTAGAGAATGTCATACAGAGTGAAGTAATTCAGAAAGAGAAAAACAAATATCGTATATTAACGCATATATGTGGAATCTAGAAAAATGATACAGATGAACCGGTTTGCAAGGCAGAAATAGAGACACAGATGTAGAGAACAAATGTATGGACACCAAGGGGGGAAAGCAGGGGGGTGGAGGAGATGGTGGGATGAAGTGGGAGATTGGGATTGACATATATACACTAATATGTATAAAATAGATTACTAATAAGAACCTGCTGTATATTTTTAAAAATTAAATTTAAAAATGCCTAGAAAATGAGTCAAAAGAAAGATATGAAGAAATTTAACAGACCTAAATGTGAGGTGCCACACAGGTTGGAGAGGGCAAGATATATTGTAGAAGCCTTCTAGAGAGTCTACTAGCAACTCATCATGAAGCAGTGTTGTGCTGGAGTTAAGGGGTGGGTGGTGGGTTACACTGGACTATATCTGCATTGGGTTCCACTGCCTTTAAGCTCTTTGAGCCTCACGTTCTCGTCTTTCAATTGGAGACACTGATATCTACTCAGTGTAGTTTTTATGAGGCCAACTGAGATAACCCATGTAAAGAACACGGAAGAGCAGTGATACATGGTTAAGTGCATATATCAGTGGGTATTTTTGTGGTAGGCACATATATACAATGGAATATTACTCAGCCATAAAAAGAAACAAAATTGAGTTATTTGTAGTGAGATGGATGGACCTAGAGACTGTCACGCAGAGTGAAGTAAGTCAGAAAGAGAAAAACAAATACTGTATGCTAACACATATATATGGAATCTAAAAAAAAAAAAAATGTTCTGAAGAACCTAGGGGCAGGACAGAAATAAAGACGCAGACGTAGAGAATGGACTTGAGGATGTGGGGAGGGGGAAGGGTAAGCTGGGATGAAGTGAAAGAATGGCATGAACATATATACACTACCAAATGTAAAACAGATAGCTAGTGGGAAGCAGCTGCATAGCACAGGGAGATCAGCTCGGTGCTTTGTGACCACCTAGAGGGGTGGGATAGGGAGGGTGGGACGGAGATGCCAGAGGGAGGAGATATGGGGATATATGTATATGTATAGCTGATTCACTTTGTTATAAAGCAGAAACTAACACACCACTGTAAAGCAATTATACTGCAATAAAGATGTTAAAAAATTTTAAAAAAGAAATATATTTGGTCTTTGTCCCCCATTCCCAGCTCAGAGGTCCTAAAACCCTGGGGATTTCCTGAGTAATAAGAGTGTCTCTTGTTATTCAAAGGAGCCCCTTCTGATCACATCTGAGTTTATGCTAATGAGGTAACTTAAGGTCAGGCCCCTAGATAGGCTCACGATGGGCTGATCATCAGAAAGCCCAAGTGATTAGAAAGTTGGAACTTTCAGCCCCATCCACCAACTTTCAGGAAGGAGAGGGGAGGAAGGCTGGAGATTAAGCTCTATAAAATCTCTTGAACAATGAGATTTGGAGACCTTCTGGGTTGGTGAATATATCCACATGCCAGGAGTGTAAAGCACCCCAACTCCATGGGGATAGAAGCCCCTGGGCTCCAGACCCTACTGTACTTCACCCTATGTGTCTCTTCATCTGATTATTTGTACCCTTTATAAAAAATGTAAACGTAAGTAAAGTATTTCCCTGATTTCTGTGAGTCATTCTAGCAAATTTTCCCACCTGAGTAGGGGGTCGTGTGAATCCTCAATTTGTAGCCAAGTCAGAAAGAAGTGTGAGTAATCTGGGGACCCACTACTTGCAATTGATGTCTGACATTGGCAGGGGTTGGTGGAGGCAGTCTTTTTGGACTGAGACCTTAGCTGAAGGGTCTGCAATAACTCTGGGTAGTTAGTGTCAAAATCGAATTGACTTGTAAGACACCCAGTTGGTGTCTGCAGAGAATTGGTTATTGGTGTTAGAAACACCCCCAAAATGTGTATTATTATTGACTGCAGACATCCAGTAGAACTCATGTCTAATGTGATTGCCAGAAATATAAGGAAATCCCAGGCTTCACCGGTGACATTATAGTGCCCTGCCACAGGAGGTGAAAGTTCCACCAGGCATCTTTCGGAGTATCAGGTTCAGGTCTGGGCATTGCACTTGAAATAGACATATTAACAGACCAACCCTCACCTAGGACAACATAACTAAATAGGTGAAGGTGCTAAACCACATCCTAGTTAAGCGTTTAGAGACATCCAGGCAAAAGATGAGAAGACCTAGAGTGTGAGTGTTGTCTCTGAGGAATTGAGATCAGCATCTCTTAGCAGACCCTGGGGAGCAGAACAAAGACCAATGCACAAAAAACAAAGAAGGGACTGCATAGAAATAAGAACTGCAGGCAGTGTAGCAATGACTAGCATGACTAGAAATTTTTACGCGTAAAACGGGTGACTACCCACGTGAATGTCTTAGAAGCAAGTGTTTCGCTGCTTCACTGGGCTGCACAATTCCTAAGCTTTCTTTCAACTCTGAGAATCTCCACTTCTATATGTAATAGAGAAGAACAAATCTGACTCCATATTAGATCTGGTTCTTTTACTTTAACCTTTGTGCTCTGTTGCCTGTGCTTAGTCATGCTTTGCACCTTTGTGTAAGAATGTTGCCTGTAGCCTGAAATATACAGGATAGCCTATTCTCAAGGCTCTGACTTTTAAGAGTCATCCATTTGGAGATACAAAGTTGCAGAACAGAGGGTAACATTTGTCGTGTTGGAGGTTTATGGGAACAGTGTGACCTGACCTACATGGACAGTGCAAGAACAAAGGATTATGACACCAAGAAGTCTGCAACAACCACCTACGCCCTTCCCTCAACTTGCCTTTAAAAATGTTGGCTGAGAACCAGGATGGCGGAGTAGAAGTACGTGCTCTCACTCCCTCTTGCGAGAGCACCAGAATCACAACTGGCTGCTGGCCAATCATTGACAGGAAGACCCTGGACTTCACCAAGGAGGATACCCCACGTCCAAGGACAGAGGAGAAGCCACAGTGAGACGGTAGGAGGGGCGCAATCAGAGTAAAATCAAACCCCATAACTGCTGGGTGGGTGACTCACAGACTGGCGAACACTTATACCACAGAAGTCCATCCACTGGAGTAAAGGTTCTGAGCCCCACGTCAGGCTTCCCAACCTGGGGGTCAGGCAATGGGAGGAGGAATTCCTAGAGAATCAGACTTTGAAGCCTAGTGGGAATTGGATTGCAGGACTTTGACGGGACTGGGGGAAACAGAGACCCCACTCTTGGAGGGCACACACAAAGTAATGTGTGCATCGGGACCCAGGGGAAGGAGCAGTGACCCTGGGGGAGACTGAACCAGACCTACGTGCTGGTGTTGGGGGGTCTCCTGCAGAGGCGAGTGGTGGCTCTGTTTCACCGTGGGGATAAGGACACTGGCAGCAGAGGTTCTGGGAAGTTCTCCTTGGTGTGAGCCCTCCCAGAGTCTGCCATTAACCCCACCAAAGAGCACGGGTAGGCTCCAGTGTTGGGTTGCCTCAGGCAAAACAACCAACAGGGAGGGAACCCAGCCCCACCCATCAACAGTCAAGTGGATTAAGGTTTCACTGAGCTCTGACCGCCACAGCAACAGGGAGGGAACCCAGCCCCACCCATCAACAGTCAAGTGGATTAAGGTTTTACTGAGCTCTGACCGCCACAGCAACAGTCAGCTCTACCCACCACCAGAGCCTCCTATCAAGCCTCTTAGATAGCCTCAACCACCAGAGGGCAGACAACAGAAGCAAGGAAAACTATAATCCTGCAGCCTGTGGACCAAAAACCACAGTTACAGAAAGATAGAGAAGATGAAAAGGCAGAGGGCTATGTACCAGATGAAGGAACAAGAAAAAACCCCAGAAAAACAACTAAATGAAGTGGAGATAGGCAACCTTCCAGAAAAAGAATTCAGAATAATGATAGTGAAGATGATCCAGGACCTTGGAATAAGAATGGAGGCAAAGATTGAGAAGATGCAAGAAAT
Source organism: Balaenoptera borealis (assembly GCF_965194805.1). NCBI lineage: Eukaryota > Metazoa > Chordata > Mammalia > Artiodactyla > Balaenopteridae > Balaenoptera > Balaenoptera borealis. The sequence goes on from NC_138867.1 coordinate 169,947,346, forward strand.
GATTAACAAAGACCTAGAAGAATTAAAGAACAAACAAACAGAGATGACCAATACAATAACTGAAATGAAAACTACACTAGAAGGAATCAATAGCAGAATAACTGAGGCAGAAGAACGGATAAGTGACCTGGAAGACAGAATGATGGAATTCACTGCTGCGGAACAGACTAAAGAAAAAAGAATGAAAAGAAATGAAGACAGCCTAAGAGACCTCTGGGACAACATTAAACGCAACAACATTCGCATTATAGGGGTCCCAGAAGGAGAAGAGAGAGAGAAAGGACCAGAGAAAATATTTGAAGAGATTATAGTCGAAAACTTCCCTAACATGGGAAAGGAAATAGCCACCCAAGTCCAGGAAGCACAGAGAGTCCCATACAGGATAAACCCAAGGAGAAACACTCCGAGACACATAGTAATCAAAGTGGCAAAAATTAAAGACAAAGAAAAATTATTGAAAGCAGCAAGGGAAAAACGACAAATAACATACAAGGGAACTCCCATAAGATTAACAGCTGATTTCTCAGCAGAAACTCTGCAAGCCAGAAGGGAGTGGCATGATATACTTAAAGTGATGAAAGGGAAGAACCTACAACCAAGATTACTCTACCCGGCAAGGATCTCATTTAGATTTGATGGAGAAATCAAAAGCTTTACAGACAAGCAAAAGCTAAGAGAATTCAGCACCACCAAACCAGCTCTACAACAAATGCTAAAGGAACTTCTCTAAGTGGGAAACACAAGAGAAGAAAAGGACCTACAAAAACAAACCCAAAACAATTAAGAAAATGGTCATAGGAACATACATATCGATAATTACCTTAAACGTGAATGGATTAAATGCCCCAACCAAAAGACATAGACTGGCTGAATGGATACAAAAACAAGACCCATATATATGCTGTCTACAAGAGACCCACTTTAGACCTAGGGACACATACAGACTGAAAGTGAGGGGATGGAAAAAGATATTCCATGCAAATGGAAATCAAAAGAAAGCTGGAGTAGCTATACTCATATCAGATAAAATAGACTTTAAAATAAAGAATGTTACAAGAGACAAGGAAGGACACTACATAATGATCCAGGGATCAATCCAAGAAGAAGATATAACAATTATAAATATATATGCACCCAACATAGGAGCACCTCAATACATAAGGCAACTGCTAACAGCTATAAAAGAGGAAATCGACAGTAACACAATAATAGTGGGGGACTTTAAAACCTCACTTACACCAATGGACAGATCATCCAAAATGAAAATAAATAAGGAAACAGAAGCTTTAAATGACACAATAGACCAGATAGATTTAATTGATATATATCGGACATTCCATCCAAAAACAGCAGATTACACGTTCTTCTCAAGTGCGCACGGAACATTCTCCAAGATAGATCACATCTTGGGTCACAAATCAAGCCTCAGTAAATTTAAGAAAATTGAAATCATATCAAGCATCTTTTCTGACCACAACGCTATGAGATTAGAAATGAATTACAGGGAAAAAAACGTAAAAAGGACAAACACATGGAGGCTAAACAATACGTTACTAAATAACCAAGAGATCACTGAAGAAATCAAAGAGGAAATCAAAAAATACCTAGAGACAAATGACAATGAAAACACGACGACCCAAAACCTATGGGATGCAGCAAAAGCAGTTCTAAGAGGGAAGTTTATAGCTATACAAGCCTACCTAAAGAAACAAGAAAAAGCTCAAGTAAACAATCTAACCTTACACCTAAAGAAACTAGAGAAAGAAGAACAAACAAAACCCAAAGTTAGCAGAAGGAAAGAAATCATAAAGATCAGAGCAGAAATAAATGAAATAGAAACAAAGAAAACAATAGTAAAGATCAATAAAACTAAAAGTTGGTTCTTTGAGAAGATAAACAAAATTGATAAGCCATTAGCCAGACTCATCAAGAAAAAGAGGGAGAGGACTCAAATCAATAAAATCAAAAATGAAAAAGGAGAAGTTACAACAGACACTGCAGAAATACAAAGCATCCTAAGAGACTACTACAAGCAACTTTATGCCAATAAAATGGACAACCTGGAAGAAATGGACAAATTCTTAGAAAGGTATAACCTTCCAAGACTGAACCAGGAAGAAATAGAAAATATGAACAGACCAATCACAAGTAATGAAATTGAAACTGTGATTAAAAATCTTCCAACAAACAAAAGTCCAGGACCAGATGGCTTCACAGGTGAATTCTATCAAACATTTAGAGAAGAGCTAACACCCATCCTTCTCAAACTCTTCCAAAAAATTGCAGAGGAAGGAACACTCCCAAACTCATTCTATGAGGCCACCATCACCCTGATACCAAAACCAGACAAAGACACTACAAAAAAAGAAAATTACAGACCAATATCACTGATGAATATAGATGCAAAAATCCTCAACAAAATACTAGCAAACAGAATCCAACAACACATTAAAAGGATCATACACCACGATCAAGTGGGATTTATCCCAGGGATGCAAGGATTCTTCAATATACGCAAATCAATCAATGTGATACACCATATTAACAAATTGAAGAATAAAAACCATATGATCATCTCAATAGATGCAGAAAAAGCTTTTGACAAAATTCAACACCCATTTCTGATAAAAACTCTCCAGAAAGTGGGCATAGAGGGAACCTACCTCAACATAATAAAGGCCATATATGACAAACCCACAGCAAACATCATTCTCAATGGTGAAAAACTGAAAGCATTTCCTCTAAGATCAGGAACGAGACAAGGATGTCCACTCTCACCACTATTATTCAACATAGTTTTGGAAGTCCTAGCCACGGCAATCAGAGAAGAAAAAGAAATAAAAGGAATACAAATTGGAAAAGAAGAAGTAAAACTGTCACTGTTTGCGGATGACATGATACTATACATAGAGAATCCTAAAACTGCCACCAGAAAACTGCTAGAGCTAATTAATGAATATGGTAAAGTTGCAGGATACAAAATTAATGCACAGAAATCTCTTGCATTCCTATACACTAATGATGAAAAATCTGAAAGAGAAATTATGGAAACACTCCCATTTACCATTGCAACAAAAAGAATAAAATACCTAGGAATAAACCTACCTAGGGAGACAAAAGACCTGTATGCAGAAAACTATAAGACACTGATGAAAGAAATTAAAGATGATACCAACAGATGGAGAGATATACCATGTTCTTGGATTGGAAGAATCAACATTGTGAAAATGAGTATACTACCCAAAGCAATCTACAGATTCAATGCAATCCCTATCAAATTACCAATGGCATTTTTTACGGAGCTAGAACAAATCATCTTAAAATTTGTATGGAGACACAAAAGACCCCGAATAGGCAAAGCAGTCTTGAGGCAAAAAAATGGAGCTGGAGGAATCAGACTCCTGACTTCAGACTATACTACAAAGCTACAGTAATCAAGACAATATGGTACTGGCACAAAAACAGAAACATAGATCAATGGAACAAGATAGAAAGCCCAGAGATTAACCCACGCACCTATGGTCAACTAATCTATGACAAAGGAGGCAAAGATATACAATGGAGAAAAGACAGTCTCTTCAATAAGTGGTGCTGGGAAAACTGGACAGCTACATGTAAAAGAATGAAATTAGAATACTCCCTAACACCATACACAAAAATAAACTCAAAATGGATTAGAGACCTAAATATAAGACTGGACACTATAAAACTCTTAGAGGAAAACATAGGAAGAACACTCTTTGACATAAATCACAGCAAGATCTTTTTTGATCCACCTCCTAGAGTAATGGAAATAAAAACAAAAATAAACAAGTGGGACCTAATGAAACTTCAAAGCTTTTGCACAGCAAAGGAAACCATAAACAAGACGAAAAGACAACCCTCAGAATGGGAGAAAATATTTGCAAGTGAATCAACGGACAAAGGATTAATCTCCAAAATATATAAACAGCTCATTCAGCTCAATATCAAAGAAACAAACACCCCAATCCAAAAATGGGCAGAAGACCTAAATAGACATTTCTCCAAAGAAGACATACAGACGGCCACGAAGCACATGAAAAGATGCTCAACATCACTAATTATTAGAGAAATGCAAATCAAAACTACAATGAGGTATCACCTCACTCCTGTTAGAATGGGCATCATCAGAAAATCTACAAACAACAAATGCTGGAGAGGGTGTGGTGAAAAGGGAACCCTCTTGCACTGTTGGTGGGAATGTAAATTGATACAGCCACTATGGAGAACAATATGGAGGTTCCTTAAAAAACTAAAAATAGAATTACCATATGACCCAGCAATCCCACTACTGGGCATATACCCAGAGAAAACCGTAATTCAAAAAGACACATGCACCCGAATGTTCATTGCAGCACTATTTACAATAGCCAGGTCATGGAAGCAACCTAAATGCCCATCAACAGACGAATGGATAAAGAAGTTGTGGTACATATATACAATGGAATATTACTCAGCCATAAAAAGGAACGAAATTGAGTCATTTGTTGAGACGTGGATGGATCTAGAGACTGTCATACAGAGTGAAGTAAGTCAGAAAGAGAAAAACAAATATCGTATATTAATGCATGTATGCGGAACCTAGAAAAATGGTACAGATGAGCCAGTTTGCAGGGCAGAAGTTGAGACACAGATGTAGAGAATGGACATATGGACACCAAGGGGGGAAAACTGCGGTGGGGTGGGGATGGTGGTGTGCTGAATTGGGCGATTGGGATTGACATGTATACACTGATGTGTATAAAACTGATGCCTAATAAGAACCTGCAGTATAAAAAAACAAACAAAACAACTAATACTAAACTTTCATTGGGTTATTTGTATGCAAATATGTTAATATAAATGTTTCAGACATTACATGAAATTTCTAAAAATCATATTTGTATTTGTATGGAAATATGTATGGAAATATGTTAATATAAATGTTTCAGACATTACATGAAATTTCTAAAAATCTTATATTTGTACTTGTATGGAAATATGTATGGAAATATGTTAATATAAATGTTTCAGACATTACATGAAATTTCTAAAAATCTTATATGTTCTGGTATAATGTTATAAGTAATAATCCTAGTTATTACTTTAAAATGTATATCTCAGAAATAACTAATTTTCTTGTCAACTGCATTATTATGAACTGTCATCAAATCTTTAACCGTGGTCATTTTTAAGTCTTTTGTCATTTACAGACAGTTCTGGGTGTACTCTGATGATTTTGCAAATATGTTCCTATAAAAGGGTTTCATCTTCAAGAAATACATGGAAAAGATTCTGACAAGTACAGGTTTCTGGTAACGGACTGTACTGCTGAACTGAATGAATAAGCATTTCCAGAACTCTAATGAAAAACTGATAAACTCATAAAAGTGCTAACAAAAGATCAAGATGAAAAAAAAAATTAATTACATGGGACTGAGTGAACTGATGAGGATGAGTATAATTTTTGTGACTTTCTGTCTGAATTTAAAAAAAAAAAAAAATTCCACAAGGACTCAGAGGCAAAGAATATACAAATCAATTTTCACTGCAAGGTAAAGGAGCTGTTACAGTGGAGGATTACTGGACTGAATATCAATATTATGACATAGTATGAGTGTGTCTCATGTTTCGTAATTGCAATCATTGTTGCTTTTGTTGTTGTCATCCATGTACAATGCTTGGTGTCAGTCGATTTATCTCTTGTAAAAATAAAATACAGTGTGTGTGTGTGAAAAAAAAAAAAAAAAGAAAAGATGCTCAACATTATGTGTCATGAGGGAACTGCAAATTAAAACAACGAGATAACACAAGACTCGCCAAAATCCCAAACACTGATAACACCAAACACTGGCAAGGATGTAGAGCAACAGGAGCTCTCATTCACTGCTGATGAATGAAAGGGAAACACACGCAAATTTATGCAAGCATTTAATTTATAATAAAGGTGGCATTTCTTTTTTAAAAAAAAAAAAAAATGTTGGCTGAAAAAAAAAAAAAAAAAATGTTTGCTGAAACCCTTAAAGAAGTGCAGGGTTTTGGGGTACATGAGCCACGCATCTCCTTGCGTGGCCCTGCAATAAACCTTTCTCTGCTCCAAACTGCAATGTTTCAGTTTGTTGTGCCTCACTGTGTGCTGGGCACACGAACTTGCATTCAGTAGCATAGACATAACTAACTTACTAGCAGTGGGTAGTATCTAGTGCTTCAAACTACTTCAGATATTGTCTCTTCCATTCTCTACCCTCAACTCCACCTGATTAATCTTTTTTAGAATAACCCCCGTTCACATTTTCCAAACAATATATCCCTAAAGATAAGTTGCTTTATTGCTGAGACACTCATGAAGACTTACCCCAGTTTCTGCAGGTTACATTGTGGATTCTTTGCTTTTTCACATAAAATTCCAACTCCTGAGTCTCCCAGAGCATTTTCCCCCAAGTAGAGTCTGGTCAGGGAATGGTTGGTGCTCAGGACAGATGCGAGATCATCACAACACACCGATGTGAGACAGCAACTGACCAACCTTCAGAGATGGCAGAATGTCACAACACTTCTCTCATGCCACTCCCCACTCTCCTGTGACTCAAGAAAGCACTTGTCCTGCCCTTGCCTATAGTCCAGTCCACACATGGAAAGAGTACATCCAAGCTCTTTATTAACTTTTTGCTTCTTTTTCTGGCTGGTATAATAGCACGTAAACACCTTCCAAGCCCATGCAATGTTACAACATCTTCCCAGATCTCTACATGTATTTTTATTGTGGTAAAATATGCATAACATAAAATTTACCATTGTAAACATTTATAAGTGTTCATTTATAAGTGCTACAACTCAGTAGCACTTAAGTACATTCACATAATTGTGCAACACTACCGCTGTTTATCTCCAGAACTCTTTTCATCTTCCCAAACTGAAACTTTGTACCCATTAAACAATAACTCCCAATTCCCCTCCCCCGAGCCCCTGGATACCACCATTCTACATCTTGTCTCTATGAATTTGACAATTCTAGGGACTTCATATAAGTGAAATCATACAAATATTGCCCTTTTTCTTCTGGCTTATTTTACTGAATATATAGTCTTGTTTTGCTTTGCTTTTTTATAATAGCCACCCTAATGGGTACCATTTTCAAGTGCGTTCTTGTCTTCTTCAAAATTCAAGTCTCCCAGAAGCATTTAATGAAGAGCTGCATAGAATGTCAAGTGTCTGCATTGCTTTAGCATCGTTTTTCCTATTCTGTGTGGACCAAGGCCCTGTCATCAAGTCCCAAAACTCTTCTAAAGCAATGCAGTACATCGGCTTTATTTTCTCAGCCAGGTTGTAAATACCTTAAAGGCAAGCATGACATTTTTGCTTTTTTAAGTTCCACTCCAGGGCTGAGTTATGTGGCTTTTCCTATGACAAACACGAACTGAATTAATTATTGACAAACACCCAGAGATAAACACAGGGAATCCTCTGAGCAGCAAAGGCCATCCTCACACTAAAATTCTAAACCATCGTGACTCATTGAAGCCACAGCTCATACTTCTTGAAGGAAATTAGTTCAGACTCACCAGAGCTTCTTCAGATTGCAAAATAGATGCCTCAGTCCCACACACAAAAGCCTGATTCCAAAGTCTCCCAGGGCATTGTGGCTCAGATCCAGTTCCACCAGCTTCTGGTTGTTACTCAAGACCGAGGAGATGTTGAAGCAGCACTGATGGGAAAGGCAGCACTGCCCCAGCCTTCATGCCAAGCACAGAAACAGAAAACGTCAGAACGTGGGCGGCTTTTCTGTCACGGCTTTCTGGTCTACGTTGGTTTTTAGCACCAGGAAGGGGCACTGTGTTCTCATGTTACAAAGAGAAAGTTATAACTAAATTTTTTTTTTCTTCCCTTGTCCCGCCACCCCTAAATTTTTTAATGAAAGAAAGAATTATCTTATCAGAACTCCTGACTACAGCTCAAGACGTATTGGGAAGTTAGGTGTTGGGCTCACTGGCTCACAGTCTGAGACCACAGCTGCCAGTGAACACCCTCCAAAAATAAGGGGCATATATATGAGTATATTATCGGCAAGTTCCAGTTTTGTAAATGAAAACAATGGTGAACCTATGGGTTCCACCTCTTTACCACATGTTCCTAACAGCGGAAACTCCTTCAGGTGGATACTATTCTCTTTAGGGTTGTACCCATCTACCTTTTCTCTTTGCCAACCTTGTCCCTGCTATACTGTTTGATGATTTTTTTTTTAATTAATTAATTAATTTATTTTTGGCTGTGTTGGGTCTTCGTTTCTGTGCAAGGGCTTTCTCTAGTTGCGGCAAGCGGGACCACTCTTCATCGCGGTGCGCGGGCCTCTCACTATCGCAGCCTCTCTTGTTGCGGAGCACAGGCTCCAGACGCTCAGGCTCAGTAGTTGTGGCTCACGGGCCCAGTTGCTCCGCGGCATGTGGAATCTTCCCAGACCAGGGCTCGAACCCGTGTCCCCTGCATTGTCAGGCAGATTCTCAACCACTGCGCCACCAGGGAAGCCCCTATACTCTTTGATGATTTAATCCCAGCCCTTCATCTAAACTGAAGGAGCAAGCAGCTCTGATTCTTGATTTGCTCTACACACACACAAACACACACTCCGTCACCACCATCACCACCAACAACAACAATTAGTCCCTATCAGAGGAGCAAGAACAATATTCCAGCTCATCTCCAGGTGAATAGTTCAAATGTCCTGGAGCTCGTTGGATCATCTTTTCTGCCTCCATTTCCACACCAACTAGAAGCGAATGGATAATAGATCTTATCTGCAAAACATCTCATTCTCACCCATGTCTCCCCATTTGTGTCTCACTTTCTGGAATCACACAGGGGCACCCACAGGGGCGATGGGGAGAGTGGCATGGGATGATGGTGGAGAGGAAGGTTAAATGTCAAAACCAGCCAGAGCCTTGAAGGCAAGAAGAACATTTTATATTTTGTCAAAAGAGCAAAGAAAAAGCACCTAAGCATAGAAATGCCACGATCAAAGTATAATTTTCTAAATAACACTCTGTCTTTTGTACAGAGAATGATTGGTGAGTGGCAAAAGTAGATGCAGGGAGACCAAACAGCCAATATTCATTCAATATGTATTTTGGGGCATGAACACATGGTAAGAACAATGTCTCCAGACATTATAGAGACAATTGCAGAACAAACATGGATCTTAGAGTCTTAGAGTCTATTGCACTATCCAGGCAAATCACGGTGGTTGTTGGACCTGGGCTGGTGGAGTTGAGATAGGCTGGGACCTGGGACTCTTTACTGCAGTGCTTGCACCTGGACAAATATCTGCTCAAGCAACAGAATACAAAGAAACTATAAGGGACTAAACATAACTGCATGCATGTGTGCAGTTGGGGCAAATTATGAACAATAAGATACAAAAAAGTCAAAACCCAACTGCCATTTCTGAGGCGCCAGGAGCAAAAGCAGGGTACTGCACATGATCCCTGCACACAGCACCACCAAGGGGGTGGCAGACCACCTAAGCCACGCCTCTGGTCAGACCCCTGGATCAGCCCCTACTCTCACCCCATTTAAGGGACCAGCTCGCCCCCCGCTCAGGGAGCGAGCAAGGGCACCTGTTACTTGTTTTTGCTCCCTTGTGCTGTAGCATGAGCCCCAATAAAGCCTTGCCTGAATTCATCATCTGGCCTTTAATTAATTTCTGCTGATTAAGGAGTCTAAGGACTCTAGTCAGTAATAGAGTGAGGATGAGGAAAAGTGGACAATGGTTTGTGTAATAGGTAAAATAAGACTGGTGATGGAGTGGTTATGACGAGCAAGAGAGGAAGGAATGAAAATGTCCTGGAGTGGTGGGCTTTAACACTGGCTGTGTAGCTCATCAAAAATGCAGATGTGTGATGGAAGAGGGCTGGAGGGATGGCCCATACAACTGTGTGCTCAACTCAGGGCATGCGAGTCTGATTCACAGTGTGGGCTCACAGTAAGCATTTTATTAATAAATCTACAAGAGATTCCCTGTGACAATTTAATCTATGCAAAATATTTTGATGGGTTCCAGCCCAGGTAGCCATTGCTGTATTTGATGAAACTCTTCAAATCTCATCTGTAAGCATGGCTAATGAAGAAATGGAAGATACTGAAAGTCACGTCCTTTCATAACACCAACAAATGACTTATTTTCAGTTCCCCTTTATTCTTCCCCATCTTAAACTTCCCAAACAACTGTCTTCCAATCAATTTTGCCTTCCCACTTACTATGGGCTGAATTGTGTCCCCCCAAATATTTCATGTTGAAGTCTCAACACTTAGGACCTCAGAATGTGACTATATTTGGAGACAGGGTTTAAAAAGTAATTAAGTTAAAATAGGTCATTAAGGTAGGCCCTAATCCAATATGACTTGTGTTCTTGTAAGAAGAAGAAATCAGACACACACAGAGACCATGTGAAGACACAAGGAGAGGACAGCCAACTACAAGCCAAGGAGAGAAGATGCAGAAGAAACCAACCCTTCTGACAACTTCATCTTGGACTTCTAGCCCCCAGGACTGTGAGAAAATTAATTTCTGTTGTTTAAGGCTCCCAGTCTGTTGTACTTCGTTATGACAACCTTAGAAAACTAATCACTAATCTGGTCCTTCTTCTCCCTTTCTCTCTCTCTCTCCCTCTCTCTCTCTCTCACACACACAAACACACACACACACACACACACACACACATACACACACACATGTTCTTACCACAATCTGCGAATGTTACATCCAGGTTGATGGAGTGTTTCACATAATACCTTCATCCCTGGGTCTCCCAAGGTATTGCCACTGAGGTTCAATTCAGTGAGGTTCCAGTTATTGCTCAGGACTGAGAAGATGCCCCTGCAAATGCTGGAAGTGAGATAGTTCACCAATCTAGAAATTGGAAGGAAGGAAGGACAGAAAACAAAGTCAATCTCTAAGAATAGCAAACTGAAGCTAGGGGCCAGGAGTGGCTGACACCAGTTCAAAGGCCTCCTGGGAATTAAGAAATGAGTCACAGAACCAAAGATTGTGCACTGAGGAATGAAAAAGGCCAGAGGAGCCTTGGTAAGACTGTTCTACACACCTATGATTCAAAGAGCCTGTGATGAATGGATAAAGATGTGATGTATACACACACACACACACACACATGCCACACAATGGAATACTACTCAGCCATAAAAAAAATAATGAAATTTTGTCATTTGCAACAACATGGATGGACTTGAGGGTATTACGCTAAGTGAAATAAGTGAAAGACAAATGCTATATGATATCACTTATATGTGGAATCTAAAAAATAATACAAATAAACTTATTTACAAAACAGAAAGAGACTCACAGACATAGAAAACAAAGTTACGGATACCAAAGTGGGGGGAGGAATAAATTAGAAGGTTGGGATTAACATATACACACTACTATATATAAAATAGATAACCAACAAGGACCTACTGTATAGCACAGGGAACTATATTCAATATTTTGTAATAACCTATGAGGGAAAATAATCTGAAAAAGAATATATATATATATCTATATATATATCTGAATCACTGTGCTGTACACCTGAAACTAACATGACACTATAAATTAACTATACTTCAATTAAAGAAATAAAAATTAAAAACTAAATTAAAGGGCTTCCCTGGTGGCACAGTGGTTGAGAATCTGCCTGCCAATGCAGGGGACACGGGTTCGAGCCCTGGTCTGGGAAGATCCCACGTGCCGCAGAGCAGCTGGGCCCGTGAGCCACAATTACTGAGCCTGCACGTCTGGAGCCTGTGCTCCGCAACAAGAGAGGCCGCGATAGTGAGAGGCCCGCGCACCGTGATGAAGAGTGGCCCCCGCTTGCCACAACTAGAGAAAGCCCTCGCACAGAAACAAAGACCCAACACATAAATAAATAAATAAACAAATACAAAAAAAATAATTAAAATTAAAAAAACTAAATTAAATTTAAAAATAATGAAATTTTGTAGTAACAACATGGATGAACTTAGAGGGTATTATGCTAAGGGATATAAGTGAAAGACAAATACTGTATGATATCACTTATATGTGGAATCTAAAAAATAAAACAAACTAGTGACTACAATGGAAAAGAAACAAACTCATGGATATAAAGAACAAACTAGTGGTTACCAGTGGGGAGAAGGGAGGGGGAGGAACAAGATAGGGGTAGGGGATTAAGAGGTACAAACTACTATGTGTAAAATAAATAAACTATAAGAATACATTGTACAACACAAGGAATATAGCCAATATTTTATAATAGCTATAAATGGAATGTAACCTTTAAAAATTGTGAATCACTATGCTATACACCTGAAACTTATATAATATTGTACATCAACTATACCTCAATAAAAAATAATAATAATAAAATTAAAAGTAAAAAACAATTAAGAAAGAGCCTGTGACTTTGGCTGACTGTGAATACCCTCTGGCCCGTCCCTCAGGCATCCTTCTCCTCCCTCAACAGTCGGCTGTCCTGTCCATGGCCCTGGACACTCTGCTAAGTGACCCAGAGACCAGTTCTCACATTGGCTACACAATAGCATCAGCAGTGCTCTCGAAAATCCCTAGGCCAGGCCATAGGAATAGAGTCAGAACCTCTGAGGTGGGACCAAGCATATTGATATTTTTAAGACTTCCAGGTGATTTCAAAGTTCAGCTCTTGTTAAAATGCAGATTCTGACTCCATGGATCTAGGATCAGGCCTGCAGTCCTGCACTTCTAACAGGCACCAGGTGGATGCCCATGCTGCTGGCCCTTCGAAGGCTCTAGAACACGCAAAGCAAGCGCCTGCCCTCAGAAGAAGGTAGCTGTCATCTAGCAAGATGGGCATCAGGCTCTCCATCAGGAGTTTTAGTCTGAGTCTCTGCCAGCCTTCCTCACAGCCGTGTGATCTTTGTCAGATGTCTTGTTTACTCAGCTTCAATTTTAGAGCCCTAGAGAGCAGACCTTCTCCTCTTAGTCCCCCTCTCTCTTTCTCTCCCTCTCCCATCTTCTTTCTAGCTATTCTGAACTATTTGCCATTGTCAAAATGTACCCTGCTTTCCCACCTCCCACCCTTCGAACCCACTATTCCCTCAATCTGGGTTGCCCTTTGCACATCCATGGCTCTCTCATGCCCCATCGTTCAGGGTCCGGCTGTTCAAGGGCTCCACACATGTGCTTCAGGTGCACTCCACCAGTGTTCTTGCCAAAGCCCATCCTCTCTACCAACTGCCCTTGTTTCCTTCCTGTCCCCACAACCCAACTGTAAGTCGCTGTGAGCAGGACCTTGGTCTTAGCCACCACTGAAGCCCCAGCGGGTGGTCCTTGATGACCTGACAGTAAATAGAAAAGTCATCCTGGTAGTGGTGCTCAGGCAAAGAGAGGGAGCTGAAAATTTATTGCTGCCAGTGAAAGGGTCAGCTCTCTTTCTCCTGAATTTTGTCCTATGTCAAGTGTCTTCTATAGCGGTTAAACCCAAGCACTCACAGAACAGCCACCTCCCCACAGCCACTGTAGCTGTGGCAGTTTCTGTGCAAGGACTTAGAAGTCAAGTAACTCAATCCCTTCACTGTACACACACAGCAACTGGCGTCCAACCCCCTAGCGAGTGGGTGAACAGACCCTGAAGGGGGTGCTGTTGATGAATGCCTGGCTGCAAACACAAGGTGGGGGCCTTGGAGCACTCTCTCCTTTCCAGTCCTATTTCCCTCAATTTCCCCTCATTGGTTGGTCCAGTGAAGCCATGTCCCTCCCCATTTTCTCCAACATAAGTACTCTTCCTCAGATCGTATTCATGCTTTCTTCATACAAGAACCCATTGCACAAATCCCTTTACCTTCTCCTCCACTCACGCACATCTTATCAATCCTTCACGGCAGACTCAAACTCCACTCCTCCAAGAAACCTCCCCCAAGCATCCAACGCTGAGGGCCCTCTGTCCTCTGTGTCCCTGGGCAGAGTCAAAGAGGTTGTTTTGCCCCTTAGGTACTGATAGGGTATTATGCACTAAAGCCCCAAGTACATTACAAGCAATTTGAGTTTACGAACATTTTTATTCCATTCTTTCTCCCACAGAATGCCTTGTGCTAAATTGGCATCCACCAGACATTTGCTTTTTGTTTCATTGGCTTTTTTCTCATGGCGTTTGTCCACCTACCCTTTCTCTACTAGTCAATATCTGCCAATGAAGGGGTCTGGTAGAAATGAGTGGTGGTGGCATTATTATGTAGCTGTGGCAACTGCATTTGCAAGACAGTTGAGAAGGAAGGAGAGAGAGCAGGTGTCAAGAGATAGGTGGTTGGAAAATAGAAGACATATACTACCACCTGCCTGAAGCAGAATCTCCTTACCGCTGAGAATATGCAACATGAGGATCAGAGAGGACACAATCGTTCACATCAGAGTGTTGAACTTCCTCCTCTTTCTCCTCCTCCTCTTCCTCCTCCTCCTCCTCCTTGGATGAGTTATGGAGCAATCTCAGGGAAAGTGATTCCACATGGCGACAGTTCTCAATACAAAAAGAAGAAACCACATGGTCCATTCTGGTGGAGAGCTTGATCTCAATTTTGGGGAAATAGCCCATGGCCCTTTGCACAAAGTCCTCCTCCTGCATCTCATACAAACAGTAGAACAATTCCAGCTGGCTGGGCTCAATCTGTAGCATCTTGGCCTCGGCTTTTGCTTCAATCCATTTTAGCAACTCCAGCCTGATTTTCTGAGAGATCTTGCAACTCAGTTTTTTCTCCAAGTAGGAGGTTCTCTCCTGGTTTATAAGGCCAAAGAGAAAACGGACAACGAAAATCAGATACCCTTTCTCAAACTTGCCATAGTTTTCGAGAAGGACCGTCACATCTCGGTTGGGAAGCTTCAAACTACTCTGCTGCATGCTCCTCATCTCCCCCTGATTCTCCTCTTCCAGCAGATAGTACATGGCAGCAAAGAACTCCTGGAACGTCATGTGGATGAAGCTGTAGAATTTCTCACAGTCCACTTCCTTTTGGAATAGGTTCATCCTCAAGAAAGCAGACACATCTGCCTTCTGCAGGCCATGATTCCTGAGGTCACACTCCTCAAACAGGATTTTCTGGTTCCAGATTCCATCTGCAGCCAATGAACAGAGACCCCAGAGGGTGGCAGAGTTGTGGTGCTCCTGGTTCCCTCCTTGGGACTGCAACAAACTGGAGAGGAAGAAGATATACACGGCAGTGGTGGTCTTGGACGTCCGGGCAAGGCTCTTGCCACTGTCCATCTGCTGTTTCAGCCCAGTGCACACGATCCAGCAGACCAGGGGAATAAAGCACATGGTGAAGAGGATCTCATTCTCCTGAATCAGCCTGAAGGCTTCCCTGGCTTGCTGCTCATCTGAGAAATACTTAAAGAAATATTCCTTCTTTCTGACCTCTGAGAAACCCAGGATCTCCACGTGACGAGCCCGGCCCAGCAAGTGCTGAAGTTTCTCCAGGGCCACGGGTCTTGTGGTGATGAGCAGAGAGGCCTCGGGAAGCAGTCTTTTCCTGATGAGGCTGCTCAGGAGAATGTCTCCCCGCTCCACCTTCTGCCAGTTGGTGCAGAGTGCTTCTGTGTGCTCATCAAAGGCACCTTGCAGCTCATCAAAACCATCCATGAGGAAGAGGATCCTGGAAGGCTTGCTCACAATCTTGCCTATGGGTGGGTTTGGGCCAGGGCAGCAGCTGGCGATCAGGTCCCCCAGGCTCCTCTGCATCCCAAGGCTCACCTCCCGACAGTGAATGTAAAACAAATAGTCAAATTTGTCCTGGTAAAGTTCCCCTGACGCCCAGTCCAACATGATCTTCCTGGCCAGTATTGTCTTCCCAATGCCCGCTGCTCCCTGGAATACCACCGTGTGCACAGGCTCAGAGTGTTGGTCCTCAGGATCAAAAAGCAATTCCAAGTTCATGGAACTCACGGGGCCATCCTGCATCTTGGCTGAGGTCCTACCAATGGCCAGGAGCTCATGCTCTCTCTCCTGCTGGCTCCGGTGTTCCTTGATGAGACGCAGCCTGGTGAAGCGCTTGTTGAGGTTCACGCTCTCACCCAGACGGGCATTCCTGTCTTTGATACACTGGAATCTGCTTCTCACATATTTTCTGTACTTCTTACAGTAATCTGTGGCAGAGACAGAAAGTTAGATTTTGGAAGAAGCCTGAGCACATCCACCAGAGATGAGCTATCAGCAGGGGCCGGTGGTCTATAAGGAATGGTAACTGGAATTGAGGAATGGGAGTTGCAGTTTCTCTCCACTGCCTGGGTATGAACAGCCCCAGAAAATCTAGGGTGTCAAAGTCTTCCTAGACACGGTTAAACAAAAGAAGAGCAAAGCGCCATATGAACTGGCCCTGGCCAGAAGATCCTTTTTATTCAATCTTACTCCTTTAGGTAGTCTGCAGCTCATGCCTGATAAAACCTGAAACACTCAATTGCCTCCCCTTGGTTCTGGGACTCCAAGGAGCCATGCAAACATAAATCTATTTCTTAAGCTGAAGTGGATTTCCTGAGACAGGCCTTTTCACCCTAAGGAGCAGGAACATGTTAGGATCACCAAATTATCCACCTTCCTAGCTTCAAGTACCTACAGAACCAGGTCTCCAAACCCAACTAGAAATGCCACCCCCATTGCTTACCTTTCTTTTTTTTACAAATAGAGATTCTGGAAAGGTACCCCAGTAAACCCATCCACTCCTCTTCAAGGCTTTCTTCCTGGCTTATCACAGAAACGTTTGCATTGTCTGAGAGTAAAAGGAAGAAAAATTCAAAGCGTCAAAACCCAGGACTCCTGATTAAGATGACATCATTGAGATCCAATATCTAACACCTGGCATAGGTCAAAGGCACCTGCCCTGAACATCTCCCAAACCAGAATACAGCTCAGTTGCATGTCCAGTTAGGGGCATTCCTGTACTCCTAATTTCAAAGCAATGGATACCACCCAGAATTATGTCCACACTGTATCCAGTCTTGGAATCTGTCTCCCAAGCCTGGAAATCAAACAGTAAACATGTGAGGCATCAAGGTTTCTTATCCTCATTTGTCTTTGGCAGACTCCCTCCCTGGTGCTCTGGTTTTGAGGCCATCCCACACACTTTCCAATATCCCCAAGATGGCTAAAGGCCAGCAATATCATCCTTCCTTGACCGCAAACACCTGAAATTCATCTTACCCATATCCTGAGTCTTAAGAGTAAGAATAACCAATCTGGCTTATGTCTATTTCTCTATTTCAGTATTCAGAATCCTGGCTGACATTAGATTCACCTAGAAAGCTTTAAAGACACTGATTCCAGGACTCCACCTCCAGTGATCCTTTGTCAGTTCTCTGAGGTGGAGCCCAGGCACCATTATATTTTAAAAGCTCCAACATGCATCCACAGTTGAGAATCACAGATCTAAACAATCACTGAATAACACATCCCAAAGAAGCATCTTATAGGAGAAATTAGACACAGTAGAATAAGAGCTAGGCACCAAGGGAAACACACGGGACAGATAACTTTAGGTGGGCAGGAACCGAAGAGCTACATAAAGGATTCCTGATAGGTGTCTACTTATTCTGAATGGCAAAGCTGTTAATCCAACACACACAAAACCACAAAACAAAATCTAAACATTGACTCAAACCAAGACTACAATTTAATTCTTACCTAAAACCTAACCCTAGCCAGCACCCCCCATAAAAACAAAAAAATTCTAACCCTAGTTATCATTCTTCCACCCCACAACCCAGATGTAAAAGCCAAATGGCACAGTGGTTAAGAGCCAGGCTTCCACCAAAGACACACTTGGCATTGAATCCCAGTCTTGGCTCTGATTAGAACAGAGTCATGGACAACCAAAACCTTTTCCAGGCTCACTTCACATGGTTGTGCAACCAATCTCCAGAATTATTTTTCATCTTGTAAAAATGAAACTCTATACCCATTAAACAACAATTCTCCATTCCCCATTCTCTGCAGCCCCTGGCAACCACCAGGGGCTGTGACTGGCTTATTTCACTCAGTATAATAAAACTGAAAGTTCATTTGAAAAAGCACAGGCTTCCTGGGGTTCTTGTGAAGAATGAATAAAATCCACAAAAACTGCTTAGTGAACTACTTCTGCCACTATGATTATTATACTTTAAAAGGGTTATTGCGTATGTAAGTACTGACACATTTATAACTGTTATTATACACAATTTGTTTATAACATCCCACTGGTGTACGCCCTTGCCCTCATGCCCCCATATTATTTTTATCTCCCTCATTAGACCCGTATTGCTTCCCCAGTTCACTGTGCTTCTGACCTGATGGTTCATTTTTTTTTTGCCAGTATAAATACATTTTAATTGACTTTAGACATGTCAGTATGGACAATACAGGGTTGGAAGAAAAAACAGGGTAAACAGGGTAAACATTCATTAGAAAACAGAAGTTTAAATATATAAAACTGACTTCAAATGGCATGGATATACTACATACGCACCACCATTTTTGTCTGACCATTTCAGAAACGCTGATTCATTTTTATTCCCTATTTCCGCTAGCTCAACATCATCATCCTGTGATTTTCTAGATTCCTCTGAGCCCATCCTTGTACCCTTCCCTTGCTCAGAACCAGAGCCAGAAGGAAGACCCTCACCCTCAGCCTGTCCACAGGGATGAAGAGTATTTCTTTGATCATTCCAACACCCAAAGTAATGGCCATAGGAAAAGCTTTTCCCCAGAAATTACATAGTTCTATAAGGTGAGAGATTGCCCCCTGAGCCATGGGAAGCAGAGATTCAAGTTTGTTGACTATGCAGGCAGACACATGAGGAGCTAGATGGAGACCTGGAGGAAGTTTCAGGCACAGGAGAGATTTGGATAAAGTGTAACTATTCAGAGAAAATTCCTAGTGGTATATGAGCCCTGACTTAGGTTTTTAAAGAAGTTAGGAAAAAAGTAAACTGCTTTCCTCCATCTTCTCATAGCACTATCATGAGAAGAAAAAAGAAGATGAAGCCAAGATAATAAAACAAGTGATTAAAAAACAAACATACTGGGCTTCCCTGGTGGCACAGTTGTTAAGAATCCACCTGCCAATGCCGGGGTCGCGGGTTCGAGCCCTGGTCCAGGAAGATCCCACATGCCGCAGAGCAACTAAGCCCATGCACCACAACTACTGAGCCTGCGCTCTAGAGCACACAAGCCACAACTACTGAACCCAAGTGCTACACCTACTGAAGCCCGTGCACCTAGACCCTGTGCTCCGCAACAAGAGAAGCCACTGCAGTGAGAAGCCCGCACACCGCAACAAAGACCCAACACAGCCAAAAAATAAATAAAATAAATAAATTTAAACAAACAAACAAAACAAACAAACAAACATACTAACTTTGATTCGTCAAAGGATACCATTAACAAAGTGAAAAGGCAACCCATAGAATGGGAGAAAACATTTGCAAATCATATATCTGATGAGAGGTTAATATCCAGGATATATAAAGAACTCCTACAAGTCAACAACAAAAAAGACAAACAACCCAATTAAAACATGGGAAAGGGACTTGAACAGGCATTTCTCCAAAGATAAACAAATGACTAACAAGCACATGAGAAGGTGCTCACGTCACTCGTCAATAGGGAAATGCAAATCAAAACCACAATGAGATACCATCTCACACCCATTAGGACTGCTACTATCAAAAATATGTAAATATATATATAAAATAAGTGTTGGTAAGGATGCGGAGAAATTAGAACAATTGTACACTGCTAGTGGGAGTGTAATATGATGCGGCCATTATGGAAAACATTCCTCAAAAAATTAAACTAGAATTACCATGTAATCCAGTAATTCCACTTCTGGGCATATATCCAAAAGAATTGAAATCAAGGTCTCAAAGAGATTTGTACAGCCATGTTCATAGCAGCATTATTCACAATAATCAAAAGCTAGAAGCAACCAGAAAGTCCACTGATGGATGAATGGATGAACAAACTGTGGTATATACATACCACAAAATATTATTCCACCTTAAAAAGGAACGAAATCCTGCCATATGTGACAACATGGGTGAAGCTTGAAGATGTTTATGCTGAGTGAAATAAGCCAGATACAAAAAGACAAATACTGTATGATTCCACTTATAAAAGGTACTGGAATAGTCAAATTCATAGAGACGGAAAGAGGTTGCCAGGGGCTGAGGGGAGGGTAGAATGAGGAATCGTTGTTTAATGGGTACAGAGTTTTGCAAGATGAAAAGATTTCTGGAGATTGATTGCACAAAAGTGTGAATGTGCTTAACACCAATGAATCATACACTTTAAAATGGTTGACAGTAAGTTTTATATTATGTGTATTTTATCACAATTTTAAAAAATATACTGTCTTCCTTCCACTCACCCCATTCTGGCTCATCCCTCTTAGCTTTCTCATAAAGGTCTCTCCTGTTGATTGCAGCAAAAATCCACTTGGCCATGGCCCATGCTTTCTCCTCTCCATTGAAATCAATCATCAGAGTGGCTAGATCCACGTGATCTGCTTTCTCTGTCTGACCCCGAGGAAGTGATGTGCAGCCCTTCTGACAAGGATAGTCTTCTAAGTGCATCTTGAATTTCTTAAAGTCTACGTCTTCCAGATCCTCCAGGTAACGAGCCAGCTTGCAGCGGACACTTGCCATGCTCACCTGCAGCCCTGGTCAGAGTCCTTGGGCATAGGTCCACACTGGGAAATCGGGTGGTGAAAACAGCATATGGATAAGAAGTCTTTTAAGAAGTCTACCCTCAGAGAGAACTAAACTATCAAAAACCCAGAAGATTGAAAGGAAAAAAAGAAATCACCAGACTCTAACGAGTTGCCATCTTTAGTTTTGAAAAGTGAGTCAAATACTTACCAGAGAGCTTTCCTATTGGCTTGACCCAGGAGTGTGTCCTGAGCCATGGAAAAAAGGTGCCCCTGTGGAGAGAAACAATTAAACCCACAAACACAATCACATTAACATTGCAATGTGTATCTTAAACCACTTCCTGATGCCACCTTGATGTATCACCAGGAGAACTTTGGTCCCACTGATCACTGGTTATGTGTGACCTTGGACAAATTCTTCACTATTCTTCAACTTCAGTTTCCTCGTCTATAAAATGACAGAGTGGAAAATATGTTTTTTACATTCCTTCCAACTGAAAGACTCTGGTTTCTTGTTTCTGTTTTGAACCAAGGAAAGATGAGTAAGGGACAAAAGAAGAAGGATGCCAGGAATTAGTAAATATGGCGATAACAGAGCAGCATATGCCTAGAGAGAGAAAAGGAGAGAGAACATAAAAGCATGTAGAGGAGAGGATGGTCTGCAATAGCCCTTTTATCAGTCCACTGATTGATAAAGACTGAAATGGGATGGAACTTGGGGTGATAAGGGAGAATAATAAACACATATATTTCTTTAATGTCTCTTTGCAAAAATCACAATTATAATAATTATTAGAACTCACATTTATTGAGAGCTTCTCATGGGCTAGGTGCTGCCCTGATGCACAAAGCCCAAAGATTAAATTCCTAGTCCCATGGTATGGAAGTAGAGACTGAGTCTTAGGCTAAGTGACTTGCCCAGGTTTTCACAGCCAGGAGGGACAAAGCCAGGATTTAGACCAGGGTCATTGATTTCTGAGTCATGCCCTTAACGTTGCATTTTTCTCAGCTTAAAAAGTGTGAGACCGTTTCTTCCACCATTTAAGTAGGTATCTCAGTCAGATAGGAGGAAAAATTATCGAAGATGATAAAAATAAATGGTTAAAAGGCAAAGACATTTTCCCAGGTTTTATCACACACAGTCTTTCATTACAGTGTTCAACAACTCAGTTTCCTAACTAGAGTTTGAGTTCCACAAAAACTAGAAATAAGCTGCTATATCTTTTGATCATACACATCTCCTAGATTTTAGATGGATGAACACATTGGCTTTGTTTGGAATTTATCCCTTCATATTACTGAACTTGGAAAAGCACAACATTAGCCCAAAGACATAAATGATGTTAAAGGAAGGGAGAGGCCCTACGAAGCTTTGGAACTCTCCAAAACGGAATTTTTAAAGAACACAGTTTAATGTTCAAGCCATCTCAAACATGTTCATCTCTCCTTCTATCTTCATTCTTGCCTCTCCACTCCTGGCCTCATGCACCCCACGCCAAATCCATTCCCTATGCATCTGGCAGGTGGCAAGAGGGGAGGGGGCACTCCAGACAGATCCACCAGCGCTGCAGACCCTCCCAGGTCCCATTCCATTGATCTTTCCATCCACATCAGGACTCTGCCTTTCCTCTGTGCTCCCCTATCCCTAACCCTAGTGCACCCCACCTTGACCTTTACCTTCTCTGTCCCTTGGTTTCTAAAATACTCATTTGCTTTTATGCATCCCATCTATCCTCTCCCTGGGGGAATGATTGGCAAATATGCTGGAGTCATGGGTGTAAGCAGTTGTTGCTGCTCCTGTCCTCACCTCCCGTCCCCCCACATACACATGCACTCGCACACATAGCATCCAAATAGTGATAAACATAAAAGAACATTCCAGAAGCATTGTTGAAGGACAGACCTGAAGGCTGGCAAAAGAAATCTCTAGTCAAGTTCTGGCCCTTGACACAATCTCCCCATGCTTCCCAAGACCATTTCAGCCACCCCGCTCCACAGAGCTGGACTTACCCAGATGTCAGCCTCAGGAACAGCCGGAGAGGAAACGAGATGAATTTTATAGCAGTCACAGCCCAGCAGGAAGGATGTGGTCTCACTATGGAGTGAACAGGCTTGCATCACAGACAAAGGCAGAGACTAACGATTACTCACATCACTGGATTTTCCAAACTGAAGTTCTCAAAGCTGAGACTGGTTGTAGCCAGAGATGTCTGGCCTCTCCTCAGTGGCCACTGGGGTAGAGGATGGGAGGAAATTCAACTGCTACTCAGTGGATGTTCCCTGTAACTCTGACAAGCAGCCACGTGAGTGTTTTGTTGACAGAGAGGGGAGTACGATGGAGAATACCACCGGAGCTGGTAAATAGAGAATTGAGAGCATAACCTGGCCATCAGACTGCAAATCCCATGCACTTTCAAGCCATCACATGGAGGCAGTCTGCAGACAGTACAATAACAATTGACTGTTATATTTTTAACCACTTTATTAGGGGTAAGTATATACCTGTGAAACCATCACCACCATCAAGGCTATAAACATATTTATCACCTCCCAAATTTCTCCCCACCCTATTATGATTATGATTTTGTGTGTGTGGTGAGAACACAATATAAGATCTACCCTTTTACCAAATAATAAGTACACAATACAGTATTTTTTTATATAAATTTATTTAGTTATTTATTTATTTTTGGCTGTGTTGGGTCTTCGTTGCTGAGCGTGGGCTTTCTCTAGTTGCAGCAAGGCAGGGGCTACCCTTCATTGTGGTGCGCTTCTCTTGTTGCAAAGTACGGGCTCTAGGCACGCGGACTTCAGTAGTTGTGGCTCGTGGGCTCTAGAGCACAGGCTCAGTTGTTGTGGTACATGGGCTTAGTTGCTCTGCGGCGTGTGGGATCTTCCTGGACCAGGGATCGAACCCGTGTCCCCTGCATTGGCAGGTGGATTCTTAACTACTGTGCCACCAGGGAAGTCCACAATACAGTATTATTAGCTACGGGCTCTATGCTGTACAGCAGATCTCTAGGACTTTTTCATTTTGCATAATAGAAACTGCCCACCCTCTGACTAATATTTTCCCTTTTCTTCCTCTCCCTAGCCCCTGGCAACTGTCATTCTACTCTGTTTCAATGAGTTTGACTATTTTAGATTCCACATGAGTGATTTCATTCAGTATTTATCTTTCCTGTCTCATTTATTTCACTGATTTCATTCAGTATTTATCTTTCCTGTCTCATTTATTTATTAATGTCATCAAGATCCATCCATGTTGTTGCAAATGGTAGGATTTCTTTCTTTGTCATGCCTGAATAACATTCCATTGTACATATATACCACATCTTCTTTATTCATTAATCTATTGATGGATGCTTTGTTTACCTTTATCCATTCTTCTATTTATGGACATTTTATCCGTTCTTCTATTATGGACAAGGTTGTTTCCACATCTTGGCTATTGTGAATAATGCCACAATGAACATGGGAGCAGATATCTCTTCAAGATCCTGATTTAAATTCCTTTGGATGGGCACAAACTCTACTCTCTGACTCACTGACTTACTCGCTCAACTAACACTTATGGGGTACCTAGTGTGTATCAGGCATGAACACAAAGCTGAAAAGCACCTTGCCTTACCCAAGAGGAGCTGGAGGAGAGAGAAACACCCAGACCTGCTTTCCTAGCTCTCACCATGGCTCCAGGACCACAGTCCAACAGTGGCATGAGTTCCATAGAGCATGGTGAGTGAGAAGCGCTCAGCACCTCCAGGAGAGTGCAGGAAACTTGGAGCAAGAAGGAAAAGCATCCAAGTCTAACAGAGGGGCACTGGTATGCTACTTCATGCCTCAGTTTCCTCATCTGTGAAATGGGGGTGACAATAGCACCAATAGGAGATGGCTGTCATAAGGATTGAGCAAATGGGTAGATGTGAGGTCTTTGGAACAGAGCCTGAATCAAAGAAGCTGGTATCCGTGGTTAACTCCTGTTACTACCGTTGTTAGAGAATTATGTGCAAAATGCTCCGAGGGATGAAAGAGAGGCATCTACTCCCACTGAAGCAAGGGCAGGATAGCAAGACCTGAGTCTAAAGCTCTGCATGTTGTTAAGGGCCAGGGTGCATGCAGGAGCAGTGAGGAATCCAGATGCTGAGACCAGAGAGAGAGACAGCAGATCAATCAAACAATACCTGAGAGGGAAATGCAAGGTAGAAAGCAGAATTCAAATGTCATTCCAGAATTTTGAAAATGTATTCTAATCATGTATAAAAACTAATCAAGAAAAAAAATGACCATGCTTTCCTTGTAATTCTGCCTTCTGAAAACATTGTTTCAGGTATGGGAATATCAAAATCAACACAAATAATAAACAAAGAAGGTCACAAAAATAGAATATAATGATTCTCCTTCCTACCTGTTCATGACCCCCCTCCTAAAAACATGGAGAATAACAATTTAATACTGTGCACCAAAGAAAAACAATGACACCCATGAAACAACTGCCGCTCACTTCTATAAAGCAGAGTGAACTGGAGCTCTGGGTATTGGGTTCCAAACCCAAATTTGCCACAAATTCTTTCTAATTGAATAATCTACAGGAAACCAAACCAAAACAAAAGTAAATCCACTAGGAAATCAATGACTGCTGTAAGTTACAAAGAAATAGACTGCCAAAGGCTGAAGGGGAAATAAAGCAAGCCAGGACAGATGTGCTTCCCCCAACCACCTCCAAGTACATATGAACAAGCCCTGATTCTACGGGTTGGGACAGAGTGAGGAAACGTCCTAAGGCTTTGCTGAACTGAAAATCCAGACACGAGACATGAAAGTATAGGTGTGGTGACAAAGACCCCAAACATTTAAAGTCAAGATTCTATTGAAAAGTCCAAAGCAAAACAGTAATAGTGTAAGATACCCTAAATCATGCATGTCTCTCTGGGCCCGAATGCCTCCAAATCCTCACCCAGCTTCCCCTTCCCTTGACCTCTACACACAGGGTACAACATGACATGCTAATCACCCTCTCTAGGCCTGCGAGGAAGGTGGTTTCACTTCTACACGGGCAGAAAGAAAGCACATTGCTTTCCTGGAAAAGAGATTCTCTTAGGCTGCAGGCATTGCTGCCACTTTCCACTTGTCAACCCTGCACTGATCAATACAGTAGCCACTAGCTACACGTGGCTACTGAAATGTAAATTAATTAAAATTAACAATTCAGTTCTGGCTGCACTGGTGGCATTTTAAGGGCTCAGTAGCCACATGTGGGGACAGTGCAAAATAGGACAAGTATATCACTACTGAGTTTTATTGGTCAGCCCTGGTCTGACTCCTTTCTTTGCCTGGAAGGGGCTTCCTGGAGCTTAATTCCTCATGTTGAAAATCTTAAAATATTTCCTGCAGAACATTATTCTATCAGACATTAGGTAGGTTGTTGAAGATATATATATATAGATATATATATATATACATATATATAGATATACATATATATATATAGGATTACTTATTTTTAAAATACATATATATGCACTTATTAATACATGTGTAGACAAATTTGGAAGAACTGTATTTGAAACTACAAACATGAAGTTAGAACAAACAGAGGATTTTTATTTTCTGCATTAATACAGAGGACTTTTATGTTGTACATTATATATTTCTTCATTGACTGGCTTTTTTCCAAAGCATATATAACTTTGTAATTGAAAAAGAAAAAAAGGGAGTTTTACCCAGCACAGGTATCAAGTTGGTAGGTTCTGGTGGCCTTAAAATAGGATGACAGTGACAGTTGGGCTTCCCTGCTTTTCTAGCTTCCATCAGTACACCAGTCCTCTAACTAATAACGCTACTTTTTCCCCTCCTCCTCCACTAGGTGCTAATTCTTTCTCCCATGCCTTCTAATCCATGTCAAGGCATGAACTGCAAAAGGCCAAGCATGTACTCGTATTATGGTGAGTGTAGAATTTCACAGAAGTGGAGCAGATCCTGTAGGTGGTCAGACCATCATCCGGTGGCCACCTTCTTCCTTGCTAAAAGGACCCCAATTTTGTGCAAGCATTCACTTTTTCCTTACAGGACTCAGGAAAAGTTAATTCTTTTCTCCAAATTAAGGGGTATATTCTGGTTTATATAACCCAGTAATTGGATCCTGCTCTCCTAATAATGATGGTTTAAGGCGTGGGCTGGTGATTAAGTTCTAGTTATAAGACCAGGACTTCACATAAAACAGTCTGTGCTCTGAAGAAAGACTTTCCATAAGGTTTGGTCCTTTGCTGCCAATAGATGTGGTCACATCAGGTTATGATGCCTGGAACTGCTGTGGCCATTTAATGACTATAAGGGAACATGAAAGACTCTAAGGATGGCAGAGCCAGAGATGGAAGAAACATGTCCACTGAAGCAACCAGCCCAACAGTGAAATGCTCTGGTGTTTAAGCCAATTAATATGGTTTCTCTGTTCCGTAAATCCAAAGGCAACTTATACATAGATGCCATTGTTGAAGTATGATTGACTATTCTTCTCTGTGAGTTTTGATTTCCCTGAGGTCAACACTGAGCTAATACTCACCAGTACAGGTGTAGTAGCATGGCTATCGACTTGTGCCTGGGCTAACAGGTGGGCATTGGTGTCCTGAGGATTGTTAAATAGTTCTAAAAAAGACCCTAGCTGTCAGCCACTACCATTTCCTCACCATTTGCTCATCATAGTTTTTCCCTGTGGCAACATGGCCACAAAATAAGGAGTTATCAGGCAGCTCTGAATTTCAAGGTAGAACAATGGTCTTGAATGGAAGGCTTTTATGATGGAATGGAGGTTTTTGAGAGAGAAAATCTTCGTTGAGCTCCAAATAGCATGAGCATTCATGAATTCATAAAATAAATTTTATCTCATAAACTATAGCACAGGGAAGATTGTAAGGTGATATGAGAACTATTTCAAAGAACATGAACATTTCAACAGGAGACTGAATTGGAGAAATGGAGAGTCCCTGCAATGGTTAATTTAATGTGCCAGTTTGGCCAGGCCGTGGTACCCAGACATTTGGCCACACACCAGTCTGGATGCTGTTGTGAAGGTATTTTTTAGATGAGATTAACTTTTAAATCAGTAGATTTTGAGTAAAACAGATTACCCACCATAATGTGGTTGGGCCTCACATAATCAGTTGAAGGTATTAAGAGAAAAGACTGAGATCCCCCAAGAAAGAAGGAATTCTGCCTGCAGTTTGCCTTCAGACTCAACAATGCAACATCAACTTCTCCCTGAGTCTCCAGCCTGTCCTGCAGATTTCAGACTTGCCAGCCCACACAATCACATGAGCCAAATACTTAAAATCCCTCAAGATAGATAGATAGATAGATAGATATAGATGTTGATATAAATATAGACATAGTTACATATATATAAATGTGATATATATACATATATATATATATATATACACACTATATATATATATACATATATATTGTCTTAGTGTGTTCAGGCTACTATAACAAAAATAGCATACTAAAAAAAATGGGTGACTTCAAAAACAAACATTTATTTCTCATAGTTATGAAGGCTGGGAAGTTCAAGATCAAGGTGCCAGCAGATTCAATGAGTAATGAGGGCTGCTTCCTGGTTCATCGAAGGTCATCTTTTTACTCTGTCCTCACATTGCAGGAGAAGTGAGGGACCTCTCTGGGATCTTTTATAAGAAGAGCACTAATTGCATTCATAAGGGTTCCCCCCTCAGACATAATCACCTCCCAAAGGCCCCACCTCTAAACACTAATCACACTGGGGATTAGGTCTCAACATATGGATTTTGAAGGGACACAAACATTCAGTATATTATACACACACACACACACACACACACACACACACACACACATATATACATCTGTTTCTCTGGAGAACCCTGACTAACACAGTCTCTGGGTAAGGATCAAAAGCCCAACAGCATACCTGCAGCCCAAGCCCCAGGATGAGGAGTTACAGAAACTACTAGTGGATGCAGGGGATCTGAGAATAGAGGAAAATATGCCTCACTGTCTCAGATGTAGCCCAGAGAGAGTACACACCTCTCAGAGAAATCTCTCTTCTAAAACAAGGAAATGGTGCCTGAGATGCCAGGTGGGCAGGCCATGACATATTCACAAAACCCTACCTGGCCCAGACCCAAGGAGGGAGCACGCATTCTGGGACAAAAAGAAATTCCAAGGGACCTAAGACCGGGATGAGGACGTGGTGCCAGAGGTAGCTGGGAAGGATGCTGGTACCCAGGGGAGATTTCAGAGGGGCCCAGAAAGGACAGAGATCAGCCCAGCAGCCAGACACCCTTCCCCTACTAGGGAGAAGAGAAGAGACAGGAGGTAGAGAGTCCCAAGGCAGCTGAGCTTTCATAGAAAGAGACTGCATTTTAAACTGAAAGTGACTGTTGGACAAATCACATGGCAGAAACATGATGTGGCAGGAAGGGGCAGTGATGCATGATTTGAATTTGCACAAAGACAAATTCAATTTTTGAAAATAAAGTTACAATTTAGCATTACTGAGTCTTCGTGATCTCTTGTAGGGAGAAGCCTGGCATAATCACTTTATGTCGCTACTGTGCTCTTCCCTCTTTCCCACAAGGTGTATTTCCCTGGGGCTTAGAAAGCTGGGAACACACCCTTCTCCTGGCAGTCACCATCCCTAGTGGAGATAAGTTTCCATGGGCTTATGAGCCCAAGTGTTTCAAAGACCCCCAATTATTGGACCTCTACACCTTCTGAGTAATGGATTGAGGAAGATTTGGCTGACAATTGTGAAAAAAGTTGTCAAGTCCTGCTTTTTTAAGAGGACTTAAAAAGTCCTCCACACAAACATCCCATGAACCATATTTGGAATCAGTTTCTTTGTTCCCATTTAGCTTTCCCTTTTTCTGTGTTCATAAGCTTTTCTCCAGAATTACTTTTTATAAACAGCATTAGGGTCAGAGACCCTTGTCATGGGGTTCCAACTATGGCTTACTGTCTCATCTACCTTTAAATGACCACCCCCCCACCCCCGTCAGTGTTCCCTATTGTGTTTCTGGAAGACACATTCCAAGTTGAAGCAAATCTAGGAGCTTTTACTGCAAACTCGAAACCAGAAGGAAAACAGATAAACATTTTGAGAGGAAAACAGATAAACTACTACTCAGAAGTACAGTTGACCCTTAAACAACTGGCAGGGGTTAAGGGATGTTGACCCTCTGCACAGTTGAAAATTTGCCTATAACTTAGAGTCGGCCTTCCTTATCAGCAGTTCCTCAGTATACTACAACATGACCATGATGACTTTACGCTAAGTGAAATAAGCCAGTCACAAAAGAACAAATACTGTTCCACTTATATAAGATTCTTAGAATAGTCACATTCACAGAAACAGAAAGAATGGTGGTTGGCAGGGACCCAGGGGAGGGGGAAATGGGGACTCATTGTTTGATGGGTACAAAGTTTCAGTTTTGCCAGATGAAGAGTTCTTGGGATTCCCTGGCGGTCCAGTGGTTAGGACTCTGTGCTTCCACTGCAGGGGGGCATGGGTTTGATCCCTGGCCAGGGAACTAAGATCCTGCAAGCCACACAGCATGGCCAAAAACAAAAGAAAAAGAAGAAGAGTTCTGGAGACGGATGGTGCACAACAATGTGAATGTACATTGCACTGCAGGACTATACACTTAGAAATTATTAAAATGATAAGTTGCATGTTATATATATTTTCTTCAGTAAAAAAGAAGAAAATCAGTTGTTTTATACATTTCCACCCCTGATTTTCCCTCTCTCTCATTTAACCCAGAAGAGAGTAAAGAAAAACTGTAGTACGAGTGCTACTCCTAACACTCAGTTAAAAGTAAGAAATTATATTTCACTTTACCAGGTACATCTATATAAATTGTGGATGGATTGGATACTTTAAATGTTTATATAAATATATAGAAAAGACTGGAAAATAGACACACATC
This sequence comes from Balaenoptera borealis, assembly GCF_965194805.1. Classification (NCBI taxonomy): domain Eukaryota; kingdom Metazoa; phylum Chordata; class Mammalia; order Artiodactyla; family Balaenopteridae; genus Balaenoptera; species Balaenoptera borealis. Next base: position 169,977,987 of record NC_138867.1, read on the forward strand.
ACATTTTTGCTTCTGATATCATCCCTAAAAGAGGTCACTATGTGGGAAGAAGGAGACATTTCCACTACATGCAATTCTGTATTGTCTCTATTATAATGAACTTCAGCAACTTTTTAAAAGTTATGGAAAGAAGCTAAAAAGATTTCCTATTAAAGATAGCAGAAGAGAAACCTCTAACTCTTGTGTCTTCTCTGAAACCAACCCAGAACAACAAAGAGAAACAAAAAAAGAACTTCCACTTCTATGAAGTCACCAATCATGAGAGGGCCCCTATGCTCTTGGGGCCTGGGGCTGGAGTGAGAAGGGACACAATGAGAGAGACCATCTGCAGGAAAATAAAGAGAATCCAAGGTTTTCCAGAGTAGGGAACACACACTAGTGGGACACAGCAATCCCAGCCCCACCCTCCTTTGAATTGTAAGGTCTGGGTATATGGGCAAATCACCAAACATCTTTGAACCCTGTGGACCACAGAAGTGGAAGGATGTTGGGATGAAACAGGGACATATGTTTTCAAGAGTGGGTGGTTATCTGTTACCATTGTGGGGAGAAACTGTGAGTGAACCAATAGGAGCCTGATACTTTCTGACACTGGTTAGCTAAGGAGAAGTCCAAGCTAAGTCACCCAAAATCTGTGACATGCAGGGTTTTGACATGAGTCAAGGAGACTTCCTGTTTTTCGGAAGGGGACCACACCCAGCAGAGAGGAACAGCAAGAACAGGGCAAAAGGCAGGAAGGCTGGACCCACACTGCAGCCTGCTGACGTGCATGGGTCTCTCACAGAATAATATTTTCAAATGCATAAAATAAAGCACAGACGATTACAAAGGGAGACATATTGAAATACAGGTACCAAAATATTTTTTTTAAGTTTGTGATATTTATGCCTCAATTAATGAGATCTAGCAGTGGGCCTAATAACTGTTATAGTTTGAAAGAAATGATGAGGGTAACTGGTATTTCAGTATATCTGTAAAGTGATATCAAAATATCTTTAGGGACTACCCTGGTAGCGCAGTGGTTAAAAATCCGCCTGCCAATGCAGGGGACACAGGTTCAAGCCCTGGTCCGGGAAGATCCCACATGCCACAGAGCAACTAAGCCCACGAGCCACAACTACTGAGCCCACGTGCCACAACTACTGAAGCCCGTGCTCCTAGAGCCCATGCTCCGCAACAAGAGAAGCCTGCGCACCACAACGAAGAGTAGCCCCTGCTAGCTGCAACTGGAGAAAGCCTGTGCACAGCAACAAAGACCCAATGCAACCAGTAAGTAAGTAAGTAAGTAAATAAATAAATTTATTTTTTAAAAAAGAAAATATCTCTAATTTCTACTGGTGACAAATGTATAGGATCTATTAATACTACTGGGTTGTGTTGCCTGCCTTCATTAGAGAAAATCAAGATTAAAATTTTTCCCATCCAAGTTAACAGACCCCCTGAATTATATCCACAGAAGCCTTGGGGATATATGCTACCTTTTCCTCCAACTACTTTTTCAAAAAGAGCTGTCCAGGAAAAACAGCATTACTTCAAAAAAACGTGATAAATTTTTTAAAGGAACTATCATGGAAACTATGTAAAGATAATGCAGGAGGGAAAAACAAAAGAAGAAAAGGCATCTGGCAAATAAAAGATAATGGAAAACACTTAAATACAGTAGCATGGTGGAAGTTAGTAGCATTCCAAAGCAGGTGGAAGTTAGTGGGGCAGGCACAATAGTGCACACCCACCCCCAGCATGTCTACATGCTAGTCCCCATAAACCATGAATATATAACCTTACATGACAAAAGGGAATTAAGGGAGCACATGAACCAAGTTTGCTAATGAGGTGACAAAATTGGGGAGAGTAGCCTGGATCATCCAGGTGGGACTGATATAATCACAAAGGTCCTTATAAGTGGAAGAGGAAGGTAGAAGAGTTCAGAGTGATTTAATGTGAGGACTCAAGGAAAAGAGACCTCTAGAAGCTGGAAAAGGCAAAGAAACAGGGTCTCCCCTAGAGCCTCCAGAACGGAATGCAGCCTTGCCGACACCATGATTTTAACACCCTGAGACCCATATTTGACTTCAGACCTGCAGAAGTAGAAGATAATCATTTTTTATTGTTTCAAACCAATAAGTTTTTGGCAATCTGTTACGGCACCCATGGAAAACTAATACAATTAAGAAGCCCTAGTCCTCCCAGAATAGAGAGTCCAGAAATAAACCCACACACCTATGGTCGATTAATCTTCGACAAAGGAGGCAAGAATATAAAATGGGAAACAGACAGTCTCTTCAGCAAACTGTGCCGGGAAAGTTGGACAGCTGCATGTAAATCAACGAAGTTAGAACACACCCTCACACCATGCACAAAAATAAACTCAAAATGGCTTAAAGACTTAAATATAAGACATGACACCATAAAACTCCTAGAAAAGAACATAGGCAAAACATTCTCTGACATACATCGTAGCAATATTTTCTTAGGTCAGTCTCCCAAGGAAAAAGAAATAAAAGCAAAAATAAACACATGGGACCTAATCAAACTTATAAGCTTTTGCACAGCAAAGGAAACCATAAACAAAATGAAAAGACAACCTACAGAATGGGAGAAAATATTTGCAAATGATGCAACTGACAAGGGATTAAATTCCAAAATATACAAACAACTCACACAACTCAGTAACAACAAAAACAATCAAAAAATGGTCAGAAGACCCAAATAGACTTTTCTCCAAAGAAGACAACAGATGGCCAGCAAGCACATGAAAAAAATGTTCAACATGGCTAATTATTGGAGAAATGCAAATCAAAACTACAATGAGGTATCATCCCCTGCCAGTCAGAATGGCCATCATCAAAAAGTCTAGAAATAATAAATGGTAGAATGGGTGTGGAGAAAAGGGAACCCTCCTACACTGTTGGTGGCAATTTAAATTGATGCAGCCACTTTGGAGAACAGTATGGATGTTCCTTAAAAAACTAAATATAGAGTTACCATATGAACCAGCAATCCTACTCCTGGGCATATATTTGGAAAAGATGAAAACTCTAAATCGAAAATATACATGCACCCCAATGTTCACAGCAGTACTATTTATAATAGCCAGGACATGGAAGCAACCTAAATGTCCATCAATAGATGAATGGATAAAGATGTGGTACATATATACAATGGAATATTACTCAGCCATTAAAAGGAACGAAATTGAGTCATTTGTAGAGATGTGGATGGACCTAGAGAGTGTCATACAGAGTGAAGCAAGTCAGAAAGAGAAAAACAAATATTGTATATTAACGCATATACGTGGAATCTAGAAAAATGGTATGGATGATCTTATTTGCAAAGCATAAATAGAGACACAGACATAAAGAACAAATGTGTGGATACCAAGGGGGAAATGGGGGGGGGAGGAATTGGGAAATCGGGATTGACACATATACATTATTGATACTATGTATAAAATAGACAAGTAATGAGAACATATTGTATAGCACAGGGAGCTTTATTTAATGCACTGTGGTGACCTAAATGGGAAGGAAACCCAAAAAAGAGGGAATATATGTGTATGTATAGCTGAATCATTTTGCTGTACAGTAGAAACTAACACAACATTGTAAAGCAACTATACTCCAATAAAAATTAATTTTAAAAAAACCTAGGACTTCCCTGGTAGTGCACTGGTTAAGAATCCACCTGCCAATGCAAGGGACACGGGTTCGAGCCCTGGTCCAGGAAGATCCCACATACCGCGGAGCAACTAAGCCCATGCGCCACAGCTACAAGCCTGCGCTCTAGGGCCCATGTGCCGCAACTACTGAGCCTGCATGCTGCAACTACTGAAGCCCACACACCTAGAGCCCATGCTCTGCAACAAGAGAAGCCACCACAATGAGAAGCCTGAGCACTGCAATGAAGAGTAGCCCCCGCTCGCCGCAGCTAGAGAAAGCCCACACACAGCAACGAAGACCCAACGCAGCCAAATAAATAAATAAATAAATAAATAAATAAATAAATAAAAATAGAGTTACCATATGAAGTAGCAATCCTACTCCTGGGCATATATTTAGAAAAGATGAAAACTCTAAGTCGAAAATATACATGCACCCCAATGTTCACAGCAGTACTATTTATAACAGTCAAGGTATGGAAGCAACCTCAGTGTCCATGAACAGATGAGTGGATAAAGATGTGGTACATATATACAATGGAATATTACTCAGCCATAAAATAAAACGAAATAATGCCATTTGCAGCAACATGGATGGACCTAGAGATTATCATACTAAGTGAAGTAAGTCAGACAGAAAAGACAAATATCATATGATATCATTTATATGTGGAATCTAAAAAATAATACAAATAAAGTTATTTACATAACAGAAACAGACTCATAGGCATAGAAAACAAAATTATGGTTCCTAAAGGGGAAAGGGGGGAGAGGGATAAATTAAGAGTTTGGGATTAACAGATACACACAACTATGTATAAAATAGATAAACAACAAGGATTTATTGCATAACACAGAGAATTATATCCAATATCTTGTAATAACCTATAATAAAAAAGAATCTGAAAAAGAATATACATATATGTATAAATGAATCACTTTGCTGTACACCTGAAACTAGCACAATATTGTAAATCAACTATAATTCAATAATTTTTTAAAATAAAGAGCCCCTAGTTCTCCATGAAATCATGTAATTTACCAAAAGCAGTATCTATTACACATAAGAGTCTGAAGAACAGGCATAAAGGGTTGGACAATGAGGACAACATGAAGAAAGGGAGATAAAATGATGAGCCCACAAACTCAGGTCAAGTGGAAAGGGGAAAGCCTCGCAGAAATGAAGATCACCATAAGAGCAGCAGAAAAGAAAGATAGAATCTGCTAAATCATTCAAGCATGGAGAACATGCTTGAGAAATTGAGAAAAAGAAAGAAGAAAGGACAAAGTGTTTAAGAGAATTTTAAAGCCAAAGGAACGGTATATAAGACAAAGGAGATCCAACATATACATAAATTTTGTCCCTGAAGATAAGAGCAAATGAAACAGGAAAAAATATCAAAGACTTAAAGAAAACTTCCTAAAATAAAGAAGTGCTTGAATTTACCAATCGAAAAGGCACAGTGTGTCACAGGGAAAACTGATTTGGAATGTGCAACATTTGGGCGTACCTTTCAAAGACTGAAAAATAATCCTATGGACAAAAATAAACAGGTAAAAGCATTTATTAAGAATAGCAATTAAGCTGCCCACAAACTTTTGATCAAAATCTCAGCAATGTATATAGAGCCAACATCCTTTTAAGCAAATAGTCAAGAAAACATATTTTTTTAAAGATTTTTTTGACATGGACCATTTTTTTTGTTTTTTATAAACTTATTTATTTATTTATTTTTAGCTGCATTGGGTCTTTGTTGCTGCGTGTGGGCTTTCTTTAGTGGCATCGAGTGGGGGCTACTCTTCATTGAAGTGCACGGGCTTCTCATTGCTGTGGCTTCTCTTGTTGCTGAGCACGGGTTCTAGGTGCACAAGCTTCAGTAGTTGTGGCACGTGGGCTCAGTAGTTGTGACACAGCGGGCTCTAGAGTGCAGGCTCAGTAGTTGCAGTGCAAGGGCTTAGTTGCTCTGCAGTATGTAGGATCTTCCCGGACCAGGGCTCGACCCATGTCCCCTGCATTGGCAGGCGGATTCTTAACCACTGCACCACCAGGGAAGCCCTGACGTGGACCATTTTTAAAGTTTTTGTTGAATTTGTTACAATATTGCTTCTGTTTTACGTTTTGGCTTTTTGGCTACAAGGCATGTGGGATCTTAGCTCCCCGATCAGGGATCAAACCCACACCCCCTGCATTGGAAGGCGAAGTCTTAAACACTGGACGGCCAGGGAAGTCCCAAGAGAAACATTTTTAAACAGATAAGAACTTTTAAAGTATCTTTTCCAGGGCTTCCCTGGTGGTGCAATAGTTAAGAATCTGCCTGCCAATGCAAGGGACACGGGTTCAAGCCCTGGCCCGGGAAGATCCCATATGCCGCCGAGCAACTAAGCCCGTGCACCACAGCTACTGAGCCTGCACTCAAGAGTCCACAAGCCACAACTACTGAGCCCATGTCCCACAACTCCTGAAGACCACGCACCTAGAGCCCGTGCTTTGCAACAAGAGAAGCCACCACAATGAGAAGCCCACACATCTCAACAAAGAGTAGCTCCCACTCGCCGCAACTAGAGAAAGCCCGTGCACAGCAACGATGACCCAACACAGTCAAAAATAAAAACAAATGAATTAATTTTTTAAATAAAAGTACCATTTCCATGCCTGCTTTTTGGAAAAGAGAAAAAATAAAATAAAAAGCAAACCTACTAGAGTACAAACTTAGGCCAATCATGGAATGAAAAAAGAAGATGTTGTAAATTGATATTCATGGGCAGTGAATTTGTTTTCACATTCTAGAAATTAACTTTTATCAAAATAATTTATTTCAAAAACCACATAGTAGTTCAACACTTCTGTGACAATAGCACTGGTTAAACCCCATTTTCCACCAGCCCTACATGGGGTGCTTATGTGTCTAGTTAAGTGGCTCATTCCCAGCCTCCCTCACAGACATGAGTGGCCACTGTCACAACACCAGCCAATGAGATATTAGCAGAAGTCACTGAGTTGCTCTTTTAAGAAAGCTCTTGTATAAGTTCCACTTCTGGAATGGCAATGTGAAGAGACCTATGGACCCATTCCCAAGCAAAATAACAACAACTGGTGAAAACTGTAAAAATAACAACCATTTAAAGTTTCAGGAAATTGTCTTAAAGGTAGACAGCAAATGAAGAAGCGTTTACTAAAGAAAATCTACTGTATCTCCATAGGAACAGTGAGAATCTGTGGCCCTTGAGCTGCAACCAGCCCCCTCTTTCCCCTCCTATCTGCATCCCCTACCCACTCCCTCAGCAGGAGGAAAGCTTCAATCTGGGTGAGTGAGGCCAAGAAGATAGTGACCCCTTAACCTCATCCGTCAATCAAGGGATATCACCAGAAAGGACAAGAAGCCAATATTTCTCATCCCCTCCAACTCCAAGTTGCAGAGGGTAAAATCCTAGCTTTACCCTTCACCCATGGAAAACTGAGAGTATTTGCCAATGGCCTTTGCACCAACTTACTCATAGGGTAGAGTTTCCATGCCAGTAACTTTTATATAGAGGTTCATAGCAACACTATTTATAATAGCCAAAAAGTAGAAACAACCCAAATGTTCAACTGATGAGTGGACAAACAAAATGTGGCATGTCCACCCAGTGAAATATTATTCAGCAATAAAAAGTAACCAATGACTGGGGCTTCCCTGGTGGCGCAGTGGTTGAGAATCTGCCTGCCAATGCAGGGGACACGGGTTCGAGCCCTGGTCTGGGAAGATCCCACATGCCGCGGAGCAACTGGGCCCGTGAGCCACAACTACTGAGCCTGCGCGTCTGGAGCCTGTGGTCCGCAACAAGAGAAGCCGCGATAGTGAGAGGCCCATGCACCTCGATGAACAGTGGCCCCCGCTCGCCACAACTAGAGAAAGCCCTCACACAGAAACGAAGACCCAACAGAGCTAAAAATAATAAATAAATAAATAAATTTATTTATTAAAAAAAAAAAAAAAAAAGTAACCAATGACTGATATATGCAATTACATGGATGAACCTTAAACACATATTATGTGAAAGAAGCTACTCACAAAAGACCATATATTGTATGATTCCATTTATATAAAATGTCTATAATAGGCAAATCTAAACAGACAGAATGTATGTTCATGGTTGCCTAGGGCTGAGGATTTGGGAGGAAATGGAATGTGACTTCAAATGGAAGCAAGGTTTCTCTTTGTGCTGATGAAAATGTTCTAAAATTAACTGTGATGGTTGCACAACTATATAAATATACTAAGAAACTTTGAATTGCATACTTTAAATGGTTAGATTGTATAGTATATGAATAATCATATATCAACACAACTATTATTTTTTTAAAAGCTCTTATTTTTTTAAAAAAAGAAGACATTTGGAATGTATCTTTTAGAATTTGTCCTTCCTCTTCTACCTGCCTGGTATGCAGCTGCAGAACCTGAGGTACAAAAGCCATCTTGAATCAATAAGAACAAAAGCCACATGCTAAGAAAGACTGCACAGGAAGAGTAAAAGAATCTGGGACCTCAATGGCATCATGAGCCAGTCCCCTTCCTCTGAATAGAAAGCAAACAACTACAACAAAGTCTTGTTTAAGTCACCATGATTTGGGCTTTGTGTCATATGCATCCAAGTGAAAATCTTAGATAAACAACTACCCTCTCCATCCTATTCCACTCTCAGAAGCACCTACTTTTAACAGTTTTGGTTCTTTTTTTATGTTTATGGCTTTACTTTTAAATTTGCTTACACTACTAATTTCTTGATTTTTCAGTTTTAGACATTGTTCACTTCCTTTTATGACAGTTGCAGTTTTAGTCTTTTAACACCTTCTCTTCACTTCCCTTCCATCTGTTCTCCCAATACAGTAAATTCCCTACATATGAACGAGTTCCATTCCAAGAGCATGTTCATAAGTCCAATTTGCTTGTAAGTCCAGCAAAGTTAGTCTAGGTACCCGACTAACACAATCGGCTATATAATATTGTACTGTAATAGGTTTATAATACTTTTCACACAAATAATACATAAAAAACAAACAAACACAAAAAAAACAAAGAAAACATTTTTAATCTACAGTACAGTACCTTGAAAAGTACAGCAGTACAGTACAACAGCTGGCATACAGGGGCTGGCATCGAGTAAACTGACAAGAGTTATTGACTGGTGAAGGGAAAGGAAGTGGGAGATGGTAGAGCTGAAGGATCGTCAGCAATAGGAGATGGAGGGCAAGCTACAATTTCATTCACACCTGACGTTGATGGCACAGGTTCTGGTTCCTTGCCGGATTCAATTATAACTACCCTCTTGAAAAAACAATCCAGTGATGTCTGGGTAGTAGCTCTTTTTTTCTCATCATAGATGACACGGTAGCCCTGGATTGCATTCTGAACAGCTGCTGCAACCTTTGTGTACCATTCTACATTTGGATCCTGTGCCTCAAAAATTACCAGTGCCTCCTCAAATAAAGAAAATCCCCTTGCCATTTCCTGTGTCATGAATCTCTTCAGTTCTTCAGTTACTTCTTCCTCTTGTCTCTATTCATCCTTTCTCTGGGCCTCCAATTCTATCAGGTCTTCAAGTAAGCTCTTTGTGTTGCACAGCAAGGAGTTCAGTGAAGTCATCCTCTTGCAGATCTAGCTCCACCTTCTCTCTGAGGGTCACTAAGTTGCTGAAGACCTCTTTGGACTCCTCATCCACCTTCTCAAATCCACGAAGATCATGGACAAACTGCAAGCAAACGTTCTTCCAAACCCCATTCACGGTGACAGCTGTAACCTCACGCCAAGCAAAGTCAATGTTTTTTATGGCCTTGTAGATGTTACAGTCCTTTCAAAATTGTCACAAGGTTGTTCCCGATTTGTCACTCACCTTTATGGCCTGACAAAAAGCGTGACATAAATAATATTTCTTGAAAGTCGCTGTAACTCCCTGGTCCATAGGTTAGATGAGCGAGCGACGATTCAGGGGCAGATGCACTACTTTGACGTTAGGATGAAAGTTGTCTATGAATGGGGGGTATCGTCAAGCAGCAAAACAATGTTGAATGGGATGTCCTTCTCCAAGCAATATTTCTCTACCTCCTGGATAAAGTGGTAGAAAAACCAGTCCTAGAAAATTGTCTGTGTAACCCAGGCTTTGGGGTTAGTCTTCTGTACAACAGGAAGAGAGCCCTTGGCTATGTTTTTAAGGGATTTTGGGTTCTCTGAGTGATAAACTTGGAGAGGCTTCAGCTTCATATCGCCAGAAGCACTGCCACCAAACAACACAGTTAGCCTATCCTTTGCTGCTTTATAGCCTGGCATCAACTTTTCCTCCTTACTGATGTAACTTCTGTGTGGCATCCTCTTCCAGTACAATCCTGTCTCATCCACGTTAAAAACCTGCTTGGGTAAATATGCACCTTCATCAATAATTTCTTGAAGCATTTCAGGAAATTCCCAGGCAGCTACTGTATCTGCACTCACTGCCTCACCATTTACTTTTATGCTGTGAAGGTTGGCTCTAGCCTTGAACCAATGAAACCAGCCATGGCTGGCATTAAAAGATGAGCCCTCTGATTCTTCACCGTGTTTCTTCTTCAAGTCTTCATAAAGGCTTTTATTTTCTCTTGAATCAGCATTAAGCTGAGTGGGACTTGACACTGATGCTGATACTGCATCCACACACTGAGAAGTTTCTCCATCTCCTCCATCACTTTTCCATGGTTCTTCAATATTTCTGTCAACATCATCAGCACAGCAGACTTCACATGTTCCATGAGCTTTTCCTTGTTCTTTAGAATTGTGCCGATGGTTGAATGATTCACATTATAAGAAAGAGTGATGTCTACCATCTTTTCGCCTCACTCCACTCTCTCAATTATTTTCACTTTTGTTTACATTTTTATCTCTTGGCACTTCTTAGCAGTACTAGCTACATCACTGGTGCTTTTGCGCTTGCTTCCGGATATCCTGAGCTTGAAATAAAGATATTGTATTACTATAATCTATACAGTACTGTACAGTAAAGTACACAAAAGCACAACCACTTGTAGAGGATGCACACATGTGACAATGTATGCCAGACGTGAACTAACTTATGTGATTGCACATGCTAACACACATTCACATATTTGAAAATTCGCAACTTGAAGGTTCGTATGTAGGGGACTTAGTGTATAGTTTATCACTCGTTTAAGTTAAACCATTCAGTATTTACAAATTGCTGGCTTTGCTCATGTTCTTCACTGTAAAGCCAAGGACTAAACCAAGAGTATCTCCTTGCACTTTTTTTCTCATAGTTAACAATTGCCTTTATTTTTTCATAATTTTTGCATAAATTTTTGTATATCTGGACACTCCATTACATAATCTATCAAATCATCATTTCTATGAGTCTCCTTTTTTTATTTTTCCTAAAGACTGTCCTTCAGGTCCTCAATGCTCCTGACACGGCCTGGACAGGTTCTTCTCTAGGTCTACAACGTCACCATCTAGAACTTTTCCTTGCCAGTCACCTGAGTTGGAGCCATCATTTCCAGGATCCCATACCTTTCTCTTTCTTGATTTTTTCCCTTGATTTGCAGAAGCAAGTAGCTTCCTGAGAAAGAAACCATCAGATAAATATTCTGAGCCCTTCATCCTGGACAGTGTTTATGTTTTGTACTCACACTTGACTAATAGTTTATCTGGGTTAAAAATTTAGGTTGATAATGCTTCTGGCACCAAATGTTGCTTTTAAGAAACGTAATAACATTTATATTCTTATTGCTTTATATGAGATTTCTTTCCCTTTGTTCATCTTCTTCTTTTCTCTGGATGCTTATAAGATGATTTCTTCCCTGGTTCTAAAATTCCAAAATAATGTGAGTGTTTTATGCATGGATAGCCAAGGAGCAATTTCAATTTGAAACTGAATGCCAACTAGTTCTGGAAAAACCTCTTGTATTTCTTTGATTATTCCCTCCCTTCTGTTTTCTGTTTTCTTTTTCTATAAATCCTAATAATTGAATTTTTTTACCTTTCTGGTTGACGACCCAAGCTCTTTCAACTGTTCATTATTTGAATCTATCTTCTAATAGATTCTATTCATTTTAACTTCCAGCCCTTCTATTTTCTTATTAATTTTGACTAAAATTTTAAATTCCAAGAGTTCTAGCTATCAGATTGTTTTACTTTACAATATCTTGTTCTTGTTTATAAGTATATTGTTAAATTTTTTCTTTTAGTTTGATTTTTTCTCTGCATTTTTTCCTCACATATTGTCCTCTCATCTTGCAACTTTTCCTTAAATGTCTCTAGATCCTTCATTATGTGTTATATTTAACAATGAGGCACTAAAATAATAGATTAAGTGTTTGAAGGCATGGATGAGGCTCATAAACTGGGGATGGGGAACTTCTCTTGTGGAATTGAGTATGGAACTATGAATTTTATTGGGGATACTCCAAATTTAGGAATGAGAAGATATTTTCTCTAGATGCATCCAGTTTCTCCAGAGAAGAATCTATTAATCTTCTTCATTAGCAGTTGACCTTTGGCTGCTGATGTTCTGTGGGTAAGGCAGGTTGACTTCTAATCTCTTTTGTCTTAATGTGTTCTTTTTTAATCTCATCTCCCTCTGCCCACACTATGGGTGGTAGTTTCTTCTGCCCCATAACATTAGTTGTCATATAGAAGAAAATTTAAATATATATAAAAATATTGGAAGTAAGCAAAAGAAGATTATTTTCATAATCTTGCATTGGTAAGTGCCTTTAAATTACGATATGAAACCCCAAATTCATACAATACTGGTAATCATGTAAAAGATAGACATTTTTAATGGCAGTAAAAAAGACAATGTTGAAAAATAATATCAGCAATGAAGAGTCAGTTTTTAACTATATAAAATGCTCTTATAGATCAACTCAATGAAAATTAACATTCCATTAGAAAACCAAACAGACAAAGAATTTAAACATATAGTTCATAGAAAAGACAAATATTCAAATGGCTTGTTAAAAATATTTTTAAATATACTTAATTGTACTGATAATTAAATAATTAAAAATTAAAACAAAAAAATCATATGTTTTATATTTCAGAAAAATGAAGATTAAAATATGTGGTAAACACGATGTTGCCAAGAATATGGGGAAATAGCCACCATCATACATTTGAGAGTATAAACTTCTGTAACTTTCCACAATTTGACAAATACCTACTGACATTTTTAATAAACATATCCACTGAACCAGCATTTTTATTTCTAAGAATTAATCCTACATATGTATTTTTAATGTATTTGAAAAATATGTAATGTATACAAAGATGTCCATTGAAGTATTGTTTGTCATATTTCAAGACTGGTAACAACCTGATATCTGGGTGGTACTAGCACAGGTGAGGGTCAACCTGGAAACTGTTTTGTAGCCACTGTGTGACAAGATGAGAAACTTGTGCCAGCATCTATATTAGTACATAACTCAGCACATTGCAAGACTACCACAAACAAGAAGGTAATATGTTGATTTACATTTTGATTAACCTCCTTATCTCAGGGACTGGCATTTTCAGTCACACTGATTTAGGGGAATGTATAAATCAATTTTGGTACAACCAAAAAATATTCAGTCTTAAAAAAGAATGGGAAAGAACTATTAAGTTATTTTTGAAAATATATTTATGAAAAAATCTTGAGCATGTGTGTATGTATTCATGATTAACATTTTTTAATGCTTTTTATTTGTGTAAAAACAAGGAGAGAGGTATTCAATCACATATCTGTATTTCTGGAAAGAGTTATAACAGATTGGCAACAGTGTTTGCCTCTGGGAAGAAAGACTGGAGAAATTCAGAAACTAGAGATCTGAATGAAAAGGAGACTTGCCTTCCGCTGTATTCTATTAATAACATTTTAATCTTTAGACCATGTGCATGTACAAATAAAAGCAGAATTTTTAATAAATATAATAAGTAGCAGAAACTTTTAAAAAAATTTATGTACCCTTATGTTCATTGCAGCATTATTTACAATAGTCAAGTTATGGAAGCGATCAATGTGTCCACTGAAAGACGAATGATTAAAGAAGATGTGTTATGTATATACAATGGAATATTACTCAGTCATAAAAAAGAATGAAACCTTGCCATTTAAGACAACATGGAGTGGCGGAGCCAAGATAGCAGAGTAGGAGGATGTGGAGTTCACATCTCCTCACAACCAGGGCACCTACTAGGTGCTGGTGGCAGACTTTGGACACCTAAGAGGAAGGGAGGAATCTCCGCACTACCAGGTAGGACATGGGAGGGTAGGGGGGGAAGAAAGATGGAGGTGGGACAGGACTGGCACCCCTGAGTGGGGGCTGGGGGAGGGGAGAGGTTCCCATGCTTGGAGGGGTCCAGTCATGACGAGGAGATCAGCAGGGATGCAGAGGGACCTTAGGGGGATAGGAGGATCAGAGGGGAACACAGCCAGCATCTCCCCGACCCACTCAGGCACTGGTGAGCCTGTTGGGCTCCCAGGCCTGAACCCATAACCTCCGGGGCTCCCCCAGCCATGTGGGTCCCCGGGCCTGAGCCCCTACCCCACCAAGGCCTCTTCTAGCCACGCGGGTCCCAGCCATGAGCCTTGCCTCTGCCAAAGCCTCCTCTGGCTGTGCAGGTCTTGGCAGCCCGTGTGCCACCCCAGACAGGGCCTCCTTTGTCTGAAGGGGTCTAGGTGGGCTGAGCACTGCCCCCCTCCAAGGCTTCCTGCAGCTGCGCCGGCCCTTGCAGGCATGCCTCTAGAGACCTGCACACCATCTGACCTGTGCAGGCATGTGTGCTCTGGGCCAGACCCAGGAACAGATGCTGGTGAGAGGAACACACACAGAGGTGGGGCTGACACAGCAGGTCCAGAGACCTACCTAGAGGTCTTGGAGGCCTACTGGGGAGGCAGGGATAGGCTGCAGCTCACTGTGGGGGCAAGGACACTGATAGAGGAGACACCAGGGAATTTTTTGTATATTTTATTTTTATTCTTATTTTTATTTTTTTATTTTCTTTCTTTCTTTATTATTATTATTTTTGCTGTTGTGGTTCTGTTTTGGTTTGTTTTTGTTTCATTTCTATTGTTAATTATTCTATTATATATATTTTTATTTTTCTAACTTTATTTCTTTATTTTTTGCTATTGTTCTGCTCTTTTCTGTTTGTTGCCTTTTTTTTTTCACCACATGGCTTACGGGGTCCTGGTTCCCAGGCCAGGGGTTGAGGCTGAGTTCCTGTGCTGGGACTGTCAAGTCCAAACCACTGATCTAACAGAGAACTTCAGGTCCCAGGGAATACTAATTGGTGTGAGGTCTCCTGGAGGTCCTCATCTTGGCACCAAGACCTGGGTCCACCAAACTGCCTGCAAACTCCAGTGCTGGATGCCTCAGGCCAAACAACCAGCAAGACAGGAACACAGGTCCACCCATCAAAAAAACTGAGATGACAAAAAAGTATGTTACAGATGACGAGCAAGGTAAAAACCTACAAGACCAAATAAATGAAGAGGAAATGGGCAACCTACCTGAAAAAGAATTCAGAGTAATGATAGTAAGGATGATCCAAAATCTCAGAAATAGAATGGAGGGACGGACTGAGAAAATACAAGAAATGTTTAACAAGGACATAGAAGAACAAAAGAACAAACAAACAGTGATGCACAACACAATAACTAAAATGAAAAATACACTAGAAGGAATGCATAGCAGAATAACTGAGGCAGAAGAACAAATAAGTGAGCTAGAAGACAGAATGATGGAAATAACTGCCAAGGAGCAGAATAAAGAAAAAAGAATGAGGGCTTCCCTGGTGGCACAGTGGTTAAGAATCTGCCTGCCAATGGAGGGGACATGGGTTTGATCCCTGGTCCAGGAAGATCCCACATGCCGTGGAGAAACTAAGCCCATGTACCACAACTACTGAGCCTGCGCTCTACAGCCTGTGAGCCACAACTACTGAGCCTGCGTGCTGCAACTACTGAAGCCCATGTGCCTAGAGCCTGTGCTCCACAACAAGAGAAGCCGCCACAATGAGAAGTCCACTCACCACAATGAAGACTAGCCCCCACTCACTGGAACTAGAGAAAGCCCACACGCAGCAATGAAGACCCAATGCAGCAAAAAATAATAAAAATAAATAAATACATTTATAAAAAAAAGAAAGAAGAATGAAAAAAATTGAAGACAACCTCAGAGACCTCTGGGACAACACTAAATGCACCAACATTCAAATTATAGGGGTTCCAGAAGAAGAGAAAGAGAAAGGGACCGAGAAAATATTTGAAGAGATTATAGTCAAAAACTTCCCAAACACAGGAAAGGAAATAGTCACCCAAGTCCAGGAAGCACACAGAGTCCCATACAGGATAAACCCAAGGAGGAACATGCCAAGACACATAGTAATCAAACTAACAAAAATTAAATTCAAAGAAAAAATACTAAAAGCAGCAAGGGAAAAGCAACAAATAACATACAAGGGAATCCCCATGAGGTTATCAGCTGATTTCTCAGCAGAAACTCTGCAGGCCAGAAGGGAGTGGCAGGATATATTTAAAGTGATGAAAGGGAAAAACCTACAACTGAGATTACTCTACCCAGCAAGGATCTTATTCAGATTCACAAGAGAAGTCAAAAGCCTTACAGACAAGCAAAAGCTAAGAGAATTCAGCACTACCAAACGAGCTTTACAACAAATGCTAAAGGAACTTCTCTAGGCAGGAAATACAAGGGAAGAAGAAGAAAAAGATCTACAAAAACAAACCCAGAGCAATTAAGAAAATGGTGATAGGAACATACATATCAATAATTACCTTAAATGTAAAGGGATTAAATGCTCCAACCAAAAGACATAGACTGGCTGAATGGATACAAAAACAAGACCCATATATATGCTGTCTACAAGAGACCCACTTCAGACCCAAAGACACATACACACTGAAAGTGAGGGGATGGAAAAAGTATGCCATTTAAATGGAAATCAAAAAAAGGTGGAGTAGCAATTCTCATATCAGACAAAATAGACTTTAAAATAAAGACTGTTACAAGAGACAAGGAAGGACACTACATAATGCTCAAGGGGTTCAATCCTAGAGGACATACAATTATAAATATTTATGCACCCAACATAGGAGCAACTCAATACATGAGGCAAATGCTAACAGCCACAAAAGAGGAAATTGACAGTAACACAATAATAGTGGGGGACTTTAACACCCCACTTACACCATGAACAGATCATCCAGAAAGAAAATAAATAAGAAAACATAAGCTTTAGATGACACAATAGACCAGATAGACTTAACTGATATTTATAGGACATTTCATCTGAAAGCAGCAGAATATACTTTCTTCTCAAGTGCAGCAGAATGTTCTCCAGGATAGATCACATCTTGTGTCACAAATCAAGCCTCAGTAAATTTAAGAAGATTGAAATAGTATCAAGCATTCTTCCGACCACAATGCTATGAGATTAAAAATCAATTACAGGAACAAAAAATGGAAAAAACACAAACACATGGAGGCTAAACAATACACTACTAAATAACCAAGAGATGACTGAAGAAATCAAAGAGGAAATCAAAAAATACATAGAAACAAATGACAGTGAAAACACGATGACCCAAACCTATTGGATGCAGCAAAAGCAGTTCTAAGAGGGAAGTTTCCAGCAATTCAATCCTACTGCAAGACTCAAGAAAATCTCAAATAAAGAACCTAACCTTGCACCTAAAGCAGCTAGAGAAAGAAGAACAAACAAAATCCAAAGTTAGTAGAAGGAAAGAAATCATAAAAATCAGAGCAGAAATAAATTAAAAGAAATGAAGAAAACAATAGCAAAAATCAATGAAACTAAAACCAGGTTCTTTGAGAAGATAAAAAAAAAAATTGGTAAACCTTTACCCAGACACATCAAGAAAAGAAGGGAGAGGATTCAAATCAATAAAATTAGAAATGAAAAAGGAGAAATTACAACTGACACTGCAGAAATACAAAGGATCATAAGAGACTACAACAAGCAACTATATGCCAAGAAAACAGACAACCTGGAAGAAATGGACAAATTCTTAGAAAGGTACAAACTTCCAAGCCTGAACCAGGGTGAAATAAAAAATATAAACAGAACAATCACAAGCACTGAAATTGAAACTGTGGTTAAATATCTTCCAACAAACAAAATTCCAGGACCAGATGGCTTCACAGGCAAATTCTATCAAACATTTAGAGGAGAGCTAACACCCATCCTTCTCAAACTCTTCCAAAAAATTGTAGAGGAAGGAACATTCCTGAACTCATTTGACGAGGCCACCATCACCCTGATACCAAAACCAGAAAAAAAATCACACAAAAAAAGAAAGTTACACACCAAATTCACTGATGAACATAGAAACAAAAATCCTCAACAAAACACTAGCAAACAGAATCCAGCAACACATTAAAAGGATCATACACCATGGTCAAGTGGGATTTTTCCCAGGGATGCAAGGATTCTTCAATGTATACAAATCAATCAATGGGATACACCATATTAACAAACTGAAGAATAAAAACCATATGATCATCTAAATAGATGTAGAAAAAGCTTTTGACAAAATTCAACACCGATTTATGATAAAAAACTCTCCAGAAAGTGGGCATAGAGGGAACCTACCTCAATATAATAAAGGCCCTATATGACAAATCCACAGCAAATGTCATTCTCAATGGTGAAAAACTGAAAGTATTTCCTCTAAGATCAGGAACAAGACAAGGATGTCCACTCTCACCACTATTATTCAACATAGTTTTGGAAGTCCTAGCCATGGCAATCAGAGAAGAAAAACAAAGAAAAGGAATCCAAATTGGAAAAGCAGAAGTAAAACTGTCACTGTTTGCAGATGACATGATACTATACATAGAAAATCCTAAAGATGCCACCAGAAAACTACTAGAGCTAATCAATGAATCTGGTAAATTTGCAGGATACAAAATTAATGCACAGAAATATCTTGCATTCCTATACACTAACAATGAAAGATCAGAAAGAGAAACTAAGGAAACACTCCCATTAACCATTGCAACAAAAAGAATAAAATACCTAGGAATAAAATACCTAGGAATAAACCTCCCAAAAAGAATAAAATACCTAGGAATAAACCTCCCTAAGGAGGTAAAATATCTGTACTCAGAAAACTATAAGATACTGATGAAAGAAATCAAAGATGACACAAACAGAGAGATATACCATGTTCTTGTATTGGAAGAATCAATATTATGAAAATGACTATACTACCCAAAGCAATCTACAGATTCAATGCAATCCCTATCAAATTACCAAGGGCATTTTCCACAGAATTAGAACAAAAAAATTTACAATTTATATGGAAACACAAAAGACCCCGAATAGCCAAAGCAATCTCGAGAAAGAAAAATGGAGCTGGAGGAATCAGGCTCCCTGACTTCAGACTATACTACAAACCTACAGTAATCAAGACAGTATGGTACTGGCATAAAAATAGACACATAGATCAATGGAACAGGATAGAAAGCCCAGAGATAAACCCCATAGAATGGAGAAAAGACAGTCTCTTCAATAGCAGTGCCAGGAAAACTGGGCAGCTACATGTAAAAGAATGAAATTAGAACACTCCCTAGCACCATACACAAAAATAAACTCAAAATGGATTAGAGACCTAAATGTAAGACCAGACACTATAAAACTCTTAGAGGAAAACATAGGAAGAACACACCTTGACATAAATCGCAGCAAGATTTTTTTTGACCCACCTCCTAGAGTAATGAAAATTAAAACAAAAATAAACAGATGGGACCTAATGAAACTTAAAAGCTTTTGCACAGCAAAGAAAACCATAAACAAGACGAAAAGACAACCCTCAGAATGTGAGAAAATATTTGCAAGCAAAGCAACTGACAAGTGATTAATCTCCAAAGTATACAAACAGCTCATGCAGCTCAATATCAAAAAAACAAACAACCCAATCCAAAAATGGGCAGAAGACCTAAGTAGACATTTCTCCAAAGAAGACATACAGATGGCCAAGAGTCACATGAAAAGCTGCTCAACATCACTAATTATTAGAGAAACGCAGATCAAAAGTACAAGATATCACCTCACACAGGTCAGAATGGCCATCATCAAAAAATCTACAAACAATAAATGCTGGAGAGGGTGTGGAGAAAAGGGAACCTTCTTGCACTGTTGGTGGGAATATAAATTGATACAGCCACTATGGAGAAGAGTACGGAGGTTCCTTAAAGAACTAAAAATACAGACTTCCCTAGTGGTTCAGTGGTTAAGAATCCGCCTTCCAATGCAGGGGGCGCAGGTTTGATCCCTGTTCAGGGAACTAAGATTCCACATGCCGCAGGGCAACTAAGCCTGCGTGTCACAACTAGAGAGCCCACGTGCCACAACTACAGAGCCCACGTGCTCTGGAACTCACGTGCCACAACTAGAGAGCCCGTGTGCCACAACTACTGAGCCTGTGTGCTCTGGAGCCCATGTGCCACAACTAGAGAGAAGCCCATGCAGCTCAATGAAAGATCCCGCAAGCCGCATCTAAGACCCTACGCAGCCAAAAATAAATAAATAAATAAATATTTTTTAAAAAACTAAAAATAGAACTACCATATGACCCAGCAATCCCACTACTGGGCATATACCCTGAGAAAACTATTCAAAAAGACACATGCACCCCAATATTCATTGCAGCACTACTTACAATAGCCAGGACATGGAAACAACCTAAATGTCCATTGACAGATGAATAGATAAAAAAGATATGGTACATATATACAATGGAATATTACTCAGCCATAAAAAGGAATGAAACTGGGTCATTTGTAGAGAAGTGGATGGACCTAGAGTCTGTCATACAGAGCGAAGTAAGTCAGAAAGAGAAAAACAAATATCGTATGTTAATGTATATATGTGGAATCTAGAAAAATGTACAGATGAACCTATTTGCAGGGCAGGAATAGAGATACAGATGTAGAAAACGGATGTGTGGACTTGGTAGGGGGAAGGGTGAATGAACTGGGAGATTAGGATTGACATATATACACTACCATGTGTAAAACAGATAGCTAGTGGGAACGTGCTGTATAGCGCAGGGAGCCCAGCTCGGTGCTATGTGGTGACCTAGATGGATGGGGTGGGGGTGGGGTGGGAGAGAGGTCCAAGAGGGAGGGGATATATGTATACATATAGCTGATTCACTTCATTATACAGCAGCAACCAACACAACATTGTAAAGCAACTATACCCCAATAAAAATAAAAAATTTTAAAAAGATAATATGGATGGACCTGAAGGTATTATGTTAAGTAAAATAAGTCAGACAGAAAAAGGCACATACCATATGATTTCGCTTATATGATTCCACTTATGTGGAATCTAAAAAACAAAACAAAATGAGAATAGATTCATAGATACAGAGAACAAACTGATGATTGTGGGGTTGGGGGGAGAGTGAAATAGACCAAGGGGATTAAGAGGCACAAACTTCCAGATATAAAATAAATAATTCATAGAGATATAATATCAGAATAGGGAATATAGTGATAATATTACAATAACTTTAAATGGTGACAGATAGTAACTTGACTTACAGTGTTAATCATCTCATAATGTAGATAAGTGTCATATCACTATGTCATATACCTGAAACTGATATAACATTGTATGTTAATTATATTTCAATTACAAATAAAAAAATAGATAAGATGGGAAGAAGGGAGAAAGAGAGAGGAAGGAAGAAAGGAAGGGAGGGAGGAAGGAAGGAAGGAAAGAAGGAAGGAAGGAAGGAAGGACAGAAGGAAGGAAGGACGGAAGGAAGGAGAGAGCGAAAAACATTAGTCACCCCACCTCTAGAGGAAAATGGATTATAGAAGTTCAGAAATAACAGGTGAAAACACCTAGAAAACAATGAATTGTCTAAAATATTTACATATTTTAAATGTCCACATGAAAATATATGAATAAGATAAGTAAAATATTTGAAAGCAACTGTATTTGGAGTTGAGCCCAATCTCTCTCCTCTATTGCAATAGTCCTATGTAAAGTCTTCCTTACCATTTTAGCAAGTGTCAGAATAATTATTTAACAACAGCTGTTGCTCAGGCTCCTAATGGTATAATATAATCCAGTTCATCTAAAGTCCCAGAGTGAGATCTTTGTGCTAAAGAAAGGAAAACCTTCAAAATTTTGCACCAGGTCAGATATTTCTTTCTTTTTGTGCACAAAATAAACCTATCATAAGATATTTGTAAATAATATATCCAGTAAGGGTTGATATCCAAACTATAGAAAGAGTTCATACAACTCAATATTTTAAAAAATCAATTAAAAAATCGGCAGAGGACCTGAACATTTTTCCAAAGATATACAGGTGGCCAGCAGGCACATGAAAAATGCTCAATATCACTAATCATCAGGTAAATGCAAATCAAAACTACAATGAGGGGACTTCTTTGGTGGCCCAGTGGTAAAGAATCTGCCTTACAATGCAGAGGACGTAGGTTCGATCCCTGGTCAGGAAACTAAGATCCCACATGCTGCAGGGCAACTAAGCCCACGCACCACAACTGCTGAGCTTGCACACCTCAACTACAGCCCCCGTGCCTTAAATTACAGAGCCCACGCACCCTGGAACCCATGCACCACAACTACAGAGCCCACGCACCCTGGAACCCACGCACCACAACTACAGAGCCCACGCACCCTGGAGCCTGCGCGCCACAACTAGAGAGAGAAAACCCGCACTCGACACCTAGAGAGAAGCCCGTGCGCCGCAATGAAAGATTCTGCATGCCTCAGCGAAGATCCCATGTGCTGCAGGTAAGACCCGACGCAGCTGAAAATAAATAAAATAAACAAATAAATAATAAATAAGTCAAAAAAAACCCACATGATGAGATATCACTTCACACTTGTCAGAATGGCCATTATCAAAGAGACAAAAACAACAATTGTTGGTGAGGATGTGGATAAAAGGGAACCCTCAGGCACCGTTGTGGGAATGTAAATTGGTTCAGCCACTGTGGAAAATAGTATAGAGGTTCCTCAAAAAACTAAAAATAGAACTACCGTACAATCCAACAATTCCACCTCTGGGTATTTATTCTAAGAAAACAGAGACACTAATTCAAAGAGATAAATGCAACACTATGTTCATTGCAGGTTTCAAGATATGGAAGCAACCTAAGCATCCATGAACAGATGAACAGATAAAGAAGATGTGGTGTGTGTATATATATATATACATGTATATATACATGTATATATACATGTATATATATGTATATATATATATATAAAATGTTAATCATAAAAAAGAATGAAATCTTGCCATTTGTGACAACATGGATGGACCTAGAGTGTATTATGCTAAGTAAGATAAGTCAGACAAAGAAAGACAAATACCATATTTCACTTATGTGTGGAATTTAAAAAACAAAACAAGAATAAATTCACAGATAGAAGAAAAACTAATAGTTGCAGGGGGAGTGAAATAGGTGAAGGTGATTAAGAAGCACAAACTTCCAGTTACAAAATAAATAAATCGGGACTTCCCTGGCAGTCCAGTGGTTAAGACTCTGCACTTCCACTGCAGTGGGCACACATGGTCGACCCCTGGTAGGGGATCCCGCATGCTGCGTGGTGTGGTCAAATAAATAAATAATTTAAATTTTTTAAATTAAAAAAATAAATAAATCATGGGATGTAATATTCAGAATAGGGAATATAGTCAATATTATAATAACTTTAATGGTGACAGATGGTAACTGGACTTAGTGTGATTATTGCATAATGTATAAAAATATTAAACCACTATGTTACACATCTGAAACTAATACAATATTGTATGTCAAGTGTAACTTAATTTTTAATAAATAAATAATTGATATTTTTACCTTTTTTTAATAAAAATAAATAACCTATCATTGCACTGGACCTTCAGTTTTCTGTAAATGGGAGGTTTATTCAAGGTAAACATTTAAAACACACCACAGGGACTTCCCTGCTGGTGCAGTGGTTAAGAATCTGCCTGCCAATGCAGGGGACATGGGTTTGAGCTCTGGTCCAGGAAGATCCCACACGCAGTGGAGCAATTAAGCCCGCGTGCCACAAATACTGAAGCTCACGCACCTAGACCCTGTGCTCCACAACAAGATAATGAGAAGCCCACGTACAGCAAGGAAGAGTAGCCCCTGCTTGCCATAACTAGAAAAATCCCGCACGTAACAATGAAGACCCAACGCAGCCAAA
Source organism: Balaenoptera borealis (assembly GCF_965194805.1). Lineage (NCBI taxonomy): Eukaryota > Metazoa > Chordata > Mammalia > Artiodactyla > Balaenopteridae > Balaenoptera > Balaenoptera borealis. The sequence goes on from NC_138867.1 coordinate 170,001,903, forward strand.
AATAAAATAAATAAATATTTTAAAAATAAATAAATAAATAAAACACACCACAATTTCGTAATCCTGCTTTGTCACTTCTTTTTTTTAATGTACTGGGATTCTCTAAACAAAACAAAAAAAAAAAAAAAAAAAGGGAAAGAAAGAAAAAATGGAAGTGGCCTGGAACTGCTGTCACAATGCGTTTCCTGCCCACATTCTGGGCACTTCTCCTTTCCAGAAACTGGCTCCAGCTGCATCTTGGGCCGCGGGGGTCTCAACACTTCTTAGGCCTGGCCTCTCCTCTCCTCTTTAGGACTCTAAGCAAAATCGGCCACCTGGCCTGGCCTGGTCTGCAGCCCCCAACAACTGACCTCATTGCATAACTAGGGTGGGAGAATCCCCGCTAATTTGCTTCTGCTACTCTCTGCCACCCTCTGCTGGTCATGGGTGTTAGTAGCACTCAACCTTCCACTCTCCTTCCCAGGTTAAGGAAACAAAGAAAGAAAAGCAAGGACTAGAAGAGAGTGCAGAGGACCAGAGAAAGGAGATAGCTAGTCACTGAAGGAAAGAGTGTGCAAGGTGTTGAAATCTCCAGGAGAGAGGCGAATGACTGGATACTGGGGAAAGATGTTGTTTTTCTAGATGAACATTAATATAGTTACTTACAGGAGGTGGGGGAGAAATGTTTGGCTGACACCTGTGCAAAACCAGGAAGCAGGAACTTCCCCCTCTTTGTAACCAAGAGACCGACACTGTGAAGCACTCACCTTCATGGGGCGCCTCCCCTCCACCTCACTTAAGTTAACCAAATGCCCTTCTGTTCACCCTTCATCAAAACCCTTTCACAAGAAAGGCTCTTGTAAACCTGCAGGTGAGCCTCTTTCAATTGTTTAGAAATAAAAAGATACTAGATATCATCCAGTTTAATATCCTTCCTTTATAAAAGAATACACTGTGCTCTAGAGCCCGTGAGCCACAACTACTGAGCCTGTGCACCACAACTACTGAAGCCCGTGTGCCTAGAGCCTGTGCTCTGCAGCAAAAGAAGCCACTGAAATGAGAAGCTCACACACCGCAAAGAAAAGTAGCCCCCACTCACCACAACTAGAGAAAGCCCGCGTGCAGCAATGAAGACAAAATGCAGCCAAAAAAAAAAAAAAAGCATAATCTAGCAGATGCAAACTATTATATATAGGATGGGTAAACAACAAGGTCCTACTGTATAGCACAGGGAACTATATTCAATACCTATGATAAACCATAATGGAAAAGAATATGAAAAAGGATATATATATATATATATATATATATATATCTGAATCACTTTGCTGTATAGCAGAAATTAACACAACATTGTAAGTCAACTACACTTCAATAAAATTTAAAAAAAAAAAAGAAGCATAATCTTCCTCGAGGCAGATCCTGGCCCCACTAAATGCTAGTTGTGTTCCTCAGTCCTGACAACTGGAAATGCCCATCCTCACAGCCCAACATGTCCTAGGGGTCCTCTTTTGGATTTGTGTGACTGATCCAGCTGGTAAAGATACAAGGAACCACTTTTAGGTTCAGACACTTGATTACTTATATAGCAAAAGGAAGAACAGCCAAAAGTGCCCCAGCTCCCCGTGGCCCTCTTCCCACACACTAAAAAGACAATACCCCAATGAAAGGGGCAAGTTGTGGGATGTTCCATAGGGGAGGAGACCATCCTAGACTGCAGCTAAGCAGTTTTATATTCTGCAGCTCTCTTCTGAGTGGGGCAGGGCAGAAAGCCCCATGCCTCACTAGAGCCTCAAAAGTCCTGAGAAAATGCATGACAGCCTCCCTGGGGAGATAGGGAGTAAGTGGGAGATAACATCAGAGCAACTCCTCACAGGCTTACCATGGTCTCATATTCCAGGGGGATCACAAGGAGTTCTGTCAAGACTCAGATGAGCTGTGGTTCAAGCCTGTGTGGACTGAATGTGCCCCCCCAAATTCATACGTTGAATCTCCAACCCCCAATGTGATGGTGTTAGGAGGTGGGACCTTTGGGACATAATTAGTGTTAGATGAGGTCGTGAGGATAGGGCCCTAATGTTGGGATTAGTGCCCTCATAAGAAGAAGGAAATCTCTCTCTCTCTGAGCTCGAAGAAGAGGTAATGGAGCACACTGCAAGATCCAGTCACCTACAAGTCAAGACAAGAAGCCTCAGAATGAAACCTAACTTGTCGGCACCCTGATCTCAGACCTGTAGCATGCAGAATTGTGAGATATAATTTCTGTTGTTGAAGCTGCCCGGTCTGTGGTACCTTGTTACAGCAGCCCAAGCTCACTGAGACAAAGTTTTGCCTGCATGGCCTGTGTCTCCAGGGCACCATGGGAGAACCATGGCCCTACAATCCCCTCCCTCCAACACTGCCCAACTTTCACCTCTATCACAAACACACTTCATGGCATACCTCAGAAAGGCTGAACTTTGGACACCCCTGGAATAACCCAGAGGAAATGAGGAAGAGAAGGAAGAAGTTAATGGTCAGACTGTCATGCTCCCCCAATTTTCTCTAGTTTCCTTTCTTTCTTTTTTTAAGTAGGTGTGCCAATGGCTTTTTTTTTTTAATTCTTATTGGCATATATTTGATTTACAATGTTGTGTTACTAGTTTCCTTTATTTCTAACTATTAAAAGCACATTCCAGGGCTTCCCTGGTGGCACAATGGTTAAGAATCTGCCTGCCAATGCAGTGGACACAGGTTCGAGCCCTGAGCCGGGAAGATCCCACATGCCGCGGAGCAACTAAGCCCGTGTGCCACAACTACTGAGCCTGCGCTCTAGAGCCCATGAGCCACAACTACTGAAGCCCATGCACCTAGAGCCTGTGCTCCCCTACAAGAGAAGCCACTGCAATGAGAAGCCCTCCCACTGCAATGAAGAGTAGCCCCCCACTCACCGCAACTAGAGAAAGCCCGCGCACAGCAACGAAGACCCAACGCAGCCAAAAATAAATAAATAAATTTATAAAAAATTAAAAAATAAAAGCACATTCCAAGAAAATACCATATAATAAAGAAGTAGACATATATTTAAAAAAAAGAAAAAAGTACATTCAAAGTCCATCTTACACATGGTTGCCTCCTCATCTTCTTCTCCCAGGGGTCAGAACCAAGTTTTGCAAATAGTAAGTACACAATCAATTTCTGTTTGATTATATGCATTAGTTTAAAAGGACTCAATTTCTTTTTCCTCAGCAATTTCAAGGTAATCAACACTGAAAATCTTGTGCCAGGGCTACGCAAAACATTTTGCTGACATCACCCTATTTAACCCTCTGAACTATTTTTGCTCACACTCATGACACAAAATGTGTGGGGGTTTCCTCTACCCAACAACATTTGATTCTGCAAATGTCTGGACTCTAATTGGGTGTCCTACAACTCAATTCTGATACTATCTATCTACCCAGAATTAGTGTCAAATCTCACAAGTTAAGGGCTCAGTCCCACAAGACTGACCCCACTACATAGGCCAATCAGACGTCCAGGTTGTCACGGGTACTTCTGACCAACCAGCTATAAATGCAAGGGTTACCATGCCCACTCCCCAACTCAGTTTCAATTATTTGCTAGAGATGTAAACTATTACATACAGAATGGATAAACAACAAGTTTCTACTGTATAGCACAGGAAACTATATTCAATAACCTGTGATAAATCATGATGGAAAAGAATTTTAAAAAAAATATATATATATATACATATATATGTATAACTGAATCACTTTGATGTATAGTAGAAATTAACACAACATTTAAATGAACTATACTTCAATAAAATAAAAAATAAAAGGTAGATAATTTGCTAGAATGACTCACAGAACTTAGGAAAGTATTTACTAGTTTTTTATAAAGGATATAACAACCAAATGGAAGAGACACATAGGGCAAGGTATGGGGTGGGGGTGAGTTTCCATGCCCTCTCCAAGCACACCACCTTCCTACTACCTCCATATGCTCACCAACATGTAAGCCCTCTGAACTCCACCATTTAGGGGTTTTTTTATGGAGGCTCCATCACATAGGCATGGTTGATTAAATCATTGGCCATTGGTGACGGAACTCAATCTCCAGTCCCTCTCACCTCCTGGGAGGTTGGGCAGTGGGGCTGAAAGTTCCAACCCTCTAATCACAATTATTGGTTCCTGTGGCAACCAGTCCCCATCCTGAAGCTACCTAGGAGCCCAACTTGAGTTCAAATAAGTTCAAATAAGTATAAACTCAGGTATGGTTGAAAGGGGCTTATTTGAGTTAAAAAATATACTCTCTCATGCATATCACTCAGGAAGTATCAAGGATTTTAGAACTCTGTGCCAGGAACTAGGGACAAAGACCAAATATATATTTCTTATTACCAACATCCTTATTCTATTAATGAGGGAACTGAAGTTTAAAAAATAATCATAGCTTGCACTACAGTGTGTTATATTTAAGAAATGGTTCTGTATATATTGTAGACTGTATTCTAAATTATAGTATAGTGCCTATACAATCACACATACGCTACATAAAATGTACTATTCTATAATCTAGAAGTATTGTACATTAGTAGATATTACTCCTACAATAACCCTATAGGGTGAGAACTAACTATGATTACTATCATTTGAGGAAACTGAGCTACAGTAAAGTTACATTAGTGTACAAGATCACACTATAGGAGGGACTTCCCTGGTGGTTCAGTGGCTAAGAATCTTCCTTCCAATGCAGGGGATGCGGTGGATTTGATCCCTGGTTGGGAAACTAAGATCCCACATGCTACAGGGCAACTAAGCCCGTGCCACAACTAATGAGCATGCGGGCCACAACTAGAGAGCCCACAACCACAACTACAGAGCCTGTGCACCACAACTAGAGAGAAGCCCATGCACCACAATAAAGATCCTGCGTGCAGCAACTAAGACCTGACGCAGCCAAAAATAAAATAAATAAATAAATAAATATTTTTTTTAAAAAAAAGATCACACCATGGGAGGTGGCAGCTGAGCTGATCTAAAAGTTGTGCAGTCCCACAGGCACTTCCCTGGCGGTCCAGTAGTTAAGACTCTGCACTTCCAATGCAGGGGGCATGGGTTCAATCCCTGGTCGGGTAACTAAGATCCCACATGCCACGCAGTGCAGCCAAAAAAATAAAGTTGTGCAGCCCCAAATCCTTTGCTCTCAACACTCCCCTAAACTGCTCTTGTCTGAGTCCCAGGCCTGAATGTGGACCTATCTCAAGGTTCTTGGTCACTGTTTCCCAGTACATCAAAGAATCTTCTTCAATTTTATAATATTCTCTCCCTACTTCAATTTAAAATGTTTATGCCCCCAGTCACTTAGCAAAACTCAGCTTCATATTTCCTTGATTCTAAGTCTTGCATTTGACAAAATACGCTATATATAAAGTTAAAAGAAAAATGATGAAGGATATATTTGTGAAAAGATTCTCATTTTATATAATAAATTATTACTATCCATAATGTGTAAAGGGCTCCTGAAAATAAAGAAGCAAATAAGACTTATACGCTGAGAACTATAAAACATTGATAAAGAAGATGATTCAAGGAAACGGAAAGATACCCCACACTCTTGGAATGGAAGAATTAATATTGTTAAAATGGCCATACTACCCAAAGCAATCTACAGGCTTAATGCAATCCCTGTGAAATTACCCATGACATTTTTCACAGAACTAGAACAAGCAATCCTAAAATTTGTGTGAAACCAGAAAAGACCCAGAATTGCCAAAGCAATCCTGAGAAAAAAGAACAAAACTGGACACATAACCCTTTCAGACTTCAGACAATACTACAAAGCTACAGTAATCAAAACAGCATGGTACTGGCACAAAAACAACATATAGCTCAATGGAACAGAAGAGGGAGCCCAGAAATTAACCCACACACCTATGATCAATTAATCTTTGACAAAGGAGGCAAGAGTATACAATGGAGAAAAGACAGTCTCTTCAGCAAGTGGTGTTGGGAAAGCTGGACTGCCCCTTGTAAATCAAGGAAGTTAGAACATTCTCTCATACCATATACAAAAATAAACTCAAAATGGCTTACAGACTTAAATATAAGATATGACACCATGAAACTCCTAGAAGAGAACATAGGCAAAACATTCTCTGACATATATCATAGCAATGTTTTCTTAGGTCTGTCTTCCAAAGCAATAGAAATAAAAGCAAAAATAAACAAATGGGACCTAATCAGATTTATAAGCTTTTGCACAGCAAAGGAAACCATGAACAAAATGAAAAGAAAATCTATAGACTGGGAGAAAATATTTGCAAATGATGTGACCAACAAGGACTTAATTTCCAAAATATACCAACAGCTATTACAACTCAATACAAGAAAACAAACAACCCGATCAAAAAATGGGCAGAAGACCTGAATAGAGATTTCTCCAAAGAAGACATACAGATGGCCAACAAGCACATGAAAAGATGCTCAAGATCACTAATTATTAGAGAAATGCAAATCAAAACTACAATGAAGTGTCAACTCACTCCAGTCAAAATGGTTATTTTCAAAAAGTCTACAAATAATAAATGCTGGAGAGGGTGTGGAGAAAACGGAACCCTTCTACACTACTGGTGGGAATGTAAATAGGTGCAGCCATTATGGAAAACAGTATGGACGTTCCTTAGAAAACTAAAAATAGAGTTACTATATGATCCAGCAATCTCACTCCTGGGCATATATCTGGAAAAGAAGAAAACTCTAATTAAAAAAGATACATGCACCCCAACTTTCACAGCAGCACTATTTACAGTAGCCAGGACATGAAAGCAACCTAAATGTCCCTTGACAAATGAAGGGATAAAGAAGATGAGGTATATATATACAATGGAGTATTATTCAGCCACAAAAAAGAATGAAATAATGCCATTTGCAGCAACCTGGATGGACCTAGAGATTATCATACTAGGTGAAGTAAGTCAGACAGAGAAAGACAACTATTATGATGTCACTTATATGTAGAATCTAAAAAATAGTAAAAATATATTTACAAAGCAGAAACAGACTCATAGACATAGAAAACAAACCTATGGTTACCAAAGGGAAAGGGGGAGGAGGGATAAATCAGGAGCTTGGGATTAACATATACACACTACTATATATAAAGTAGATAACCAACAATGACCTACTGCAGAGCACAGGGAACTATACTCAATACCTTATAATAACTTAAAACGGAAAAAAAATTTTTTAAAAGATAAATGATGAATGATATATTTGTGAAAAGATTCTCATTTTATTTTTCTATATTTATTTATTCATTTATTTATTTATTTATTTGGCTGTGCTGGGTCTTAGTTGCGGCATGCAGGATCTTTTAGTTGCAACATGTGGGATCGAGTTCCCTGCCCAGGGATTGAACCCAGGCCACCTGCATTGGGAGCGTGGAGTCTTAACCACTGAACCACCAGGGTAGACCCAAGATTCTCATTTTATATGATAAATTATTAATATCCAAAATGTGTAAAGTGCTCTTAAAAATAAAGAAACAAATAAGACACTTTATTATTTATCTGTTGCCATGTGTATAACAAGTTGCTTAAAACAACAAACAATTGTAGTCTCAGTGTCTGTGGGTCAGGGATGTGGGCGTGGTTTGGTGGGTGGTTCTGGCTCAGGGTCTCTCCGGAGGCTGCATTTAAGACTCAGACAGTAGGGGCTTCCCTGGTGGCGCAGTGGTTAAGAATCCCCCTGCCAATGCAGGGGACACAGGTTTGAGCCCTGGAAGATCCCACATGCCGCGGAGCAACTAAGCCCGTGCGCCACAACCACTGACCTGCGCTCTAGAGCCCGAGAGCCACAACTACTGAGCCCGCCGAGCCACAACTACTGAAGCCTGCGTGCCTAGAGCCCGTGCTCCACAAGAGAAGCCACTGCAATGAGAAGCCCGCAGAAGAGCAGCCCCCGCTCGCCGCAACTAGAGAAAGCCCGCTCACAGCAACGAAGACCCAACACAGCAAAAAATAAATAAATAAAATAAATTAAAAAAAAAAAAAAAAAGACTCAGACAGTAGCTAGGCTCTGAGGCTTGCCTGGGTTTACAGGATCCACTTCCAAGCTGACACTCAGCTGCTGGCAAGAGGTTTCAATTCCTGGCCACAAGGCCCTTCCCCTAGGACTGCTCACAATATAAAAGTTGGCTTCCCAACTTCTATGAGAGTGATGAGATAGACAGAGGGAGAGACCGCACAAGTGGGCAAGGGAGCTACCAAGATGAAAGCTTTTGTAACTTAATCCTGGAAGGGATATACCATCCCTTCTGCCTGAAGCTGTTGGTCTCACAAACTAACCCCGGTAGGATGTGGGAGGGAGCCACATAGGGTGTGAGCAGCAGAAGATTGAATAGAGGTCATCTTGGATGCTGGCTCTCATTAACATAAAAATGGTTATCCATATAAAAAGATATTTGTCCCCCCAGTGATTAGGTAATGCAAATTATAACAAAAAGAACCCATTTCTCTGTTAGATTAGCAGGAACTTTAAAAGCCTGACATAATCTATCATTGACCACAACGCAGGCAAGTGGGTGTGCTTACACCTTATCCTGGAAGTGTGCATTGAAAGGACAATTTGCAGTAACCTCTGAAGTAGTGGCTCCACTTCCTAGGTATCTCCCCTGAAGGAATACTGACTTATGTTCCCATGATTTATGTTCAGGGGTACTCAGGGAAGAACTGCTTGCTGTACAAAGAGAATAAAGAACAGAATGCCCATGAATAAGGAATCATTATTTCATATCATATCCACAGGGCACATAATATGTTGCTAAATGAAGAAAGCTTCATGCCAAATATATGTATCTTGTGATCTAATTTAAGTAAAATAATTTTTTTTTAAATCTCCCATGCAGGTGATAAACACACACACACACAACAGCAAAAATACAGGAAACCTGCATACCTTGTTCACTCCTTAACCCCCAGGGCTGTGAACAGAGACATTCTGGATAAAAACTATGCCCCAAAATATCTGAATACAGATAAAGATAAATCTAGAAAGTTGCATACTCAATTATAGAGAAGAACGATACAATGAGGGAACATTCACATTTGGGTGTGTGTGTATTATATACAAAACCACAAATACGTACTTAAGTTTTGTAGTTTATTTCCTTCCAACAATATTGCTACAACCAACTGTAAACAAAAATCATGAAACTGGACAAAGTCAGCGTGACTGATACCATCCTGGCCTTCAGAACTCCTCTCCAAGGGCTTTTAAATCCCAAATTCAGTGCGAAGAAGTTAGAAGAGGAGAAGGATGAAGAGGAAGGGGAGGAGGAGAAAAAGTAGGAGGAGGAAGAGAAATATGAGGAAGGGGAGAAGGGGGGGGGAGCATGGGAGAGGAGAAGGGGGAAAGCAGACGAAAAAGAAAGAGGCGAAAGGCCCTTTTCATTTCATTCCTTTGCTTCTGCAAAGCAAATGTCACCTGGGGAGAGTCAGGGATGAGACCTTTTCACATGGGTGTGAAGAAGAGCCAACTGTTTCCACAAGAGGCAGGAAAGAGGCCTTGGACTTGCTCAGCTGAAATCAGTCCTGTACCTCTAAGTCAAACAAAGACAAGAGGAAAAAAAAGAAGCCTTGTCCAGGCGCTGCAGTGAGCTGGTCTAGGGGCCTGTGTGTGGAGCGCGCGGCACCCAAGTGGACCCGCGTGAGCGTGAAGGGGAGCTCAGCCGGTCCTGGCGTGCGCGGGACAAGGATGCCCGCCCGTCTGTCGCTCATCTCCCCCGAGAGTTGCTTCCGCATTTCCAGCAATACACGTTCGACCAGCCGGGTTAGCCCTGCGAAGGTAGCTCGGGTTTCGTGGTGTTAACACTCCCCCACTCATTTTCTAGCCCACGGGCTGGACTCAACGGATGATTTTGAACCCCGCAAACCGCCCGAAGCATCTTCTCCGCCCTCTGGTGGTTACAGCAAAGTGAAACTGATAGAGAAATTCAAATCCCGCTGAACTCGGGAGTTGCAAGGAATAGATTTATGACTACGCGAGAAGGAAAACGCATGATCTTGCTATTTGTATTTTAAAATGTCCAGAGCTTGTGGCTCTCCACGGGTCACCATTTCACCGAAAGTGCGTGTTCCCAACGGATCCAGTTTGAATGTGCTGTTCTCGGAACACCTCCGCGGTGCTTCGGAGGCCTGGAATCCGCCGGATCGCGCCTTTGTCACTGTATTCCCTCCTGTCTTCTAGGACCTCTGGGTGTGCTCCCGGCAGGCTCTGGGCCTCGTGTCCTGGACTCCCCTGAACAAGTTTTGACTTTGACTGCAAGGAGGTAACTCGTCAGCCCCAGGCCAGGGAGACCCCAAAAGGGTGGCGCCCCAAGATCTCCCCTGGGAGGCGGCGCTCAGCAGTACACTTTATCAAAGTGTTTTTCAGCCTTTGAGCCAGCAAGCCACTTTAATTTTAGAAGAGTTGCCGATAGGAGCAGACATGGTGAGGAAGTTCATAACTTAAAACGCCCCACTCCACTACGGGGGGTACCGAGGTGCATCTCTGCCTTCCCATTCTCCTGCAGAGAGAGGAGGTGCGCCCGCCCCAGCTAAACTCTAAAGCCACCCCTGGAGTTTGGGCAGAGAGGGATGCTTCAGGCGTTATAGCCCCGCCCTGACTGGGGAATTTTCCTTTTGTTCCACATTAAAATACGATGGTTGGGGGTGAGGGAAGGGAAATGGGTGAAGGTGGTCCAAAGGTACAAACTTCCAAGTTTACTTCTTGGGGTAGTAAAGTACATCATGGTGACTGTAGTTAACCACAGCGTATCGTATATTTGAAAGTTGCTTAGAAAGTAGATCTTAAAAGTTCACACACACGGGCTTCCCTGGTGGCGCAGTGGTAGAGAATCCGCCTGCCAATGCAGGGCACACGGGTTCGAGCCCTGGTCCGGGAAGATCCCACATGCCGCGGAGCAACTAAGCCCATGCGCCACAACTACTGAGCCTACGCTCTACAGCCCGTGAACCACAACTACTGAGCCCGCGTGCCACAACTACTGAGTCTGCGCTCTAGAACCCACGAGCCACAACTACTGAAGACTGTCCACCTAGAGTTTGTGTTCCGCAACAAGAGAAGCTGCCCGGGCCTGGCAAGGAAGAGTAGCCCCCTCTCACTGCAACTAGAGAAAGCCCCAAATGAAGACCCAATGCAGCCAAAAATAAAATAAGATAAATAAGTTTTTTAAAAAGTTCACACACACAACTGTAACTTTGTGTGGTGATGGATTTAACTAAAATTGTATTAACTAAACTTACTTCACAATGTATACATATACCCCAGGTAGTTTTGATGTAGGTGGGCTTCCACTCTTCTTTGAGAAATACTGACAGACCAGTGGTGCTAAAATGCAGATTGGAAAGACTTTCACCTAGTACTTACCATTTGGAAGGTTTTGGAGGGACCCAGGAATCAGGATTTTCATTACACACACAGTTTCAAAGGCAGCTCTTTAAGAACGCATAATCTAATAATATGGTTACTGTCTCTCACACTTTTTAAAATTGAAAGCCAAAGAAATACATTTAACATTGTATCTAGTACATATGTATTTATGTGTATGTAAATATGCATGTATGTATAAAATGGGAACAAAATTTAGGGAACAATACTTACCCTGACATAGACTGATAAGAAAAAGCAGCCCCCTCTATAATCAGAATTTTGTCAAGTGTTCTAAAAGTTAAAGTAACACAACAAAAAAATTCCTTTCATTTTCCTCACTCAAGGTCCTGCTTCCCTTTGTTGTTCCCAATAAAGCCGGGACTCCTCTGATTCCTCTTTTAAATGTATATTTGGATCCCTTTTCAAGTGCAAATTTCACTTTATCTATGGTTATTTAGGGTAGATTTCAAAAACATGTGCTTGAATGGGTTTTCAAACATAGATTGTGAGTTTACTTTTGAGGACTTCCCAGACTCCCAGGGCTGATCCCCAAACCAGAAGTATTTGGGACATGGGGCTGTCTCCTTTTGTTCTCTAAAAGAACCCATAAACTTGTGGAGATAGGAACTGTAATGAAGTAACCAGTGGTTTTTTGCTGGTGGATACTCCCCTCATTCTTACTTCTCGCAGATCTTGAGAAAACAAAAGCCCTATTTCAGACATACCAGAGTCTATGGACTCATTTCCAAAACTAGAACAATGTGCTCTGGCATCTAATCTCCACTAGTCTCTTCCATTAAAAAAATAATAATACTGGACCACTACGTTGATTAAGCCATGCACAACTCACAGGGTGAAACACACCAGTCTAAGACCTGTTGGGAAAGGATTTGTTGCGAGGTTCCAGGTTTAAAGGGCTCCCTGTTCTCGTTCTGAGTGGCATTCACTGGGCCCCCAGGACCTGGACGGACAACAATCCAAAGAAACTGAGCTCGCAGATTTTTTTTTTTTTTTTTTTTTAAAGCCCCCAGTAGGAAAGACGAGTGCAAAATGCGCTGGGTATCAGAGATGTCGGTGGAAGTGTAAGGAGAGGGAAGGCAAATTCGCAAAACCTGGTGAGGAGCTGTAGTCGGAGGAGAAGATGGAAGCTCAGACCCGGGGGTAATTTGCCCTTCGGCAGTGGTTCTCAACTCCCGGAGACCAGCTTTTCATTTGCGAATGTGAGGAATCCCCGCAGGCGCGCAACAGCCGCGGTGCAGGAAAGCCAGCGCGGTGCCACACCTTTTCTTCTCGCTTATTCAATTTGTCATCAACGACGCATCGAAACAATCGAGAGGCAAAAACATGTTCGCTTCCTTTTTTCAGAAGATTCCCTAGGAAAATGATTTGATTTTAAATTTCTCTGAACAACCTTTCGACCTAGAAATGGGAGAACTGAAATTCTGGTTAATTCTGATTTCAAATATCTGCATGGCAATTTGGGAATAAACGTTCATCCCCAAGGCCTCTCCCATTCATCTATGGGAGAGGGGAGGAACTACCTAAGGCTCCGCAATGTCACCCCTCCAAGGGTGATAGGGCCAGCGCGAGCCCTTCTTACCGCGGTGTCCCGGAACCAAAGTTGGTGACCGGTGGTTACCGACAGTGGCGGGAGGCTCCTGGGTCCAGCCGTCTGCCGGAGTAGCCTGTTTGAGATACAGCGCCCACCCTTAGAAATTCTCGCGCGGGCGCCTTTGTACTTGGCAGGATGCACACCTCCCCGACCCTCGCCTTCCCAGCCCGAAGAGCGACGGCAGAGAGGCCACTGTCCTAGACCCTCCCTTGCGGCCAGCCCACCCCTCCCTAGGCTTCAGGGCCTTTGTAAGGCGCGACCACCTGCGTCAGAGAACGTGGCACTGACGGGGCTGACCCCCAGAAACTCCTGGAGCCCGGGCGGGGGCCATCGGTGGAGATGGGGTGGGAGTAGGGGGAATTACGCAAGGCGGGAGGGTTCAGTGGAGAAAGCAAGGGAGAAGTCCAAGGGCTTGGAGTGTCCGGCTTCCAGCAATGGGAAGGCTCTGTAATAACAGAGAGACCAGGCAATGGTTCCTGTAAAGAGTCCCGGAAATCAGGGGTCAGATGTACTTGTAGTGTCCCTAGAAATTCCTCGAATGCGGCTGTTAACTTTTCCAGGCTTTTTCAACTCAGTTAAGGAGTTTGATGCTGGATAATTTCTGAGGATTTATCAGGGTGTTAGCTCTGTGCTACTAGAGTAAGTAAATTTTAAAACGAACAGACGGCGCTGGGTTGCTGTCGCCATCGTTGCAGCCCCTTGGGTCTCAACAAGACCGGTGATGCTCCAGAATGGGAGACAAGCCAGTTTGGGAGCAGATTGGATCCAGCTTCACTCAACATTACTACCAGTTATTTGATAACGACAGAACCCAACGAGGCGCAATTTATATTGACGCGCCATGCCTTACCTGGAAAGGACAGCAGTTTCAGGGGAAAGCTGCCATCGTGGAGAAATTGTCTAGCTTCCATTCCGCAAAATCCAGCACAGCGTCACGGCTCAGCACCATCAGCCCACGCCAGATAGCTGCAACATCAGCGTGGTTGTAGCCAGCTCAACGCAAGTGAAGACCCCACCACGGGGTTCCACCAGATGTTCCTATTAAAGAAGATCAACTGATGCTTGGGTTTGCACCAATGACAGGTTCAGGCTTGCCCTGCACACCTTGGGCTAACGCTCTCCCAGCCAGGCACTCATGCTGTTTCCTGGTCCCTCCTCCTCCCGATACTATTCGCACTCCTCCAGATGCTCCGAATATCATACACGAATGAGCAGGGCCGCGGTGTGAGTGAGCGCAGTACGCTGCTGCTACTGAGGTATTGTGCATGATGTTTGGACGCTAGACTACTTGCATCTGACAGGAGAAGTTTGTGCTGTACCAGCACATGCCTTGGAAAGACAAGTTAATGCAAAAGGTTGTCTTTTTTTTTTTTTTTTTTTTTAAATCTACTGACAAGTTGTTTTAGTAACCCAAAGAAGTGAAGGAGAAAGCTGCTGCCTCGCTGCCCAGATGTACTGATTTGTTCAGATGTTTCAATGCCTCATGATACAAACAAACCACGGAAATTTTCTTAACAAAAACAAACAAACAAACAACCTTTTTAAAGAAATTATACCAAGTAGTTGTGTGGGGGGGGTAAAGGCAGATGTTTTTGGAAGTGAGGCTAAGGATAGAAGTAGATGATAACCTTTCAACTAGAATAGATAATGTAAAGAAAGAAAATAGGAACACAAAGTAACATTTACATGACCTACTCTTAAAGTGGGAAATCTGCATCATCCAAGCCACAGGGAAGATAGCTGTGTTCACATCAAGTTGGTTTTAGATGGTACATCTGTCTCATTTGTTAAGTCCCATTAGCCTTCCTCGTGGCAGAGTTGGGGAGTCCCTAGGAAGGCTACCAGCATGAGCCAGGCCCAGGGCCCACCTTACAGTTCAGAATTCTGGCTCTTACCATTCAGGATGAGGTTTAGGAGCCAGACCTTTCTTATTTCCAAAGCCCACAACACAGGCTTTAGGATGCTCTTTCTCAGCAAGCTACTACAAGCCAAGAGGTTTTGGTTTCCAGACATTCCACAGATCTGGGAGAGAATTTTTACCTGGCAATGTCTTTCCACAGCCTAATGGTGACTGAGACATACAAGAGCCCCCTTCAGCGACTGGATTCAATCACAGTTATGGGGCAGCCGACTTTCCAGCCTTCAACTCCTGTACTCACTATTAACTGTCTACTTTCTTGTCAAGTCAGTAAGCCAGCAGCCCACACATCTCTCTCCTGGGTTTCCCCAAAATACTAACTGAACTCTAGTACCTGTCAAGATCCCCTTAGCCTAATGAGAACCGTTCATCAACACTCCATTTTGTTAAAAGACCCATAACAGCTTATGATAGTGTTAAAGAAAAATTATTCATGACACTAGTTAAAGCACAATAAGGCTGATCTTGGAGAGGCAGCGGTGACTGGTGGCATGAAGCGAGATCTTAATTCCCTGCCCAAGAATTGAACCTGGGTAGCCTGGATGAAAACCAGGAATCCTAGCCACCACACCCCCTGGCTCTTGCCCCCAGTGAAAAATGCATTTCTCACGGAGGCAAAAACTGTAAAAACAGGTACAGAGTTTATTATTAGAGACATAGCACAACCATAAGTGGGAGAGCAAACAGAGAAAGTTTGTTTAGTTAAGACAGAAGCAAGGCAGAGATACGCACCCCGAGAGAAAAGGTGTGGGCGTCCTCCCTAATGAGGAGGAGTGCAGTAAAGTGGTGGTTAAGTCATTTATATAGGCCACTTCTTCCGGGTCTTTGTTTACCTTTGACCAATTATCTGGTTTCTTTTTCCACACCTGACCTGCCTTAGGCCCCTCCCCAACATGCGTGCACAACTTTTTTCCAAGATGGACTACAGCCCAGAGGCCTATGGGATGGCCTTAGCATCACATATTATGGGGTGGTGCCCCCTCCTTTTTGACCCGCAAGGAGCCTTTCTGCGCATGTGCAATGTTTCCCTTGCCCCAAGGATGGAGAAATAAATGTATGACCTCTTGATCTTTTAACAGGGTTTAGTCCCACTCTGTCCCTGCCATAAAAATGTCCAGTGTCCAGTTATTTACCCTATTTCTCTTGCTGGTTTTTATATCGAGGTGCAGATCTCGAAATATAGACAGGAGTCCGGTCATAAATATGTAGTCCTGGAGCCCGTTTGTCTCTTGCTTCAGGCAATGTAAACAGGGGGCTGGTAATGAATGTCTGGCCTGGAGCCCATCTTCTTCTCACCCCAGGAAGTGTGAACAGGAGGCCAGTTGTAAATGTCTAGCCTGGAGCCCATCTATCTCCTGCCTCAAGGCAATCTTTATTCAGGGAACTATTGGGATAGGTGTATGGACCACTGAAACAGGGTTTTGCAACGGGGGAAGAGTGATTGGGCTCAACTCCAGATACAACAAGGAAGCGTGGGAATTCATAGCCAAGGAGCAGGGTGGGAGAGTCAGTGGATAGAATATTACTAAGGGGAAACATTAGGGGTAAAGGGGCATTCAGGCTAAAGTGACCTGACCTGAGGGCATTCTTGCTGAAGGCAGGCCAGGGTGATCAGATATCACCTGAGGGATGGTGGGGGGATGACGAACCTGATCAGCGATCTCAAGGGTAATCAGAAATCTCTAGGGTGGGGACTTCTGGTTAAACTGACTTAGCAGGATTCTTGCTAAAACTGGACAATGCAGAGCAAGAATGGAAGCCCAAAAGTCAGGTCTAGTTGAAAAATGATCAGCGAAACCTGATGACACTTTGGCTGAGAAGAGAATCTGCCAACAACAGCCCAGCCTTTTTCCTGCAGAATAGAGTAAAGCAGAAATTATCAGAGTGAATCATGATTTGTGGGTCTTTCTCTGGGCTGCAGGCAAAAAAGCATGAGAAACACTAGCCTACAGAGTGAAATCCAAGTTCTTTAGCCTGGTGTATGAGGACCTCTTACCTCATCTGCAGGTTTGTCACACAGTTCCCTCCAAATAGCAAGTGTTTTGCATCATGGTCATTCGTTCACTTATTTCATCTTCATGTTGTACCAGTGAGATTTTCCCGTCTTCCAGGATAAGCCCCACTTGCTCAGCCTTGAGCTGGGCTGCTCTGAGTTGATACCCAGTAAATGTTAAATTAAATTAACTCAAAGAAGAGAGAGATTAGGACAGCAGATCTGTTGGCAATTATCTCAATATTCCAGGGAGATGACTTCAAAAAAGACAACCAGAATGCCAAAGAGAAGATGGATGGAGGACTTTGTCTATTTTAACCAGTTAGATCTGAGAGATAACAGGCAGGGAAAAGCTGAAGGTGACAACTTTCATGTTTCATTGAAGGGTCTCAAATTTATCTGTAAGAGACTAGGAACAGGA
Organism: Balaenoptera borealis; assembly: GCF_965194805.1. NCBI lineage: Eukaryota > Metazoa > Chordata > Mammalia > Artiodactyla > Balaenopteridae > Balaenoptera > Balaenoptera borealis. Next base: position 170,019,246 of record NC_138867.1, read on the forward strand.
AACTGGAAATAATAATAAAATAAGCAGAGAAGTAAGACTGCAACAAGTTTCCTAATGCTGCAGGCCAAGTTAGTGGGTGTGTGTGGGTGGGTGTATCCAGACATGTGTTAGTTTCTTAGGGCTGCCGTAACAAATTGCACAAACGGGTTAACCTGAAACAACAGGAATTTATTCTCTGACAGTCCTAGAGGCCAGAATGTGAAAACTACGCATCAGTAAGACCATGCTCTATGGAAGAATCCTTTCTTGCCTTCTCCAGCTGCTGGTGATTATAAGCAATCCATGGTGTTCCTGGCCTTGTAGACCTACCACTCCCATCTCTGGCTTTGTTGTCACATGGCCTTCATCCTGTGTGTCTATCTTCACATGGCCTACTTATAAGGACACCCATCATCAGATTTTGGGCTCACTCTAATTCAGTATGACCTTGTTTTAACTTGTTCACAACTGCAAAGACCCTATTTCCAAATAAGGTTAATTTCACAGTAATAAACGATTAGGACTTAGATATACCATGCTGTGGGACACATTTCTACCCATTACAGGACCCTCACTGCCACCCCTATCTGCACATGAAGTAAACCGAGCTTGAGGGAATGGGGCTGAAGGGAGACTGGCAAAAATGGGAGGGCCAGTAGTTAGGGTCAAGAAATTCCTGAAATAGGTCATGCTATGTTTAAAAGATTCAGCGTAAGTACTTGGAGTGTTTGAGGAACAAGGAGTAATTTAGAATTCTTTGTGTCTAGAGCAAAAATATGTGGTGCCATCCAGGTGTTCAATAGCAGAAAAGCAAACTGAGATACACTGTAATAGGAGGTGTCAAACACTAAAAAGTTTAAAAGTTCATGTGCAGCTAATTGAGGAGGCAAAGGGAACTATGATGCATAAGTACCTCTGGCTCTGTGCTGGGGTACTTATGTAAAAAATTTTGTTTGATCCATGTGAGCCAGGTATTGTATCATCCTATCATGAGTGGAGAAACTTACCCACTGCCTCCTAGAATCTAAGTAACTTGAATGACCAGGGTTGTTTCCCTCCTAAAAGAGTCAAAGCCTGTCCAGGAGCAAAACTGTGAAAATCAGTGAGGAGAGAGAAAAGAACAGGCAGGAAAGAAGACACACAGTAAAGCAGCTGTGTGTCCACAGGAAATGTGCCTACCCTAAGGTTTTGTAGCAGCTGTGAAATGCCACAATGCACCCGTCTTGGAGTGACTCTTATTTTCTTACCACTGACACCCCACATCTGCTTGCTACACTCATCTATGACTCCACGGCTAAGTTGCCCTCACCTCCTGACAACCCCTGACCCCCAGTTAACCCCACCCCTCCTGAGCCCACCTCTAAATAGCATGCAAAGCAGAAGTGACTCCACTTCCCTGGTACCGTCCTCCTCCTCCTCCAACCTTCAGCTGCAAACAGACCTTAAGAAGACACTTTCCTTCTTCCTTTATCAAGCCTCACTCCAGCATCCTCTATGCCCCCTCCCTCATGGCACCAGTACAATAAATCTGGTTGTTTCAGTTAACTGAATTTGCCAAACTACAGGCTGGTCCCTGGTGGTCTGGATGAGTCAGTATTAACACCCCAATGCTCATGAACAGCCATCCAAAACTGATGTTTGGTGTTTTGGCTTTGTTTCCTTGACCACAGCATCCGCATGTGACTTCGAGGAAAGGGATGGCACCTTTTTCCAGGGAACAACTGGGTCATTTTAGGTGCTTTCATTGGAGCCCTTAAGTAGTTGGTTATGTTGGTCTTTGTGTAGTTCTCAGTCTTTTTGACTTCAGCAAAAGAACAAAACAAAATATGAAAATAGATGAGCAGACTTCATGTGACAGCTGGGAGGCCTGTACTGTGAAAAAATTAATCAAGCCAAATTCCTTCACTCAATGGATTCTCACTGAGCCCTTTTTACCAGCCATAGCCTCTGCTGGATATTGGGGACCAGGTCAGAGCCCTGCTGTCCTTGCTTCCTGGAAGCCTGTGAATAAGTCACAGTAATATTCAGCACTATTACTCTTAGAACTGCTAGTCAAGCTACCGTTTATTTAGCATCTACTATGCCCAGAACCATGCTGACCCCTTTACAACAGAACTTCTCGAAACTGCAAAGAGCTTGGACTTCCCTGGCGGTCCAGTAGTTAAGACTCTGTGCTTCCACTGCAGGGGGCGTAGGTCTGATTCCTGGTCGGGGAACTAAGATCCCACATGCTATGAGGCGTGGCAAAAAAACCCCAAAACTTCAAAGAGCTCGAGAGTCCCCTTGTATCTGGCTAACCATGCAGGCTGTGTTTGGGGCCTGAAGGTTCTATTTCTAATGAGCTCCCAGGTAAGGCAGATGTGGCTGGTCCAGGAACCAGACGGTGACGTGGCACATCTTATATACCTGTATTTGTCATCGGTCCACAAGCATATTCTGTGGAATGATGACCTCCTCCCCAGGGGAAGATGTAATTGCTGCCCTTCCATATGTAGATACTAGGTTTTAGGAAAGCTACACATGGTACTTCATGGTGCACAGTTGACTTTCCATGTTTGGCATAATTTATGGTTTCCTTTCCTACAGCCCATTCACCTTTCCACTCTGCAAAGTGAGTGTGTCATGTCTTCTCCTTCCTGCTCTCACACCTCTACCATTTCCTGCTCCTCCCTGTTAGCCAAGGGCCCCATGTATCAGTCAGGGTTCTCCAGGAAAACAAAACAAATAGGACGTGTGTGTGTGTGTGTGTGTGTGTGTGTGTGTGTGTAAACCTCAGTCTTTACCCTTAAAGACTGATTGGTTGAGGCCCACCAACATTATGGAGGATAATCTGCTTTACTTAAAGTCTACTAATTTATTTATTTTTAAATTTATTTATTTTTAAATTTATTTATTTATGGCTGCATTGGGTCTTCGTCGCTGCACATGGGCTTTCTCTAGTTGCAGCAAGTGGGGGCTACTCTTCGTTATGGTGCACGGGCTTCTCATTGAGCTGGCGTCTCTTATTGTGGAGCACGGGCTCTACACGCGTGGGCTTCAGCAGTTGTGGCACACAGGCTCAGTAGTTGTGGCTCATGGGTTCTAGAGCTCAGGCTCAGTAGTTGTGGCGCACGAGCTTAGTTGCTCCGCGGCATGTGGGATCTTCCCGGGCCAGGGCTCGAACCCACGTCCCCTGCATTGGCAGGCGGATTCTCTACCACTGCACCAGAAGGGATGTCCCAAAGTCTACTAATTTAAATGTTAATCTCATCAAAAAAATATCTTCACAGCAAATCTAGACTAGTGTTTATCAAATACCTGGGCACACTGACCTTGTGAAGTTGATGCATAAAATAAATCATCACACCCTGTTTCTTATTTTACCAAAGTGTCTGAGTATTCAGAAGTCCACTGTGGACTTCCACTCACCTGCTCCCTGTCAGCCTCAGGGCCCAGAGATCACTTTGCCTTTTCCTCTCCCTTCACTGCTCCCCTTGGCTCCTGCCCGGCCCCTCCTTCTTTTAAGCCACACACTGTAATTCTCCTATCCTTAAGATGGGACCCATGCTCCCTTGGCCACTGCCACTTTTTCTTGCCCAATTGTCTCCACTCCCTCACCTCCTTTCTCTCTCCAAACTACTCCATCCCAGCAGCTCTACTACCTCTGCTCTGCTCAGGGGCCCTCTATACCAAATACTAGGGTCAGTATTCTTATCGGTGTTTTTCCTCATCTAATTTGTTCTTCCAGCAGCACTTATCTTCACGGACTATCCCTCTTTCTTGAAACACATTTGCCTGCCTGGGATTGCAAGGCTCGGCACTGCCCAGATTTCTCTCCAGCTCATAGTGGCTGCTCCTTCTCCTTCCCCTTTCCCCCCTTCCCCCTTTCTTCTTCGCCTCCCCCTCTGGATCTCCCTCCTCTCTTCCTAGTCTCCAAAGCTGGTCCACCCTCTCCAAGGCAGCTTCTCAACCTGCACTTGTCCATCCCAGGGTCTCAATTCCTGCTCCGTGCTGTGACAACAGATTTCCACCTCCAGCCTTGGCTTTCTCCCTGGACAGTCATAACTATTTGTCTTTTGAGCATTTCAGACCCAGCAAGTCCAAAACTCATCTTTGTCTCCTAACCCCTTCCCAGAAACCTGCTTTGCAGTCTCCTAGGCAGACCCTCCAATCACCCAACTGGGGCCAAAACTACAGCCGTTTCTCACTCCTTTGACACCCAGCAGCACACCATGGCGGAAATCACCACTGTTCACCAGCTGATTCTGGAATGGACCATGTCCTGCCTGCATTTCTGTGGCTGCTTCCAACACGGCCTCTGCCTCCTCCATCCAGCTCCAATCTGTTCTGCACAGTGATCATGTAAAATCAAAGTCCCATCAGGCCGTGCCCTCACTTGAAACCCTCTAAGTGTAAAATCCACAGTCACTCCATTCCAGCCTCCCATTTCTCCAGGCGGGGGACAAGCCTCCTGCTTTATGGCCTTTGCACATGCTGTTCCCTCTGCTGGAATGTTCTTTCTGCACACCTCTGTTCAGTTTGCCCTCCACCTGCTCTCTCCTCAAATGTTACCTTCTCAGGAAGGTCCTACCTGACTGCCCCAGCAGGATCTTTCTTAGCCTGTTTTATTTTTTTCATGTCATCTATCATCTGATTCCCCTTCCAGCTTCTAAAAGCCAGGATCTTCTGTCCACTATGGTCTCCCCAAGGTTGAAACAAATGGTGGCACACAGCAAGCCTTTCATAAGAATATACACAATCAGCAACATAATATAAACCAAATGAAATGTATACATTAAGTGTGAGATGGCTCGATGGTCCTTGAGCAGCATTGACATTCAGGGTTCTCTTTCTGTTGCTTCACTAGTGGTATCTGTCACAATTCCATCTCGTGTCAAGGAAAACTCCTTCCCATGGCCTCCAGTTGCCTCCCCACCTCCACCCTGAGCTGACACCCCACTGCACTTGCTCACTGGCTGCCTCACTGTGCTTCCACAACTTTAGGGCCTTCGCTCTCATGGTGGCTTCCACCTGGGACCCTGATCTCACCCAGGCTTGGGCTTGATCAACTCCCTCATCTCAGATGTCACACTCACAATGGAACCTGCCCTGACCTCTTCTTTAATACTGTGACTGTCACCACCTCATCCCCAGCACCCCTGTTACCTGACGCCGCTCCACTTTCTTTTTCCTCTGCAGCATGGATCAAACATAGCAGATCACGTTATTGATTTTCCTAACTGCCCGCCCTGCCCCTCTCACCCATCCCCTCAGCCAATTGTGTTCACAGATGCACCCTGAGAACCTGGAATGGAGCCTAGCATAATGAATGCCTGGTAGGTACTCAGTACACATTTGTTGAATGATCGAATGGCCCCACACATTTAACGAGGTAGACAGCATCATCCTTTTTCTGGATGAGGAAACTGAGGTGCAGAAAGGTTAAGTATACCCGAGATCACCTGGTTAGGAATTGATGAGGCAGGTTTTAACCCAGGTGCTCTGACTCATAAATGCCAAATAAGCACAAAGCTTCAAACAGATAACCGTGTACAGGGAGGTGTCAGGTCAGGGGAAGGAACTGGACAGGGCAGGGAGGATTGATCTGATGCTGTGTGCTAGGAATTTCTGGGCCCTGCATTTTATCTGCTTTACGACTGCAGTGGGCAGAACTGTGAGCACAAATTCCCAACACTCAACAGGTAGTTCCCCGCCCAGTCACAGGGTTGGGAACCCAGGCAGAGGATCTGGACTTTTAGAGCAGGCTGCGCTATTTGCCAAAGTACCTTAGTCGGACCTGCCTTGGCGAATGCTTGGTTCTTCCCCAGCTTCTCCTCCAGGCCATGGTGCCTGGCTGGTGCTCCTGAGAAGGGGGTGCACATGAACCCTGTTAACGCTGAGTCCAGTTAAGTCTGAAGGGGGTGGTTCCCACTTGTATCTGCAGGTTCCAGGTAAGAACTCTGGGTGGCCCTGCCTGCATCTGGCTGTATTTGGGGGAACAATCACTGTTCACAAAAATGAGCTTTACTCCTTTGCTTTGATCCGTCTCCTGCAAAAGTCACAGAATCCAAGCATACGGCAAATGGTGGCTCCCAGTAACTCCCCTACTCGGGAGTGATTATTCATAATGGAAAGGAAGAAACAAAAGGCTCCCAAGTCCAAGGAATAAGGAAAGCAACACTGCTAAGAAATCCCGTTCCTCAGTCCGTCCACCTCTTTCCCACCTGCTCAACCAGGCCACTTTCTTTCAGGGAACTGGTATTGTCCTACTTGATCTGAGAAAAGTCATTTATCTGCAGTAGTGTATCACCTCTAGTAGATGTAGACATTTCTTTGCCTTCTTCCGTGGGAGAGTCCAACTTCAGTGCCAGGCAGATGAAGAGAAGGGTTGGTAGGAATCAGGCCTGCTCAGAGGCCCGGTACATGCTTGCTCCCAAACCCAAGAACCTGGAAGATTAAGGATGACCCCAGAAAGACCCCTCTGAGCCTTTGAGCTATGTTCAGCATAGGGCAGTGGCAAGGAGCCCTATCTAGAGGTCCAGAGGCCCTAATTCTTGCCCCTCACGGCCCCTCGACTTCAAGTCAAAGTCCCTTAACCTGTCCCTCGGCCTCAGTGTGAACAGCTAGCTACACCCTACACCTAAGGGAGCAATAAGCACTCCGACCACCCACTAGGGGCCGGGATTGACCAAAGTCCCTCTGCGCACTCCCCAGAGCTGTCCTGATGCTCAGAAGGGATGTGTAACGGCAGCTGTGAAAGTCCGCAAACCCCCCAGAAGCCGGAGCTGACACCTTGGGCATCCGATAGAGACGAATCGGGGAGGTGAGTCTTAACTTTCTCCAGTCCTCCTCGCCTCTTCAGCGGCCGCGGGCCGGACCTAGAGGAGGGGTTTTGGCTGGAAGGGGGTTGGGCCTGCCAGGGCGCGGGATGCGGGGTGGTCACACCGGGATTCTGAAATGTAGTGGCCCACTGTGCGCGGCCGCCTTCTTCCTCCGCTCCCCCTCCCAATTCCAGCATTCAGCCTCGGCTCCAGGATCGTCCCTTCCGGGCGTCCCCAAGCCGGGAGTGTGGGAGTCCGAAGGGGCAGAACAGCGAAGAGAGGAGCCCCCAGGCCAACCTTCCCACACCGGCGGCCGTCCACGGCAGGACGCACCCGCGCGAGCCCTCCTGCTGACCGTGTTCTCTGCCCCCCCCACCCCCGCTCTGCCACCCGCCTCCAGGCGCGGTCCCAGCTGAGCCTTCGACGCCCCGGCCTCCCGCCCCGCCTCGACGCGCGCCCCCCGCGCCAGCCCGCGGGGAGGCAGGGCAGAGGCGGTGTGGTTGACCCACAAAGCCCCCGGCCGAGCTCCTAGGCCGGGGCGCGAGCGGAGCGGGGCGTGGCAGGGCGGGGCGCGCCGGCCGGGCCGGGCCGGGCCGGGCCGGGGGTGTCGGATGTCACCCCCAGCGCACACCTCGGCCGGGGGGCGGAGGAGCGAACCACTGAGATGCGGAGACCTCCCCGGTCCTAGAGCGGAGCAGGAAGTGTCCCAGGGGAGGGAGCCGGAGGGCTTCGGCCTTTCCTTTCCTCCGCGTCCGGCGGGCTCCGGAGGCGGTCAGGCCTGCACGGCCCGCCAACTGGGGCGCGGCGCGGCGGTGAGTGCGGCCCAGGCGGCCCAGGCTTCTGTGGCCCGCGCGCCCTGCCTCGCTTCCAGGATCTGTGCGGTGAGTCTCCGGGGAGGGGGATAAGACAACACAAATGTTGTTTTTCAGGCGCCTCCATTTGCTACCATTTCTTCCCTCCTAAGCGGAGCCGTGGTTTTCTGGATGAGCAGGAGACGGGGGCTCGGCTAGCCAGGGACAGAGTGGCCTCTGCAGAGAACCCGCCTCAGGAAGCACACCCGGGGGACCGGGCTGGAAGGATGAGGAGCTGCTGCCGCAGACTTCCGCCGCAGGAGGGATTTGAGTTAGACACAGGGAAGGAGTTCCAGGCTGTGAGGTGAGGAGCCGGGAACTGGTTAAAGTGGAGGTGGATGTGTGTATGTGTGGGGAGGGAAAGGGAGAGAGGGAAAAGGGAGAGAGATCCGGAGCGAGGAAAAGCTTGCCCTTTTTCCTGGCATAAAATGCCCATCCCCTCCTCTTTCTGCTGATGCAGCTCTGTTCCTCCGCCTAGAGCTTCTTTAAGCATGCCCCGCCCCCCTGTGGGATCCTCTTGGGACCAGCGTTAATTCATTCATCACACATCATTTCTGAGCCTCCTATGTGCCAGGTGCTAGGGTGACAGGAACACGGCTGTCTGGTTAGGGATGATGGGCAGAGCCTAGAGCCAGATGCCCCAGAGCGGGCATCTGAGTACTGACTGAGGGTGGGGCACAGGTTGGGTGCAGACCTGAGGAACCTAGAGGCCCTGCAGGTGTGTGATGGCTGAGTTCATGGAACGTGGCAAGTGAGTAAGGCTGAGATTGGGTGTCAGATGCAGGAGCAGACACTGGAGGAAATCCGGAGGCGGGGCAAGCTGTAGTGTGTCCAGCCAGATACCCTCAGAGTCCTTTTATGCCAGTCTGTATTTGTTTTTATGTTGGAAAGCAAAGAGGTAGAGAGATCTGGGGTTTTCGGATTGCCATTCAGTGGCTTTGTTGTTCTTCTGTGAAGAACACTTGTCTTCCTGTGAAATGGGACTGAGGCCTGCGTTTTGCATGGAACCCTTGGGGGGTGGGGACACTGAGCTGTTGAGATTAAGGTGCTGGCATGCTGGAGAGCCTCATAAACCCGGTCAGGAGGGCAAGTGACCACGTCCAAGGATCTCAGAGGCCTTATGGTGGCTGGGGGAGGACTGTGTGCGACCCCATGTGCCATTCATTTTCCCTGGGTCTCATAGTTTTGAGTAGTGGCCGCTACTCTCTGATTTCGCTCTGTATGTGTTCACTGGGGAGGTGGAGGGGCCCCTGAGCCCCACCTGGCAGATGTGGAGGCTGTGCCCTGAGTTCCCAACCTCTGTTCTGCCTGAGAAAGGTCTGTGAGGTGTGTGTGGTTTTCTTCATTGTGGTTTGAAGAGAAGAGAAGAGAAGGCAAGATGGGTGGAGGCCAGGTGGAAGGTCCAGACATCGTTAAATATATGCTAAAGTTTACTATTCAGACTTTAGTGAGTTGGGTGGAGGTTCATCTGAAAGCCCTGATGTTTTTAATTACACAATGTTATTTTTCTGTAAGAAACTCAGGATGTGGCTGCCTCTTTTGACTTTGTCCATCTCTTGTCTGGGGATCTTCTCGGCTGTCTGCTTTATTCCCTGCTTCCCAGTGCATATTCCACTGAGCAAGGCCGATTCTCAGTCTGTGTTGGTCTAGCACTGATTGTCAGACCTAGCCACCAGCAGGATGAATTTCCTGGATCAGCTTTGAAGACTTTTCCTGTGCATGTCTGTCTTTGTCCTTCTAGCTCATTTTGTAAAGGTCTCAAGGGCAAAGACGGTGACTTTGGCTCTGAAGCCTCAAGATAGCGGCGTTCTCAGCTCGTCCATTTCAGGTCCTTTCCAGGAGGACCTGGACACCGAAGGTACCACAGAGCGTTAATTACATCTCTCTCCTGCATGCCGCCCTGTTGGTCTCCTGGGATGCTCGGAACACCAGTGCCACGTTGAAATGCCACTGATTTTCTCCTGGACTCCCTGCCTTGTTTGTCCAGTCACCCAGTTAGGGGAATCACAAAATGATGCTTTTGGGAATGGGGTCATTCCTTCTCTCCCTTTGTGTAAGGATCATCCACACTGACACGTCTCACATGTCCCCGGGCTTCTCCCAAGGGCTGGTCTCTGTGGGCTTTTTCACTTTTCCCACCACCACCCCCAAAAAACTACTGCAGGAGACCAGAACATTGAAGCCAGTGATTTCTGTTTGGAAATAGGGTCGTCTTCTGCTGCTGACCCCCATCAAATCCCATCATGCCCACAGCCCTGTGCCCCCGAGTCTTGGCTCCGAAGGAAAGTGAGGAGCCCAGGAAAATGAGGAGCCCACCGGGAGAGAACCCTAGCCCCCAGGGTGAGCTTCCCAGCCCCGAGTCCTCCCGCCGCCTCTTCCGACGTTTCTGCTACCAGGAGGCGGCGGGCCCCCGGGAGGCCCTGCACCGCCTCTGGGACCTGTGCCGGGGCTGGCTGCGGCCTGAAAGGCACACCAAGGAGCAAATTCTGGAGCTGCTGGTGCTGGAGCAGTTTCTGGCCATCCTGCCCCGGGAGATCCAGGGCTGGGTGCGGGCCCAGGAACCTGAGAGTGGCGATCAGGCTGTGGCTGCTGTGGAGGCACTGGAACGAGAGCCGGGGAGACCCTGGCAATGGGTGAGCAGAGGGGGCTGGGCTGGGCTGGCTGGGAGGATGGGAAGGGAGAGGGAGAGAGTGGGGCTGGGCAGCAGGTGTGGAAAGGGTGGCCACCTTGTGCTTTGATGGTTTGGTGGGGTCACACGTCCCCTGGCCAGGGATGAGGAATTCCATCTAGAGCTATGTGCTTCGGTTATGCCCACATTGAAGTTTGGTTTCCTAAAAAAGCAGATTCCATTCCCTAAAGGCCCTAATTGGTGGCATGGTTATGTTACCCCCCTTTATAGCCCTGTACAAGGCTGGGACTGAGCTTCTAGTGGTAGAGTCAACAGTCAGCAGGCCCAGGGAGGGAGGGGTTTGCCCAGTCCCTGGCACAGTTGCTGGTCCTCATCTGGCCAGGGACCTCTCCACCGAGCTCTGAAAAGCCCTCTCTGGGATTGCAGCTCAAGCACTGTGAAGACCCCGTGGTGATTGACGATGGGGACAGCCCTCCAGACCAGGAGCAGGAGCGGCTGCCAGCAGAACCCCAGAGTGACCTTGCAAAGAGCCAGGACGCCCAGCCCATGGCCCTGGCTCAGGGCCCCGGGCTTCCAAGCAGACTCTCGGGCCAGCTCAGCGGGGACCCAGGTAGGGAGCCCAAGGGAGTGGGGAAGGGGTATTTGTACCTAGTCCTGTGCACTTGGGAGTAGCTCTTGACATTTTTAGTTCTCTCCTTCCCCCTAAGTAGCCTGGAACCATTTTCAGCGTCTGGTTCTTCCCTAGAGCAATTCAATCAGAATCTCATGAGAGTATCCTCTTCATGGGTGCCAGGTCGGCCCAGAGGGACCTCTACTATGGGTGGGTGTTTTTGAGGCTGCATCATCTTGTCTCTTTGAGGGCGCACCTCTGGGCTTTGCTGGTCCGGGGACAGCTGGGCACCGTTGCTGTCCCACTAGGGCCTGTGTGGGGAGCTGAGCATGGCCATGTCCTCTTGTCTCTCTGAACCTCTCTTTCCCCAGCCAAACAACTTCTGCTCTCAGGATTGTTATAATATTGCAAAGAAATATAAAAATGCTTCCTAGGGGATAGGGTGATATCTTCAGGACTTCGAGCATGGATGTTGGCTAGACATGTCTGAATATCTGTACAAAGTGCACTAATGGCCACGGGCAGGTGGCTTTGGCAGCAGATACACTTGGCTTTGAATCCTCCAGGTATGACCCCCGGGGCATGCTTCTAAACTCTGCAAGCCTCAGTTTCCTGGTCTGTCCAGTGGAGATAATCCCAATAAAGTGAGTCACATGAAATTTTGGTTTCCCAGTACATATAAAATTTGTGTTTACACTGTAGTCTATTAAGTGTCCATTATGTCCATAAGCATTATGTCTGAAAAATCAATGTACATACTTTAATTGAAAATATTTTATTGCTGACTATCACATGAGCCTTCAGCACGATGAGATCTTTTTGCTGGTGAAGGGTCTCGCCTCCATGCTGATGGCTGCTGACTGATCAGGGTGGTGGTTGCTGAAGGTTGGGGTGACTGGCAATTTCTTAAAATAAGACCACAATGAAGTTTGCCTCATTGATTGAATCGTTCCTTTCACGAACAATTTCTCTGTAGCACGTAATGCTGTTTTATAGCATTTTACCCACGGAACTTCTTTCCTTTTAAAATTGGAGTCAGTCCTCTGAAACTCTGCCATTGCTTTATCAACTAAGTTCATATAATATTCTGAATCCTTTGTTGTCATTTCAGTAGTCTTCACAGCTTCTTCACCAGGAGTAGATTCCATCTCAAGAAACCACTTTCTTTACTCATCCATAAGAAGCAACTCCTCATCCATTCAAGTTTTATCATGAGATTGTCGCAATTCAGTCACATCTTCAAGCTCCACTTCCAATTCTGGTTCTCTTTGCTGCTTCCACCACATCTGCAGTTTCTTCCTCCACTCAAGTCTTGAACCTCTCAAAGTTATCCATGAGGATTGGTATCACCTTCTTTCAAACTTCTGTTAATGTTGATATTTTGATCTCTTCCCATTGAATGTTCTTTTTTTTTTTCTTTTTTATCTGGCTGTGCCACGCAGCTTGTGGGATCTTAGTTCCCCAACCAGAGATTGAACCTGGGCCCTGGCAGTGAAAGCACCGAGTCCTAACCAGTGGACTGCCAGGGAATTCCCGTGAATGTTCTTACTGGCATCTAGAACGGTGAATCCTTTCCAGGAGATTTTCAGTTTACTTTGTCCAGATCCATCAGAAGAAATCACTGTGTATGGCAGCTATTGCCATGTGAAATGTATGTCTTAAATGATAAGACTTGAAATTTGAAACTACTCTTTGAACTATGGGCTTCAGAATGGATGTTATGTTAGCAGGCATGAAAACAATGTTAATCTCGTACATCTCATCAGGGAGCTCTTGGGTGACTAGTCAAAAAGCAGTACTATTTTGAAAGGAATCTTTTTTTCTGAGCAGTAGATCTCAACAGTGGGCTTAAAATATTCAGTAAACCATGTTGTAACCAGATGTGCTGTCATCTAGGCTTTGTTCCATTTATAGAGCACAGGCAGAGTAGATTTAGCATAATTCTTAAGGGAAGTTTTAGGAGTTTTGGAATTGTAAATGAGCACTGGTTTCAACTTACAGTCACCAAATGCATTAGCACCTAACAAGAGAGTCAACCTGACCTTTGAAGCTTTGAAGCCAGGCATTGCCTTCTCTCTAGCAATGATGGTCCTAGGTGGTACCTTCTTCCAATATAAGGCTATTTTGTCTAAACCGAAAGTCTGTTGTGCGGTGTAGCCACCTTCATTTAATGATCTTGGCTAAATCTTCTGGATGACTGGCTGCTTTACCTTGGACTTTTATGTTATGGAGACCGGCTTTTTCCCTTAAACCTCGTGAACCAACCTCTGCTAGCTTCAAACTTTTCTTTTGCAGCTTCCTCACCTCTCTCAGCCTCAATAGATGGAAGAGAACTAGGGCCTTGTTCTGGATTAGGTTTTCGCTTAAGGGAATGTTGTGGCTGGTTTGATCTCTCCAGACCACTAAAACTTTCACCATATCAGCAATCAGGCTGTTTCGCTTTCTTGTGTGTTCATTGGAGTAGCACTTTTAATTTCAATAACTTTTTGTTTGCATTTGCAGCTTGGCTGTTTGGTGCAAGAGGCCGAGCTTTCAGCCTGTCTCAGCTTTTGACATGCCTTCCTCACTAAGCTTAATTATTTCTGTCTTTTGATTTAAAGTGAGAGGTATGCGGCTCTTCCTTTCATTTGAACACTTAGAGGCTATTGTAGGGTTATTAATTGGCCTAATTTCAGTATTGTTGTGTCTCACAGAATAGAGAGGCCCGAGGAGAGGGAGAGAAATGTGGGAGCCATTGGAACACACACAACATTTATCAGTTAAGTTTGTTGTCTTATATGGGCATGGTTTACGGCACCCCAAAACAATTACAATAGTACCATTAAAGATCACTGATCACAGATCACCGTAACAAATACAATAATGGAAAAGTTTGAAATATTATAAGAATTACCAAAATGTGACACAGAAACATGAAGTGACCAAATGCTGCTGGGAAAATGGTGCCTCTAGGCTTGTTTGATGCAAGGTTGCCACAAACCTTCAGTTTTTTAAAAAAGTAATATCTGCAGAGTGCAATAAAATGAGGTATGCCTGGATACCCATAAAATACTGAACAGGGGGCCTGAGCTGCCCATGATTTGTTTTTTTTGCTGCGCCGTGCAGCACGCGGGATCTTAGTTCCCTGACCAGGGATCAAACTCGTACCCCCTGCAGTGGAATCATGGAGTCCTAACCATTGGACAACCAGGAAATTCCTGCCCATGATTTCTAGTTGAAGTAATTAATCATCATGGAAAGAAGTGGTGCTCTCACCTTGAAGGAAGTGACCTGTAGGGTGTGAGGGTTAGTTTGGGCAGACTTGTGCTACAGTTGTGCTACAGTTATAGATGGGAAAAGAAAGTATGAGGAGGCCAGGAATGCATTCTTATGATTCACAGAAGTTGTCCTTGTCATTGTAATAAGGTTTTCAGTTTTTAAAAGTTACATATTACATTTCTTTACGTGTGAAACTATACTGATTTCTGTACAAATCAAATTAACTCTCCAGCCTCTCCTTGGTTAAAAGTCAAGACAGATGTGCTCGTTTGTTTGGGCTGCCATAATAAAGTCCCACAGACTGGGCAGCTTAAACAACAGAAATTTATTGTCTCACAGTTCTGAAGGCTGGAAGTCCTAGATCAAGGTATCAGCAGAGTTGGTTTCTCCCAAGACCTGATTCTCCTTGGCTTCTAGACAACCATCTTCTCCCTGTTTCCTCACGTGGTCTTCCCTCTGTGTGTCTGTGTCCTAATCTCCTCTTATTATAAGAGCATCAGGCATATTGGATTAGGGCTCACCCCAGTTACCTCATTGTAACTTCATTATCTCTTGAAAAGCCCTATGTCCAAATCTAGTCCCATTCTGAGGTACGGGGGGTTGGGACTTCAACATATGAATTTGGCAGGGATGCAATTCAGCCCATAACCACAGGCTTGAGAAACAACCATTTGCCCAAATAAACAATGCATGTGCAAGCAGCCTGGGTTATGCAGGTTGATGGTGGCCATGACAGGACCCGCAGGAGGAGGAAGCGCTTCGGGAACTGTAGCAGCCTACTCACTTCCTGGTGAAGTTCTGAGATAATCCAGCTACCATGGATGGGCTTTGGGTCAAAAGGGTCAGCGCTTCCGTTTCCTTGATCAATAATGAATGGACAACGTAGGCATGATGAGACTTAGCTCTTAAGAACACCTTAAACGTTCAGGTGATTTATCATTGGGAAGCACTTCCAGTAAAAGCCATATAGTTCCTAATCTTGAAGCTTTTCCCCAAAATATAGATTTTGTTTAGAGGCTGAAAGCTGTCCAAAGTAATCTTTAAAGCGTCGATGTGCTCATTTATCATGGTGAAAGATAGGGTAGGGCTGTGTATTATACCCCAGAAGGTGGTAGGTGTGAGAGCAGAATTAAAACATGTCTTCCTCAAATCCATGCCCACCTAGCCTGAGCTTCTGGCAGCAGAGTGGTGAGGCTGCCTTCCGTGGGGAATTCTCCTCACACACCCCCACCCAGATGTCACTGCTGGCTGAGCTGGCTCCCGTCTCAGGCTGTTGTTCCAGAGAGCCACACCTGCCCCTGCTGTAAATGCCGAAAGCCTCATGTCCCAGGTGTGAAAGCTGAGGAACACTGGCTTCTAATGTTAGCTTTGACACTGATTTCACATTATGAGCTGCAGTTAACCTCCCAGATTTTCTCCAAACTGAGAGATGATAGTGCAGCTTATTCTGTGAAAGGAGTACCTTTTGAAACACAGTTCATTTTGACGTGGCTGCACCGTGGGCCGGGTATGTGGCTCACTTCTTGCAGAAGCCTGGGTGTGTGCTGGTCAGGGGAGAGAAGTCACATGAGAATGTAGCAGAGGCCCTTGGTAGCCCAAATAAGGGAGAGTGAGATGATCCCAGTAGTACACTGTGTACACATTTTGAGTGATGGTGGTTGGGCACTGTGGGAAGTGCTCTTCCAGGAGCATCTCCTAGAGATAATAGTCTTTCTTAAAGAGCTTTGCAATTTATAAACTTATAAATGTATAAATTTGTATGACACTGGAGTCCGACAATAATCTTAATTGCTAACAGCTCTTACTGACCCCTTTTACTCCGTGGAGCTTTAACCTTCATTTCACTTGTATTGTGGATGATACAGCTGAGGTCCCTGGACCTGCAGGGAGTCACATAGCTAGTTGGTGGCAGAGCCAACTGGAACCCAGGCATTCCCTGTTAATGCCCCCACTGACATGTCTGAAAGCAAAGTGACAGAAATCTTTATTTTGCAAGTGCTTTTTTTTTTTTTAAACTTAAATTATTTATTTATGTATTGGCTATGTTGGGTCTTTGTTGCTGCGCGCAGTCTTTCTCTAGTTGCAGCGAGCGGGGGCTACTCTTCGTTGTGATTTGTGGTGGCTTCTCCTATTGCGGAGCACAGGCTCTAGGTGAGCGGGCTCGGTAGTCGCAGTGTGTGGGCCCTAGGCGCGCGGGCTTCAGTAGTTGTGGCTCATGGGCTCTAGAGTGCAGGCTCAGTAGTTGTGGTGCATGGGCTTAGTTGCCCCGCAGCATGTGGGATCTTCCTGGACCAGGGATCGAACCCGTGTCCCCTGCATTGGCAGGCGGATTCTTAACCACCGCGCCACGAGGGAAGTCCCGCAGGTGCTTTTTATGTGCATCATCTGGTAATCCTCTTTCTACAGGTGAAAAAAAGAGACCCAGGATTTTATGAGCTATCCATTTCTGATCTCTTTCAGTCCTGCAAGACACTTCCCTTCTTCAGGAAGCAAGTTTGAGGGACGCACAACAGGTGACTGCCCTCCAGCTGCCCCCGGTGAGTGATTTCTTCAAGGGTCTTTGAGAACCCCATATTTGCCTCTCTGTAAGCTGCATGGCAGCTTTTCCAGGACCCCAGCCAGCTTGCTGTCTGCCCCACAGGTTGTTCAGCCCTAGCAGAGAAAAACTAATACAGGAAGGGCGTGAGTTTGTAAGATGCTCTTTTGCATCCCTCCTGCCTGTGTAGTCCTGGCTGTTCACCATGCTGGCTGTTTGTCACCTTCGGGAGCCTTTGTGCAGACAATGATGGTGGAAAACAAATGCCCTGGAGTCCTCATCTGTTGTCCTCTTGGCATCTTAGAGTTCCTTTCCTGTGAAAAAAGAGAGACCTCTTCACTCTTTTACTTCATAGGGTATTTTTTTAATTTAATAATAATCATGGTAATAACTATTTCAGAAATATTAGGAGATGGAGGAAAAAAGCACAGATTATTTCAGCACCGTCACACAACCATGCAGTGAGTTGTTAGGGAATCTCCTCTGCATTTTCCCCTTCCATGTTCCCTCACAAGGCTTACTTTCTCAGGTGTCCTCACAGGATAGGGGCTGGTGTTGGTCTGGCAGGTGCTGTCACCCACCTCTTTTCAGCCCAGTTTCTGCCTTCGGCCTTGGTTTCCCACCATACCCCTTCATTTTTATTTCTAACGCTTTCCATCGGCTGGCATAAAATTTAGTTACTGTACCACAGAGTCACTTCCTCCCACAAGAATGGGCTGTGTGAAGGTATGGACTTTGTTTTGTTTCTGGTTCCCTGGCAGCTGGAAGACTGAAGGACAGTAGATGCACAGGAAACACATCTCAAGTTTGCTGTCCGCGCAATGCATTCGATCAGACTTTAAACTTGGGGAGTGGAGAGGGCTCAGGATAGGAAGGAATTAACCAGGGTACATGGGATGGGGTGTCGCTATTCCCTCAGCGCTGTGCTCATGCGCCCTAGTGCTCAGCACACGTGTTTCAACATCTACTACGTACTGTGATAGTTGTTGAACACAAATGACCCAAAGGAGATGAAACTCATATTTCTTATTAAAACTTGATACCTTTGACCGGTATGACACACACGGAGATACTGTGAATTTAATATCTCATGAGCTTTGGTATTCATCTTGTGAAAGGAAAATGTAGATTTTGATAAATCAATGCTGTTTTATCACTATGTTGAGGATAGTTTCTGCCTAGTGCACTAGAAATCACCATTGTGAAGGTCTTTTTTTTTTTTTTTTTTTAGTTTTTTAAAAAAATTCATTTGTGGTAGAATGTGCATAACATAAAATTTAGTATCTTAGCCATTTCTAATGTACGGTAGTGTTTTTAAGTGTTCAGTAATGTTAAACATATTCACATTGTTGTGTAGCCCACCTCCAGTATTTTTTCATTTTCCCAAGTTGAAATTCCTCACAAATTAAGTAATTAATTCCCTCCATTCCCTCATATCCCCAGCCTCTTGAAACCACCATTCTACTTTTTCTATGATTTGACTACGCTAGATAGCTCATATAAGTGGAATCCCACGGTATTTGTCTTTTTCTGACTGACTTATTTCATCTAGCGTAATGTCCTCAAGGTTCATCCATGATGTAACGTGTCAGAATCTCCTTCCTTTTTAAGGCCGAATAATATTCCATGGTATGTATGTAATGCATTTTGTTTATCTGTTCATTCATTGATGGACACACCTTTTGGCTGTTATAAATAGTGCTGCTATGATCATGGGTGCACATAAAGTTTATATATTTTTTATTTTTTTACACAATTGTAGATTCATATGTAGTTGTAAGAAATAACAAGAGATCCCTTGTACTTTTATTTTTTATTTTTTATTTTTTTAAAGGGTGTTGGATTTTTTTTTTAATTAATTAATTTATTTATTTATTTATGGCTGAGTTGGGTCTTCATTTCTGTGTGAGGGCTTTCTCTAATTGCGGCAAGTGGGGGCCACTCTTCATCACGGTGTGCGGGCCTCTCACTGTCGCAGCCTCTCTTGTTGCGGAGCACAGGCTCCAGACGCGCAGGCTCAGTAGTTGTGGCTCACGGGCCCAGTTGCTCCGTGGCATGTGGGATCTTCCCAGACCAGGGCTCGAACCTGCGTCCCCTGCATTGGCAGGCAGATTCTCAACCACTGCGCCACCAGGGAAGCCCATCCCTTGTACTTTTACACTAAATGGTAACATCTTGTAAAAATGTAATACAGTATCACAACTAGCATATTGACATTGATACAAATAGGATAAAGATCATTTGCTTCACTGGAGGATCCTTCGTGTTGCCTTTTATAGCCAAACCCACTTCTCTTTTACCCCATGCTCTCATCCTTCTCTGACAACCGCTAATCTGTTTTACATCTCTGTAATGTTGTCATCTCAAAAAAATTATATAAATGGATTTATACAATATGTAACATTTGGGAACTGACTGTCAGCATAATTCTGTGGCGCTTCAGCCAGGGTTTTACATGTATCAGTAGTCCATTCCTTTTTTAGTGCTGAGTAGAATTCCTTGGTATGGATATAGCACAGTTTGTTTAACCCATTACCTGTTGAAGGACATCTAGGTTGTTTCCAGTTTGGGGCCATTTTGCATAAAGCTGCTGTAAACATTTGTGTACAGGTTTTGTGTGAACATCAGTCTTCATTTCTTTGGGGTAAATGTGCAGGCATTCAGTTGTTGGGTTGAATGGCAAGTGCATATTTAGTTTTTCAGGGAACTACTACATCCTTTTCCAGAGTGACTGTACCATTTTGCATTCCTATGAACAATGTTTGACTGATCTACATTTTTCACATTCTCCCACCATTTGTTGTCACTTTTTAAATTTTAGCCATTCTGATAAGTGATATCTCATTATGGTTTAAATTTGCATTTCCCTAGTGACTAAGAACGTTGTACATCTTTTCATGTGCTTATCTGCCATCTGAATATCCTCTTATGTGAAATGTTTCTTCATGACTTTTGCCTGTGTTCTAATTGGACCATTTACTTTTTCACTGTTGTTTCAAGAGCTCAGTATATATTCTAGATACTTGTCCTTTGTTGGGTATGTGTTTTGCACATATATCCTCTCACTCTGGAACTTGTCTTTCCATCCCTTTAACAGAGTTTTTAGCAGAGCAAAAGTGTTAAATTTGGATTAAGTCCAGATTGTGAGTTTTTCCTTTTAAGGATCATGCTTTTGGTGTAAAGTCTAAGAACTCTTTGCTTAGTCTTAGATCCCAAAGATTTTCTCCTGTTTTCTCCTAAAAGTTATATAGTTATGCATTTTACATTTAAGTCCATGATATATTTAATCCATGATCTGTGATCCATTTACATTTAAGTCCATGATCTCTAAGTTTTGTATAAGGTGTGAGACTTAGGTCAAGGTTCATATTTTTTGCCGGTGGACGTCCAGTTGCTCCAGCACCATTTGTTGAAAACGTTGTCTTTCCCCCACTGAATTGCTTTTGCTCCGTTATCAAAAATCTGTTGAGCATATTTGTGTGGGTCTTTTCCCAGGTTCTCTGTTCTGTTCCGTTGATCTATTTGTCTCTCTCTCTACTAATAGTACATAATTTTGATTACTGTACCTATATACTAAGTCTTGAAATTAGGTAGATTGATTCCTCCTTTTTTATTTTTTTTTCTCAAAATTATTTTAGCTATTTTAGTCCCTTTGCCTTTCTCTGTGAATTTTAGAATAATCTTGTCCATATCTATAAGAGGTCTTACTGAGATTTTGATAGGAATTTTGTTAAACCTATATATCAATTTGGGGAGCATTGACATTTTTATCATCTGAATCTTTCAATCTGTGAATGCAGAATGCTTCTCCATTTACTTATATTTTTGGTTTCTTTCA
Source organism: Balaenoptera borealis (assembly GCF_965194805.1). Lineage (NCBI taxonomy): Eukaryota > Metazoa > Chordata > Mammalia > Artiodactyla > Balaenopteridae > Balaenoptera > Balaenoptera borealis. The sequence goes on from NC_138867.1 coordinate 170,039,747, forward strand.
TCACTGTTATGTACTTCTTAGCATATAAATTTTGTGTGTGTTTTGTTAGATTTATATGTAGGTACTTCATTTTTTGAGCAATTATAAATTATATTTTTAATTTTGATGATAACACATCCATTTATAATATAAGAAACACAATTGATTTTTGTATGTTTATTTTGTGTTCTGTGACCTTGATGGATTCATACATCAGTTTAAGGAGGATTTTGGGTTTTTATTTTATTTTAAACAGTTCCTGGATTTTCTGTGTAGACAATCATGTCATCTGCAAATAAAGGCAGTTTTCTTTCTTTCTTTCCAGTTGTTATGCTTTTATTTCCTTTCCTTGCCTCATCCCACTGGCTAGAACTCCCAGCACAATGTTAAATAGCAGCAGCGGGGACAGACATCCATCCTTGCCTTGTTCCCAATATTAGGGCGAATGCATTCAGTCTGTCACAATTAAGTATAATGTTAGCTGTAAATTTTAAATAAATTATCAAGTTGAGTAAGTTTCTTAATTCCTATTTTTCTGGAGTTTTTATTATGTGTGGTTGTTGAATTTGTCAAAACCTTTTCTACTTCAGTTGATATGATCTTGTGAATTTTCTTTAGGCTGTTAATATTATGGATTATATTGATTGACTTTTGAATATTGAACCAGCCTTGCTTCCCTGGAATAAACGCCTTCTTGTCATGGTATAAAATTCTATTTATATATTGCTGAATTTTATTAGCTATTATTTTGTTAAGGATTTTTATATCTATGTTGATGAGAGATACCTGTCACTGGTTTTTGTTTGTTTGTTTTCTTTACTGTCTTTGCCTAGTTTTGTTCAGGGTAATACTAGCTTCAGAAGATGAATTGGGAAGTGCCCCCTCTTCTTGTTTTCAAAAAGAGATTGTATAGAATTAGTGTTCATTCTTTGAACATTTGGTTGGGTACTCTAGTGAAACTATAAGACCCTGAAGATTTGGGGATGGGGTGGGTTGTGTGTGATATTTTAATTATATATTAAACTTCCTTAGTGGTTATAGGGCTATTCATACTATCTGTTTCATAGTGGATGAGTTGTGGTAGTATGTATTTTTCAAAGAACTGTTTCATTTCATCTAAGTTGTTAAATTTTTGTGTGTGGAGTGATTTGTAGTTTTCCTTTATCATCCTTTCTGTTATCAGCAAGGTCTGTGATATCCCTGTTTCATTTCTGATATTAAAAATTTGTGCCTTTATTTTTCTTTGTCAGTCATTTCAGAGGTTTTAAATTTTATTGATATTTTCAAAGAACTAGCTCTTTATTTCATTGATTTTTCTCTATTATTTTTCTGTTTTCAATTTTATTGATTTCTGCTCTCATATTATTTTCTTCATTTAGCATGTTTGGGTTTGTTTTACTATTCCCTTTCTGGGTTCTTGAGGTGGGAGCTTAGATAATTGATTTGAGGCTCAAATGTAAGCATTTCTGATGTAAGCATTTTAGTGCTATAAATTTCCCTGCTTTAGCTACCTACTGCTTTAACAGGGTCCCACAGATTATAATACAATGTATTTTTGTTTTCAGTCACTTCAATGTATTCTTAAATTTCCCTTGAGACTTCTTCTTCATCACACTTTAGAAGTGTGGTGTTAAATTTCCAAGGGTTTGGAGATTTTCCTGTTACCTTTCTATTATTGATTTCTATCTAGTTCGATTCCATTGTTTTCAGAGAACACACTGTATTATTTCAACTCCTTCAAATTTGTTGGGAGTTTCTGCTCTCCTTCCAGGATTTCGATGACCCAGTGTATGGTCTGTCTTGGTATATATTCTGTGGCCATTTGAATAATAAAACATTTTGCTGTTGTCTAGTGAAGTGTTCTATAAATGTTGATTGGCTCCTATTTGTTGATGGTGCTATTGAGTTTTTCTGTATCCTTGCTTATTTTCTAATTGATTGTTGTATTAGTTTTTGAGAGAGGGATGTCGAAGTCTCCAACTATATAGTAGCTGATTTGTCAACTATAGTAGCTGATTTGTCTATTTCTCTTTTCCATTCTGTCAGTTTTTGCTTCACATATTTTGCAGCTCTTTTGTTTGAGACATACACACTTAGGATTGCTATGCCTTCTTGTTGGATTGACCCTTTTATTATTATATATAATGTCCCCCTCTCTCTGATAATTTTCTTTATTCTGACGTACCTTATCTGGTATAAATGTAGCTACTCTTTCTTTTGATTAATAATTGCATAGAGGGCTTCCCTGGTGGCGCAGTGGTTGAGAGTCCGCCTGCCAATGCAGGGGACACGGGTTCGAGCCCTGGTCTGGGAAGATCCCACATGCCACGGAGCGACTGGGCCCGTGAGCCACAACTACTGAGCCTGCGCGTCTGGAGCCTGTGCTCCACAACAAGAGAGGCCACGATAGTGAGAGGCCCGCGCACCGTGATGAAGAGTGGCCCCCACTTGCCACAACTAGAGAGGGCCCTCACACAGAAGCGAAGACCTAACACAGCCAAAAATAAATTAATTAATTAATTAATTTTAAAAAAATATGTACTTTAAAAAAATAATAATAATTGCATATTAAATATTTTCCACCCTTTCACTTCCAACCTGTCTGTATCATTAGGTTTGAAGTGAGCTTCTTTCAGGTAGCATATAGTTGGGTCATGTTTTTTAATCCATTCTGCCAATCACTGTGTTTTTAACTGATGTACATAGACCATTTGTATTTAATGTAATTATTGGCATGTTAGGGCTTAAGTCTGTTCTGGTTTTTTTTCTGTTTGTTCTGTTTTTTGTTCATTTTCTTTTTCTTGACTTCCTGTGGGTTACTTGAACATTTCAAAGAATTCCATTTCTGTTTGCCTAGTGTATTGTCAAGTGTATATCTTTATATTGTTAAAAAAAAATATTCAATACCACTTGTTACAGATGGTAAGGCAGACTTTATTCAGGACCACCTCGACAGGTATAGGGACCACTGTAGCGGAATTTTACAGTGGAGGAGAGAGGTGGGGCTTAATTCCAAATACAGCATGGGCAAATGGGAACTTATAGCTTATAGCCAAGGAGCAGGGTGGGGTCAGTGGATGGAAAATTGCTAAGAGAAAGCATCAGGGATAGAAGGGATTCTGGCTAGACCAACCTAACAGGATTCTTGCTGCAGACAGGCCAGGGTGACCAGACATCACCTAGGATGAGGAAGCCAATCAGATGTGGAAGACAGGACGTTCTGGTTAAACTGACTTATGCTGAAATTGAGTTTTACAAGGAAGTGCACAGATGGGCCCAGGGGAAGGTTCAGGAGCCTGACTAAAGTTTGGTCAAGGAAAGAATCTTTGTCAGTATAGCTTTTTAGTGATTGTGTTGCAGGAAAAATGGGGCACGAGAGGATGGTCATGTCCCAGGTCTTGGGGGAGTTCCTGGGACAGCCACTAAGTGAGGGTCCTTGGCTTCGC